>NC_072392.2:84780000-85090000 GCF_028885625.2 Pongo pygmaeus | reverse complement strand
CTCCTTATCCAGGCTGCCACTATGCTGATTTCCACTGTCTCCCGTGGAGGGGTCCCAGGGAAGGTGGGAAGGAGCCACTCTTGGTCCGGATGGTATCCCCATGCTCAGAAAAGCAACCTGGCTTTCTTCAGTCTTGGGAATCCCAGCTTGAGCTTCCCAATTTCTTACATTGTGTCTGCTCTTCCTGATCTCATTTCCAATCAGGTTTTATAAGCAGATACTTAGGTTTTGGAAATGTATAGTCTGGGCTAAAAATGGCAATTGGCAAATGACTGATTACGGACGTTTGGCACTGGCAGCATGTTGGTGAGTTACATCTGCCTGCTATGAAATCCCATCCTGGTCCTGGTCGCTGTCTGGTCAGCCTCCTCCAGCCGCCATCCAGTCTCAAGTCTCCAAGTGGATCAGCAAAAGACCTGTTTCTCCAGACTGATGAGGAATTAGGCCATGAGATGAATTCTGGAGAACAATTGCACATTGTAACTTCTCTGAAAATTCTACTTTGGGAAGTTACGTTTGTATAACCACTTCTCCATTATTTCCCCCCTGACTACTAAACATGATGCACAAACTTAGTAAGAAGTACTCAGAGTCATACGCATAACTCAGATTTGTTGTGAAGTAGCTTTCAAAGGATGAAACAGAGTTGTATGAAAGGAGGATTTTGGCCGGGCGCGGTGACTCATGCCTGTAATCCCAGCACTTTGGGAGGCTGAGGCAGGCTGATCACTTGAGGTTGGGAGTTCAAGACCAGCCTGGCCAACATAGTGAAACTCCATCTCTACCAAAAAATACAAAAATTAGCCAGGCATGGTGGCATGCACCTGTAGTCCCAGCTACTCAAGAGGCTGAAGTGGGAAAGTTGCTTGAACCCGGGAAGCAGAGGTTGCAGTGAGCTGAGATCATGCCACTGCATTCCAGCCTGGGCAACCAAGACCCTGTCTTTAAAAAAAAAAAAGAAAAAGAAAAAGAAAGAAAATGGCTGGGTGCAGTGGCTCATGCCTGTAATCCTAGCACTTTGGGTGGCAGGTGGATCACCTGAGGTGGGTGGACCACCTGAGGTCAGGAGTTCAAGACCAGTGAAACCCCATCTCTACTAAAAATACAAAAATTAGCTCGGCATGGTGGCGTGTGCCTACAGTCCCAGCTACTCGGGAGGCTGCAGGAGAATCACCTGAACCCAAGAGGTGGAGGTTGCAGTGAGCAGAGGTGACACCACTGCACTCCAGCCTGGGTAACAGAGAGACTCCGTCTCAGAAAAAAAAAAAAAAGGAGGATTTTGTTGCACTTAACGGATGACACTGGCCTCCCCAGGTGCAGAGAAAGAGCACTGGAGTGGGAATCAGGAGACCTCGTTTCTCTTCAGGTTTATCATTCCTTGTGTGATCCTTTAATACTCAATTAACCACTCTGGGCCCGAGGGCGAGTGAGGGGTGGGAGTTGGTTTATGGTCACCAGGGCCATTTTCCAGTCTTCCTTGCCAATTCCGTGCCTGGACAAGAAAACATGCATAGTCTTGAGTTTCTGGAGTCCCCAGGGCATTGCACCCCAGAACTTTAGGGGCCCAGGAGCATGACCTTAAATAATATCCAATCTCCCAAAGAGAAAATTATTCTCTTCTCAGTGTCTTTCACTCCCTTTAATTAAGGCAAGCCTCAGTCTTGCTTTTTTATCTCTCATACCCCAGCCACACTTTCTGAACTGCCCCTTGTAACAAACACAGAGCCAGGCCTGAGGTCCAGAAGAAATCAAACCCTGTGATTTGGTGTTGCGTGGATTTGTTTTATAGCTATCTTCTACTTTTTTGGGGCATGATATTGGATTTCCATTTACTGTAGGAGGTGGCAAAAGATTTTTCTTTTAAATGAAATGTATTTTAGCAAACAAGTTGATTTACAGGAAAAAGGTTAATATTAAGATCACAAGTGATACCTAGATGTTGCAAAAAATATGGCATGTGCGGGCATAGACGGATCTACGTGAAGTTTAGATATTTTTATTTATTTAGGGGATGTTTACTGATTTATGGCTTAGGAACACTCATCGTACTGCGTCTGAATTTCAGGGGGTTATACAAGGAATTGTATCTCTCTTGCGTATCTGCGGATGTTGACTACACCCCGAGTTTTGAGTTTCTGCCGGCTCAATACATGCAATTGCTGAATCTGGACACCAGAGGGCGCTTCTCCCTTTGCGTCTGAGGAGGCGACCTTGACCATGGCTCCGTGCCACATTTCACATTCATATGAATTAAGCCGCCATTTTCTGAACGTAATCACAACCTTTATTGTTAATGGAGTCTACAAATGTCCCCTGTCATTCGTGTCTCAACCCAAATGTCACGTCCTCAGAGAGGCCTCCCCTGAGTCTCCTCCACCTGATTCTATTGTATCTTCATCATTGCACTACGCCTGTGATGGGTGTGTGTTCCTGTGGTTCTTGCGTTCCATCCTCTCATCCCCACTCCAGCAGATAAGCTCATCAAGGGCCGGGGCTCTGCCTAGAACAGCCTCTGGCATGCAGTAGGCACTCAATAAATATCACTCAATGGCGGAGTGAGTTACCCTTCAAGGAAAACTCTGTTGCAGGCGGCACGCAAATTGTGCCAGGACAGAAATTAGGTCAGACAAATCTTATTCCAAATCTCAGGATCCTTCACATGTTGGCCTCCTGGTTTGGGGCAAGTTATTTGGATTCTCCAAGACTCTGTGTTCTCATGTAAGCAGTGGGGGAAAATAGCCACTGTTTCATCAGGCCATTCTCTACCTAGTAGAGACAGACATTAGGCCCTTGTGAACTGGTCTGTCTGGATTGGGAGAAGTTTGGAGTTGACCATTTTTGTTGTTGTTGTTGTTGTTGTTGTTTTCTTTGAGACAGAGTCTCACTCTGTCGCCCAGGCTGGAGTGCAATGGTGCGATCTTGGCTCACCGCAACCTCCGCCTCCCGGGTTCAAACCATTCTCTTGCCTCAGCTTCCCAAGTAGCTGGGATTACAGGTGCCTGCCACCACCCCTGGCTAATTTTTGTATTTTTAGTAGAGACGGGGTTTCACCATGCTGGCCAGGCTGGTCTCGAACTCCCCACCTTAGGCGATGTGCCTGCCTCGGCCTCCCAAAGCGCTGGGATTACAGGCGTGAGCCACCGCACCTGGCAGGAGTTGACTGTTTTTATGAAAAATCCTGCTCATCACCCCTGCCCCTTTAAAAAATGCCAAGTAACGTGCACAACAGTTATCGCCTGCATTTTCACCCCAACCATAGCCTCCACCCCTTATGTTCTTCCACTCTCCTGCTTGCTATCCTGGGCTCCTCTTAGTTTCTCAAGCCCACCTCAGAGCCTTTCCCATTACAGTCCCATGAAATCCTGTGTCTAAGACCTTTCCTTGGGGAGCCCTCACTCATTCATCCAGGACTGGGCTCAAGCATCATTTCCTCAGGGAAGCCTTCCCTGACCACAGACCCCACTGGTCAGCAACCCCTTTAGGTCCCCTGTTCAAGTTCGTATTTATTTACTCAATGTCTAGCGTTCCCATTATTTGTTGACTGATAACGTGCTGGTGGAAAATATCTCAACGTTGACGTGGTTTGGCTTTTGGCCATGGACAGGCTCCAGGGCGCCAAGATGGGCTGCATCAGAACAGCGGGGGAGTTTGCTCTGCTCCAGAATATGCCAGAACCTGCCAGAGCCTGCATCTGTGCACTGAGGGTTTCCACGCCAACCAGCTGGGCCCTAGTGAGGGGCACTTGATTCCCTAAATGGCCCCCCAAGTCAATGACAGGTGTGCCTCTCTGAAGTCGGGAAACTTGTTTTAAAGTCATGGCTGGTGAATTCATAGAGCTGGATCTTTACTGTTTAGAAATTCATTCTCAAAGGCAGAAAGACTACAGGAAGTGAGCAGCACATTCCCAGATCCAGGGGCAAGAGCTGAAAAAATGGGAACTCTGCCAGCAGTAACTCTTGCTATCAGCGAGTCCTCTCCCATAGCCCCAGACACAGGGACTCAAACCCTGTCCCCGGGGCCTGCTCCCTTCTGTTATGGCCCTTCTCTGACCCCTTCTTTGTTCTTAGATTGTACTGGCACTAAGTGAAAGCTTTTGGAGGCGATTGCTAGATTCTCCACATTTTTCTTCTCCTTAGCTAGAGATGGTGAAATTTCATAATGATCTACAATGTTCTCTGGCTACAGCCATGCCTCTGTACATGTTTGTAGCTTAATTATAAGCCAGAGCCTCCTGATGGCAATGTCCTCCCGGTGGGACACACCTGCTCTGCATTCGGAAGCTTGGCATTTGGGTTGTGTGTGTGTGTGTGTGTGTGTGTGTGTGTGTGTGTATGTGTACTGCAGCTATCTTTTTTTTTCCCTAAAAATTTTCTGTCCAGGTAAGTGTGTTTGAACTGCAGTGGGTTTTGGTGTTTCTTCTTTTAAAAAAATCTATTTAATTTTAATTATCTTTGGTTAATTTTAATCATCTTTGGGGCTCGTGTTAGTCCACTGGGGCTGCTGTAACACAGTACCATAGTGTGGGTGGTTTCTAAACAGACATTGTTTCTCGCAGTTCTGGAGGCTGGAAGTCTGAGATCAGGGTACCTGCATGGTCCGGGGCTGCTAAGGGCCCTCTTTCGGGCTACAGATGGCTGGCTTCTCTTTTATTCCCACATGATGGAAAGAGGGCGAGGAATCTCTGTGGGGTCGCTTTAATAAGGGCAGTAACCCCATTCGTGACCCAGTTGCCTGCTAAAGGCTCCATCTCCTAACACCATCACACCAGGGGTTAGGATTTCAACACAGGAATATTGCAGGGACATTCACATTCAGTCCATTGCAGGCTCCTCTCCCAGAAGAAATCCCCTTCTCTCACAGGGCATGTGCCAATGACTGCAACCAAGAAGCGATGTAGGAACAGCCTCTCTTTCTGTCAAGGCTTCTATGTGTGGGTCCATGCCGGCCGACTTGCATCCCTCCCCACTGCCCTCCCTGCTGCCCCCAGGAGCTGGGCCAAGATTGTCCCGGGGATGATTCCCCCTCTCCCCAGACTCCCTAGGGTGTGGCCTCTGAGCCTGGCCATGAATGCTGCCATTGCCTCCCTCTGCCTTTTGAAGACACCAGGAATCGGCGGGCGGGGCTTCTGTGTTCTGAGTGGGCAGAGGCAGGTGATGTTGCTTCATGCCATCCCTGCCCTCTGCTCCACACCTGCCAACTCCAGAACCTCTCCCGACTCCCCTCCACCATCCATCCATCCACCCCATGGCCTCTTCTTAGTCTCTGCTCTTGCCCAGTTCTTTGAGTCAAAGCATCCTGCTGGATTCTGGATTTCCTTTCCAGCTTCCCATTCTGCAGCCTGAAAGCCTTGATGTGGTTAGGCTTTGTGTCCTCACTCAAATCTCATCTTGAATTGTAATCCCCATAATCCTCACCTGTCAAGGGACAAACCAGGTGGAGGTAATCGAATCATGGGGGCGGTTTCCCCCATGCTGTTCTCGTGATAGTGAGTGAGTTCTCACGAGATATGATGGTTTTATAAGGGGCTCTTCCCCCTCGCTCGGCACTTCTCCTTCCTGCTGCCTTGTGAAGAAGGTGCCTTGCTTCCCCTTTGCCTTCCATGACTGTAAGTTTCCTGAGGCCTCCCCAGCCATGCTGAACTGTGAGTCAATTAAACCTCTTTCCTTCGTAAATTACCCAGTCTCGGGCAGTTCTTTATAGCAGTATGAAAACAGGCTAATACACCCACCCTGCTCCAACCCCATCTCCATCTTCACCTCGAGTTCCCAGCCCCCAGCCCCAACATGTTGCTTCTTAATGATTTGCCGATTACACACACTGTTGGTCCTTGGCTTGGTCTGTGATGAAAGAAACTCCTCTGTTGAGACGCAGACCTTTCAAGAAGTGTGAAGGTATTAGCTGACATTTACTTTACTCTTACTCTGTGCTGGGCACTGGCTAAGAATCTTATAAGGCTGTCTTCCTTGAATCCTCATGCAGCTCATAAAGTTGATTCTTATTATCCTTTTGTTAAGTTAAGAGGAAGAGAGAGGTGAGGTGAGTAGCTGGGACCCCAGAGCTAGCACATGGCAGAGCCTTAAAACAAGTCCAGTCCTCTGACTTCAGAGCTTCCAGAATTAACTGAGTTGTGCTGTGTCCTGAGAGCCAAACTTCTCCACGTGGCTTCAGTCAGTTTCTCACACCTGTGTTTGGACGGATCTGCTTTGAGATTGCATACACTATGCTACGTTACAATACACGATGAGGTGCAGGGTTGATGCAGACGAAGCAGAGGGCTGGTCTCTATCTTCACTGTCTTGTGTGGGTTGAGAATTAGCAGGTCCTGGCCTTGGGGGGCTGCCCTCCAGCCCCCTGGCCCCACCTGGGCTCCCGAGTAGCCCCGACTCCTGTCCCAGCCCAGCCTCTCTCCCTACTCCTTCCACCATCTGTACTACCGCCCAGCAGACTCTTCTCAGAAATGAAGTTGGCTTGCCTGACCTCTGACTGAAATGTCTTTTGGCTCCCTATTGCCTTTTGGATGAGGTCCATAATCCTTCATCTGGAGTTCAAGGGTCTTTTGTCTCTGGCCCCGACATACGTCTCTGGTCTTTAAGCTCCAGCCTTAGTGAACTTTGCATTCCCAAACACGCCAAGTTTCCCTAAACCTGTGTGGCACGGCATAGTGTCCCCCCCGACCTGGGAAACTCCCATTCATCTTTTCCCTTTGCAAAGAGTCCCATCAGTCCCGCTGGTCACTCCCTCCTTTGGTCCACTGTGAGTCTCAGTACCGACCTCCATTGTGGCATTTGAATGGTAGCGATGCATTGTTGTGGATTCTGGTGGGGATGAATGTGTTAGGCTGTGTAGGAGAATGTCCTTTGCAGGAAACACACACTAAAGAATTTAAGGATAACGGGGCACCAAGCTGGCAACTTACTAGTCCAGAACCACGGTTCCCAAGCCATGTTCTGAGGTGCCCCAGGGCGCTGCAGTAAACTCTCAGAAGTGCCATAAGATACTTTATTTTATTATTTTATTTTATTTTATTTTGAGACAGAGTCTTGCTCTGTCACCCAGGCTGGAGTGCAGTGGTGCAATCTCAGCTCACTGCAACCTCTGCCTCCCAGGTTCAAGTGATTCTCCTGCCTCAACCTCCAGAGTAGCTGGGATTACAGGCACATACCACCATGCCTGGCTAATTTTTGTGTTTTTAGTAGAGACGGGGTTTCACCATGTTGGCCAGAATGGTCTTGCTCTCCTGACCTTGTGATCCACCCGCCTTGGCCTCCCAAAGTGCTGGGATTACAGGTGTGAGCCACCACGCCCGGCCAGGATACTTTAAATGCTTGACAGAAACACAGCAACATCTACCAGCCTACCACTTTTAAGCCTCCCTGAGAATGGCCTGTCCAAAACCTGGCAAAGAAGTGGCCATTCTCAAGCCATTTAATCAGGGCAGACTGCATAGAGGGGAATGTGTGATGTGGTTGTTTCATGGCCTTGGAGCAGAGGGAACGCATAGGGGCCAAAATAATAATAACATGAATATTCGCGACTTCCAGATTTGTGTAAAAAATGAAGATGAAAGAGTGGCTTCTGGAGGAGGGCGGGCAGATGCTACATGTGGATGTTAGTGCTGGAAACGATCCCCGTGACCCTCCACTGGGGCCTGGGTCCTTCCACACAGCACAGCCTGTGCAGCTCCAGGGTGGAATGAGGACCGAGGCACAGAATCCTAACTACAGATGCTCCTTGTCATACTATGGGATTACGTCCCAATAAACCAGTTGTAAGTTGAAAATATCATATGTCGAAATGCATTTTTATTATTTATCCTTTTAATAAATTGTTAATTAGAGACAGGATCTCACTATGTTGCCCAGGCTGGTCTTGAACTCCTGAGCTCAAGTGATCCTCCTGCCACAGCCTCCCAAAGTGCTGGGATTACAGACGTGAGCCACCACACCCTGCTGAAAATGCATTTAATACACCTAACTTGCTGAGCATCATTGTTTAGCCTAGCCTACCTTAAACATGCTCAGAGCACTTACATTAGCCTACAGATGGGCAACATCATCTAATACAAAGCCTGTGTTATGATTAAGTGCTGAATATCTCATGTGGGAGTATTGCACTGTGCATCCCTAGCCGGGGAAAAGACAAAATTCAAAATTCCATGTATGGTTTTGACTGAAAGTCAAAGTGTATCACTTTCGCAGCACCATCGTAAAGCAGAGAAATCATAAGTGAACCAATGCAAGTCAGGGCCTGTTTGTACTTGATAAATAGAATTGTTGGGTGCTTTTGGCCTAGGAGTGCTGTGGAAAAGTTTCTGAGACCTGAGGGTGCCATTTACCGTAAAAGCCTGGGAGGCCTCCTTTACAAAACAGTTCTTTGTTCTGGACTTGCAACTTTTCTGTAAGTTTGTTTCTATAAGATTGTTTCAAAATTAAATAGGAAGCACTGGAGGCTGATTCCTAGTCCTTTTGGAGGTTTTTTTGTAGATAGAAGCTTCTCCTGCCTTCCAGGGCAGCCACAGTTGCCAAGCATGGTGGGTGGACAGCTAGGGCTAAGGAGCCAGGCTCCTGAAACTACCCTCACCGGCCACATTATAGGTTCTTTTCCATTTCCACCAGCAGATGGGAGTTATCCTAAAGAAAACGTGTGCTACACAACGTCCAAACTATGTAGGGAATCGCTTGTCCCATTCTGTTCCAGGAAAATATGTTAAAGAAGAGGAAAATAATAAATTGGCCATAAGAGGGCAGAATTGTTAGCTTTTTTGCCTGATAAAATTGGGTAAGCATATGAATTTGGGGGAAAAAATGACTCTTCGAGGGTGCAAGTTCTATGTTCAATGGTTAAATGTATAATTTGGTAAAGGGGTAAATATAAAGTATTGACTTCTGGCTCCCCAAACAAATTTTCCTTGCACAGGCTGGTGAAGACAGCTTAGGTACTGCTGACCTGCAGAGCACCTGTGCATTGGAGATTACAGGTTTAGGTCATTTTCTTAACAAACAAAATGAGCAAATACATGAAGCCCACATCAAGAAACATAATAGTCCCTAGCATTTGGTGCTGGAGTTTTTAATCAGTTCTGGAAATTATATTTTAAAGAGACATTGCAATCTGGAGGTTCTACAGAAGACAGTGACCAGGATGATGAAACGTCCCGGAAGCACAGCACCTACAGGAGGGAAAAGAGGGAGGGGACATGGATCGCCACTCAGTGAGGACAGGTAACTACTCTCAGGGGCTAAGCTGAAAAGCAGGGTCTATTTGGTGTGGTTCCTAAGGGCAGAGCAAAATCAGTAGATTGAAGTGACTTGAGGCAGACAGAATTGCATGCAGGAAAGGTCAGCTGCTTGGAGCTGTCTGATTCCAGAACCACTTCTGCGTGGAAAAGTCAACATGACATTGGGAACATCAAGCACAGGCTGCCTGAGATGCTGGCACAGGGCGGCATCCGCCTGGCATGTGAAATCCGTGCAGGTTGAGTTGCCGCCATTGAAGGCTGGGGAGCACCACCTACTCAGCCTCCCCTACTCAGCCTCCTCTTCACCTCCTCCTCACACTCTTCCCTCCAGAGACCCCATGAATGTCCCAGGGCCCCTCGGAGCCCCGTGTGAAAAACATTGAATCCCAGCGCCACCACTCATTAGCTGTGTAACCTTGGACAAGTGATCTCTTTAATCCTGTGAGACGGGGACCCATGATTGATGTGCTTAGATGCAGTTATGTTCACAAAAGGCCTGACCTGGTGCCTGGCACTGCATGAGCCGCCCAACCTTACCCCTCATCAGCAGAGCCGGGATGAGGAACTATAACCCAGCCTGAATCTTTTCCTCACTCCTTGGCCAGAAGAAGGGGAGAGTGGCCCTCGGGCAGGCAAAAATTAAGGTTGTTCCTTACGACATGTTCCTGCGGCTGCCTGCCATTTCTCTCAACTTAGACTCACCTGCAAGCAGTCCTGGGCGACATCATCAGCACTTATATAATTATAGTGATAATGTGTTGCAGGTTGGATTCCTCAGAAAGCGGGCAAGGAGAAAGAGCTGGCAGGGGATTGGGGATGTCCTGGAGCCAGGCGCTTGGGAAAGGAAGGGTGGGAGGAATGATGGGCGGAGGCGGGGGGGATCCTGGCTGCAGAGCAGGCCCCACTCCTAGGGTGTGCTGGAGGCAGACCAGCCCTTCAGAGTTATCCTGAGTTGCCTGAGATTGCCACGCCTTTGTTTCCAGCCCACTGGTCCCTGGATGTGGGCTGCCCAGGGCAGCGCATGACCAAGGGTGAGGTGGCGCTCTGCAGCTGAGGCAGCTCCCAGGGTAAGGGCTGATGGCTGAGGGTCACCCGAGGACAGGCCTTGACAGCAGGGACATCCGGATGGGCTCACAGCATCCACCGCATGGTGATCATGGGAGTCATCGACAGCAGAATCATGGCTTCTCTGCTCCCTGGACAGCTTCTTGAGGACAAAGGGGCAAGACCTGGGCTTGACTGCTGTCTCCATACCCAGTTCCAGCCCAGAATGTGGCTCCTGGGAGGGCCCTTTATGGCTGTATCCCCAGTGATATCCCTAATGGGCACCTGTCACATGCATCCTTTGCATAACGTGTGACGTTTATAGCCTGACACAGAGGCAGGCATAATGCGGAGATGGAGGCTCAGAGAGGGGGACTGATCCGCCTGTCAGAGCGAGAATCGGGTTGCTGCCAGGACAGGCCCCATTTGCTGCAGGACACAGGCTCCTGCAATCACGTGCCCAGCCTGGCCAGCCTGGCTGGAGTGATGCTCAGATCTGTGCTTGGGGCGCCCCCTTCCCGGGCCCCTCACCTCCACCATGACCTTGTGTCCTCACGTCAACTTGCCAAGAAGCTGGCCTCTGCTGGCACCTCACTCCTCCTCGATCCCCACTGTTCTGCTCTCCTGCAAGGGACCCTGGCCCAAACCTGGCCCTGGGCACAGGCCACCCGGAGCAGGGAGACACGGAGCTCCCTGGAACAGAGCAGCCTTCAAAAGCCATGGTGCCATGGGCAGGTACTTTGAGGTGAACCGTCTCTAGAGAGACAGAGGAAGATACTGGGGAGAGGAACATTTGGAGCGGCAAGTCAGAGCAAAGGGCAAAGGTCAGAGGTTGCTCAAGCCCAGGCATTCATATCCTTGAGCCCAGTGACCGCAAGGCAAGTTACATGGCCTCTCTTGGACTCAGCTTGCTAATCTGTCCAATGGGAACAACAGCATTTCCTTCATTAGGTTGTAAACTGAGTTTCATACGTAAAGGGCTTGGCACTTAGGTGTTGAAGAAATCTTAGCTCCCATGATTTTATCATTTCCCAGGGAAACAAAGAGGTTCTGGGAGCTTGCTTGAGGCCTCTTTGCTCTGCAGCATCTTGGAGAGAAGGAAGGAGGAAGGACCACAGGAGCAGCAACAGCCCTGTGTTTAGGGGGGAACAAAAACACCCTGAAAGTTCCAGATTGAGCTACTGTATGGGAATAATTATGGCTGCTATTTTTGTGCATTTGTTTAATAACGTTAATTTGCCGACAGCCTGATATTATAACATCCTCTCCCACACAGAGGTGGCTTGAGTTCTCTATTCACCAGAATCCATTTGCATTTCTTCTGTGGGGTTTGGGGCTCAGGAGCTGGTGACTCACAGCTGGCGGGGGCCTCCAGGAAAGGCCCCTCTCCACGTGGGAGCAGAAGTCGGGGCGTTAGCTCCCGGCAACATCACTCTGTGCCAAGGCAAACTTGAAACCCTCCCAGCCTCCCTGGGAATGGCCTCCAGCCTTGCCCTGGGCCTCTCCAAAACCTGGCAAAGAAGTGGCCATTCTTGAGACATTGAATCAGGGCAGACTTCTTAGAGGAGACGTCTCGATGTGGTTGTTTCATGGCCTTGAAGCAGAAGAAAAACACAGGAGCCAGAAAGGATAAGGACACAAATATTCACGACTTGGAGATTTACGAAGAATGAAGATGAGAGTGACTTCTGGGGATGGGGGGCTGGCAGAAAGTTACAGGTGGATGTTGTTGCTGGAAACCGTGCCCATGTCCATGCATTGGGGCCTGGGTGCATCTGTAGGGCAGTTGTGTGCAGCCACAGGGTGGAATGAGGACTGAGGCACAGAAACTCGAGAGCAGTTGAAGGGAGGTTTCTCTGAACAGCAGTACTCCAGTTCATAATGAAGAAAGAACGGTGTTAGAACATCACCTCTGTGCAACCACTAACACCGTAATGAACCTGGGCCGTGACTATTAATGACTGTTAACTTCCCGGAAGACAGACAGCCATGGCCAGGCACGGTAGCTCATGCCTATAATCTCAGCACTTTGGGAGGCTGAGGCAGGAGGATCGCTTGAGGTCAGGAGTTCGAGACCAGCCTGTCCAACATGGTGAAACCCTGTCTCTACTAAAAATACAAAAATTAGCTGGGTGTTATGTGGGCATCTGTAATCCCAGCTACTTGGGAGGCTGAGGCAGGAGAATCGCTTGAACCCGGGAGGCAGAGGTTCCAGTGAGCCGAGATGGCGCCACTGCACTCCAGCCTGGGTGACAGACCGAGACTCTGTCTCAAAAAAAAAAAAAAAAAAAAAGCCAGATGGCCAGGTGTCACGTCTCCTGAAGGAGTTTCACTGTCAACAGGTCAGACCTGCATCCAATCAAGCTTCTAGATCCTTCTACCAATTCACAGGAAATGCAATGGAAGGAAACATTCACCAACCCCAGGGTGATACAGTCAGAACATTCCGGGCTATGTGATACTCTATGGGCCAACTGATAGTGGGTAAGGAGGAGAAACTCAAGGATGAAATGTAAGAGACTTGAAAGCAATTGCGAGGCCAGGATATTACATGGGTCTTGATAAACAATAAAGCACCGACACATATGCATGTTTTAGATAATAACTAGGAAAATCGGCCGGGCGCAGTGGCTCACACCCGTAATCCCAGCACTTTGGGAGGCTGAGGTGGGTGGATCACGAGGTGCACTTCAAGACCAGCCTGGTCAATATGGTGAAACCCTGTCTCTACTAAAAATACAAAAATTAGCCGGGTATGGTGGCAGGTGCCTGTAGTCCCAGCTACTCGGGAGGCGGAGGCAGAGAATAAATAGCTTGAACATGGGAGGCGGAGGTTGCAGTGAGCCAAGATCGTGCCACTGCACTCCAGCCTGGGCGACAGAGTGAGACTCCATCTAAAAATAATAATAATAATAATAATAATAATAAGGAAAATCTGAACATTGAACTGGAATTTGATGACATCAAGAAATTATTGTTTTAAGTGTATTATTGGCACTGTGATTTTAAAAGAATCCTGATTTTTTGCTGATATGGTGGGAAATCATTGCAGAAGAAGCGATATGATGTTTGGGATTTGCTTCTAAAGAATCTGGGGTCAGACAGGAGTTGGTCCTCGTGGAAGCTGAGTGACGGGTACCAGGGAGTTCATTGTGCCATCTTCTCCCGGCCGGGTACTAACCAGGCCTGACCCTGCTTCACTTCTGAGATCAGGTGTTTTGAGGGTAGTATGGCTGTAGGATTGCTGGAAATGTAGGGTGGAACCCACTACACTGACAAAAAGAGAAAGCTAGGGAAGCCTAAGTAGCTCACAGCTGGAGACAGTTTTCCGCTCAGGGGACAGTTGGAGATTTTGGTTGCCACAAGCAGAGGATACGGATGCTACTGGCATCCTGTGAGTAGGGGCTAGAGATGCTGCTGAATTTCCTGCAATGCAAAGATCAGCCCCACAACAAAGAATGTTCTGGCTCAAAATGTCAATAGTGTTGAGACTGAGGAATTCTGGGCTATTTTAGCGGGGATGGGGGACACAGGGAGTATGAACTGGAGCATCTTTGCTGAAGAACAATGAGAACATGTTGGATTAAATTAAGTGTAAACATAGCCTGTGATGCATTACATCCACCCCTCGGTGTAGCCCCAAGAAGTGGTTGTCAGATCTGTAAGGGGAGACAGACAGCTGTATTTTCAGCAGTGCTGTTTGGTGCGTGTGTTGTAGGGGAGTTGGAAGCAACCCTACCTAAGAGAAGTGCTGGGGGAATTGGTGTCGGATCCTAAACATGAGTCATGTCAGACTCTGGCCTCCAAATCCCACTTTCCTGGTGTTAATTACTGGGATTTTCACTGGGGTTTAGGCAAAAAGTAAAGGCTGTGGAGTGCTTGGCTGCAGTTAGGAACAATGAACTATATGTTCATGGAGGAAAGCAGAAGATTGTAAAAGCAGTGCTGGATGAAAAAGTGAGAAAGAGAGATGCATATATAATGCAGTACCCTTTATTTAAATTAAAATACACATGCCAGAAAACAATATGCATTTAAGGAGCACATAGAAACAAATATATATATGTATATATTAAACACATCTGTATGGTTGCTCATGGGGTGGAGGGGGAAGGAAAAAAAATGAATGAATGAATAAAAAATTAAGAGCCAGGCCTTATGTGAACCAATAATGGCTGTACATCATGAAGTGGAGAGGGTAACTAACTCAGATTCTGCACTAGGATTCAAAGCAAATAAAATGAAATCACACTGGATAAACAGCCCAGGACAGAAGCTGTTATATAGTAGGTGCTAGAGAAATAGTAGCAATAACCAAAATAATATATTAGTACTAATTTATTATTAATAGGATCACAGGGTAAATTATTATGAGTACTTCATTTTCCCCATCCTTTTTCTTTCCCCAATCCAGGCAAAAAAGCCCACTGTTGAGTTTCTAAGGATCCACTGAGGAAGGATGTGCAGGATCCTCCCAAGGGGGTGGCAGATTGGAAGGAGTCCTTGGAGGTCAGGGAGAGCAGTCAACCCATGGGGACAGTCCCCACACCCGGAAGGAAATGAGTGAGGAGGTACAATTGATGGGTTCCTAGAGCAGCAGTGAGCAGAGTCCTTGGCAGGGCCTGAGAGGGGTGGCAGGATGGTGTTTGCGAGGACACAGGACACCAGGTGTCAAGAACTCTGGCACCTACACCACTGGACTTTGGATTTCCAGCCTGGCAGCCACTGCCATCCCCTCCCCATTGGATTCCCATGCAACCCTGGGGAACACTGAATTTCTCACCACCCAGGTGAATAGGGGCTCAGACAGATTTAATTTGATTTAACACAACAAGGCGACACTTCTTGCATCTAAGTAAAATTCATTCTCACTACGCTTTTTTTCTTTGCACCCCACACAGCCATCAACTCAGGAGCTCACACTTCCAGTGCTTCAGGAAACATCGTGAACAAATGAAACATTTCTTCCTCCTCTCCAGCTGATGGGCTTCAGAATGCTGGTGGAGGGGGGGGGAGGTCTCACCTCCCATGGCGCACCCACTGGCCACTTGCTCCATGGTGCCCTGGGAGTCAGCCAGGAAAATGGAATCTGGAGGCCAGAGTCTGACATGAGCTCATCTCTAGGATCTGAGCCCAATTCCTCCAGCACTTTCCTTGGGGTCATGTTGGTATGATGCATCAGATGACCCCTAACCACACACTCCAAACATGTTCCATGGCCAAACTTGTGTCATGAGTCTTTCTCCAGTTGCTTCAGTTTCTCCAGAACAAGAGTGTGGTGAGGTTCCACCACTGGCTGACCCATAGTTAGGAAAATCCAGAGTTTTCCTGGAGCCATTTCCAATATTCGTTGTCATCATGAGTAGAGATGGGAGAGAAGGAGTCAGGATTAATGTGTAGAGGCTTTCAAGAAACGATACATCACTGTTGTTTGCATTTAGACCTTTCCTTCCCCCATTTATCTTTGGATGGGAACCTGGATTATTTCTCTGATTATAGAAGAGGGTACATTTACCATGCAGAACATTTAGGACTGTAGGTGCCAGGCTCTTGGGGTGCACTTGAAACAGGACTTGCAGAGCAGAGCAGTGCAAATATTACCAGCTGTGCGGTCATGAGCAAGTCCCTAAACTCCTTTAGGTCTCAGTGTTCTATGTACAGGATGGAAAAGATTACATGAGATAATGCTTGCAAAATACCTATTATGTGCCAAGGACTCTGATAAAGACTTTAGATGTGTGTTGGTGATGATGATATTGGTGATGACCTGCTGGGGTTGAAGCTGAAGTCGTAGTATCTAAATCAACATTTGCAAGAGACTGTGTCTGGGCTGAAGATGGTGAATCCATTCTTGGGTGAATCCCAAGCCTGTGAACTGACCTTGTAGGATGCTCTCCAGAATTGATCATTTAGGACACTGAGAATTGCTATGGATTGAATAGCTGCTGCTCACCTTATGTGGTTTAATTTAGTCTCTTCACCATTTTGTTAATGAAAATAACTTAATCCAAAGAGGACTTTACAGTTTACACGGTGTTTTCACACACATTGTTGTATCTGAAATAGGGTGGGAGGTGTATGAGTGTGGGTGGATTTAAAGTAAAAATTGGCCCAAGTTAGTCTGCTGGGAACATTGTGATACTTGGTTCCTTTATTGCCTAATCAGAAACCTCTAAAGCCTTTGAGCCTTGTTCTTTTTCACAACTGCTGAGCACAAAATGAATTATTCAAAGACCAGTGATGAAGATTGACCTGAACTTGATAGTCAGAGCCTGAGACCACGAGATCATTTCTGAGGATTTATCATCCCTGCTCGCAGCCCGAAGTTCATCCTTGGCCCTGACAGTGGGCTGCAGGGCATGTTGGCTCCAGAATGCTCTGTACCCTCTTTCCAGGGGTAGGCTGTAGCTGCATACCAGTGAATACCAGCTCCTTGGGGAAAGGGCTCAGAGGCGGAGAGGCTGGGCATGAGCCCATGAATTTGGCATCTTGCCCCAGGCACAGCCTTGTCGGAGGAGGTGGGGCTGGTGCAGGCTGAGACAGAGCAAGGGGGGGGTCCCTGGGGCTTCCACCTCCTCAGGAGTCCACCCAACACCATTCTCCCTCCTTTTCTTGCATTTTGTTTGGGATGCCACCACTCCCCAGCCAGACTCAGGAGAAGGTGGCCTTATCCCCAGCTACAGTGATAAATTCCAGTAGGTCTAAGCCAGTGGTTCTCAACCCTGATTTCACATTAGAACCATCTGGGGAGCTTTAAACAAATTTCAGAGATCTAAGGGACTAAACCCTTAGAGCCTAGAGCATATCATGGTCTTGACATTGCCTGGAAGCTTTTTAGAGAAACAGACTTTCAGGGCCCACCCCAGAGTAACTTCAGAAACTCTAGGCTGGGAGAATAACTGACTGGTCAAAGCCAGTCATGGTACAGCAGATTGTATTTCTCAAAAGTGGTTGCTACCATAGATCCCATCTCTCATGTGTTCCTCACAATGGAACTCTGACACACCTCACATCTGAGATGGTGGGATCTATGTTCTCTTCTCTATAAACCTAGGTAGTCTGGAGATTATGATGGAAATGACATCAGGTAACTTCAAAGGCTGCTTCCAGAAAGGCAATGAAGCTTCTGCCTGTCTCTTGGGACCCTCACTCTTAAAACAAAGCTGTCACCCTATGAGGAAAACCACGCCTTAAGAGACTGTGTGCAAAGATGTTCTAGTGACAACCTTAGCTGAAGTCTCAGTGGACACCAATTGCCACACCAATAAGCAGGGAAGCCTTTGAAATGACAGCCACTGTCTGACTCCAACTGCTTGGGAGATCCCGAGTGAGAACTGCCTTGCTGAGCCCAGCCAACCCCTAAAGCTGTCAGAAATAATCATGATATGATTGTTGCTGCCTTAAGCTACTAAGTTTTGGGGCAATTACTTGTATATTAATAAATAACTGGAGCACATGGCCACCCTGTTCCCCTCGCCAGATGGTGGTTTAGGAATGGGCATGTGACTTGGTTTTGGCCAATGAGACATGACATGAAGTCTGCTGGGGTTGCTTCTGGGAAAGTTGTCTTTGTTCCTTAGAAAAACGTAGAGAAAAAGACCACGCTTCTCCTCCCTCTGATACTGTTGCATCTTGATAGGATGTTTGGAATCACTGTTGCCATCTTGCTACCAACTCATGGATAAAGGCAGCAGAATTCTGCCTTCCTCCCTTTCAACTGTCTCCCCACTGCTACTGCCTGCCTTGTGCACTCCATTATGCATAAATCTTATTCTTCCTTGGGGTGCTGCAAGTATCTGATCTCTTAGCTAAATTCCACATTCTTTGGAGTGTTGTCATCTGGGTGCCTCCATCAGAAGGCAGGGGCTGGGAGGAGTCTACTACTTGAGCTTGGTTGCATTTTGCTTGTAAAACTTACAGCCTCTAGGGTTGGGTATAGAGTCTGGGGATAGGGCCTGATGAGGTGATTTTATCTACACCCCCCCATTATAGGAATGAAAAGATAGAAGTTCCGAGGGCTGCTGGTAACACACAGAGGGCGCGCAGCAGCACCTGATGAGAACTCAGGCCTCTGAACCAGCAGGACAGAGAGCCCACGCATGCAAACCTTCAAACATGGGGCCACCTGGGCAGAAAATCTTAGCCCCACAGTGAGCACACAGGGAGTCCTGGTTTCACACACCAGAAGGTAGAGGCAGGCCCAGAAGGATGTGACATGTCCAAGGTCACAGAGCAGAGGTCCAGGATCCTGGTTCAGGGATGTAAGACTCCAGAGACCTCAGCTCTGCCAGTACCAAGGACTTGAGGCCCTAGCACCTGTCTTGGGAGATGTGGATGCTAGAGGGGCACCTTCCCAGTTCCTATTCACTCATCTGCAAGCCTGGAACCCAAAGAGCAAAAGCATCCCTGATGGGGGCTCTGACTGGCTCCAGCGTACCACCCTCCACCCCGTGTAGTGGTGACCACTGAGCCTCGTCTCTTCTATGGCACATTGGAGCAGCCGCTGCTGCCATGGATGAACCCACACTCACAGTGCTAGCTGGGCCCCAGGCACAGGTGCGTTAGACAGAATCCACTCATCTACTCACTTGTGCACCCACTCCCTAGGCAGAGTGCTGTGTTCCAAAGGCAGGTTAACTTCCAAGTGTCACACGAGCATATGAAAGTGGTTCACTGAGTGTGGGGAGAAAGTCAAGACTTGGAGAGCTGCCAATGGGCCTTCATACCCAAAATCCAGGCAGCTGGTGAAGGAACAGAGCCCAGGTGCCAATTTGCTCAGGGCTTTGGTGGAATGTGGCTCCCCCCGCCTCCGCTGTCCTTTCTCCACTTACAATGGTTAGTTTTACGTGTCAATGTGGCTGGGCCATGATGCTGCCCAAATATTTGGCCAAACATTTTTCTAACTGTCCTGTGAAGGTGTGTTTTGGATGACACTAACATTTAAATCGGTGGACACTGAGTAAAGCAATTACCTTTGCTAACATCGGTGGGCCTCAACCACTGCACTGAAAGCCTGAATAGAGCAAAGGCTGACCTCCCCTGAGCAGCCAGGATTTCTGCCAGGAGACTGCAAGTTTGGACTTGAACTGCAAATCCTCACCGGGTCTCCAGCCCACCAGCCTCTGCCATCAGATTTTGGTTGTACTCACCAAGTCTCCACAACTTCTTGAGCTAATTCCTTAAAATAAATCTTTCTCTCTATATATTCATCCTGTTGATTCTGTTTCTCTGGAGAACCCTAATAGACCACCTGTATCTAGGGAGAAGGGAGAGTTACTCAAACACTAAGGAGGGGTACCCCCCACATGTGGTTCTCTAGGAACATCACTGATAAGCCTGTGGCACCTATGGATTTCCCCCACACCCCCACCCCAGCTCTGCATGCAGCCCTGGTAACGCATGATTCTTCCGAAGGTCACTGGCGGGGCTGGGAGGACATCATTGACTCACTCATGGGACAAGAAAGAGGGTAGCGGATGGGCACAGTGACTGGTGCCTGTAATCCCAGCACTTTGGGAGGCCAAGGCAGGCAGATCACTTGAGGTCAGGAGTTCAAGACCAACCTGGCCAACGTGGGGAAACCCTGTCTCTACTAAATATAAAAAAATTAGCTGGGCATGGTGGTGCATGCCTATGATCCCAGCTACTTGGGAGGCTGAGGCAGGAGAATTGCTTGAGCCCAGGAAGCAGAGGTTGCACTGAGCCGAGATCACACCACTGCACTGACAGAGCAGGAGCTTCACCATCTTGGACAAGCACTGTCATTTTAAAGTGCACCTTGATCAAAAACCACCTAAATTCAAAGGACATCGGCCTAATGGCTAAGGTCAGCAGGACCATAAACCACAAATGACATCTCTGACCAGAAACTTTCCAAACCCTTCCCCAACCAGAGACATGCCAGCCCCGAGATAACCTCCCCTCCAGCCAGAGAGATGTCAGCCCAAAGATAACCTCTTCTCTGACCAGAGACTTTCCAACCCTGCCATAAACTTCTCCCCCACACAGAAACATTCCAAGCTCTCTCACCAATAAATACTCTTAGTCTGTGAGGGAGAGTGCTCCTGACCGAAATTGTCCAGAAGCCCCTCTCAGGTTTATTCTCCAAAATAAAATTGTCTTTGACTATTGAGCCACTTTTCATGGTTCTTTCCTCTTTCTTTAACTCTTACATGCACTCCAGCCTGGGTGACAGAGCAAGACATTGTCTCAAAAAAAAAAAAAAAGGAGGGGTAGTAAGTTCCAGGTGTAGGGGAACAAATGTCAGATTGTTCCCTGTTAATGGCTGATTACCCCAAGTCATTCTATTCCATAATTCATGACACTTGGGTTTATTAGTCTTCCCCTCCCATTTTTTTACAGTGCTAGAGGAAACAAAAGATCAGAATGTATATTGAAGAAAAGACCCTAATTTATGATTTCTGAGTTGAGTTTGTACATGTTAACATTTGGTAAAAATCTCTGATTGAGGAGAAGCTGCAACTAGGCCCTGATTCTGAGATGAATTTATAGACAGAAAGGAAATTGTGATGGTGATGTGATTATTGACACACGCACCCACCCCTGATGGGGTAAAAAATGACCGAGAACCTGTTCCTAAGATGCATGTAAACCACATCTTCCCAGGCTAAGGGCTCCTTCATTTAGCAGCTCAGCATCAGGGCCAATGAAGAACGAACCTAGTGATGTCTGAGTCCACAATCAGCTTGTATTTAGGAGTGGATGCTACTTTTTCCAGGTGCACAAAAAACAAGCCTGGCACAGTGACAGGGAAAGAGTGTTCTAGAGAGAGAAAAGTGCAATTAGGAGCTAATTACATTGATAAAAATTGGAGTAGCGCTTACCTAAATGTCCAGTTTGGAAACGCTATCTAACTGTCTCCAAGCACAAAAACTGATTCCTTTACTTTGCGGTGAGGAGAACGTGGTTTTGGTATTATTCTGTAAACAGTAACTGAAGAATACAACAGTCATTGCAAGGGTGCCAGTGGAGAGGGAGGGGGGGCTTGCAGTTGCTATCAGTTTATAGGCAAGGATTGAAAAGTCACATACAAAAGCAACAGGGAGCCTCCCACAGGAGGCTGAGTCATTGGAGTTGTAGGTGGGTGGGAGGGGAGTGAGCTTGGAAACCATTTAGGCCAAGCCCCTCAGAGTGGAAGGGTGTTGCCCAAGGATTCGTGGTGAATGAGTGGCTGAATTGGGGCCAGAACTGGCTTCTCTTATCCTTCTCCTCTACCATGCTGTGAGACAAATGGAAGAATCTAGCAACAAAATACCTGTCATGGGCTAAACTCTGTCTTCCCTAAATTTATTTGTAAAATGACCCCCAGTACCTCAGAATATGACTGTATTTGGAGATAGAGCCTCTAAAGAGGTTATTTCATGAAAATTAACCACCAATTAATTGGGGATGGACCCGAATCCAATCTGACTGGTGTCCTTGGACACCAGGAGAGGGAATTTGGACACACTGAGGGACACCGGGGACACGGGCACACAGACCACGTGAGGACACAGCAGGAAGGTAGCCATCTGCAAGCCAAGGACAGAGGCCTCAGAAGAAACCAATCCTGCCAACATCTTGATCTTGGACTCCGGTCCCCAGAACTGTAGGAAAATTCATGTGTGTTATTTAAGCCACTCAGTCTGTGGTAGTTCACTGAGGCAGCCCGGCTGCCTAACACACTGCCCCTCCAAGGCTGCGCACACCAGACATGCAGCTTTCTGGACTACGTGCTGGAGCCCACGTGTCGCCACCATGGCTTTCCGTTCTCAGAACCTAACGGCGTCTTAAAGAGGGCAAGAGAAGAGCGGGCACAGCAGCGACACACAGCATTGTTTTGCTACTCAAAATCTCAAAATCAAAAACATCTAAGCTAAGCCAACACTTGGAGAGCTGAAGGGGGGCATGGCTTGCAGTGGCTTCTGTGGACTTGCGGAGGGTGATTGAGAGCCTTCTGGCTCCAGTTTCCCACCAGAAGAATGGGTGTCAAACTGCCTGGTCTTCTGGAAAAATCTGATTTGCCCACATCTGTCCTACACCCAGGAAGCAGACACTCCTCTATATTAGGATTAAATTGGCAACCCCCAAATGTTCACAGGCAGCCTTCGGAGAGCAGCTGGATTATTCCAAGTCTGCCTTTGTTTGAACTCAAGACGCACCAGGTGTCATCAAATCCAGCTCCCACTCCCAGGCAGCCTCATCGAAGGCTACCTTCCACTTAGGTGGTTTAGACAGCTGTCTACAAGATTCCATCTTAGGGTCTTGGTCTGGAAATATTGCCCTTGTAAGGGGTCAGTATCCCCAGGACCAGAAACTTTGTCAGATAATAGGAACTCAGACCAGCCCGATTCTAAAATTCTCATTGTCAGAATCAGTTATTTGGGTTAAGGCGTAAAAGTCTCCTATAAAATATGTTATCAAAGGGCCATACATATTACGATGTCTTCAGCCATTAACACCTCTTTGTGACTTCATCAGTGTGGCCTCAGAGCCACCCTTAGTCCCTTAGGGCCAGGGCCCAGGGCAGCTGAGTTCTGGTGTGAGGAAAGGAGAAAAGGTTCACAGCCTGTGTCAGGGAGGGAAGAGCACAGACAGTTGTGTCACGTGGAGGGAGGTGGGTGACAAAAAAGGAGAAAGGAGTTCAGAAGGAACACTGACAGCTTGACATGTCTAAGTCAGCCAGACCTCTATATCAGAGTCACCTTTCGGCCAGATGGTGTAGATCTTGAATGTGAATGGCCAAGCCAGTTGGCAAGTGCACGAGTCCAGCTGCATCTGTGTAAGGAGCTTGGCATCTCAGAGCTGGCCCTGGCCTAGTGCCATGAAGTTGGGGGTGCAGCAAGAATATACAAAGGGAACATCCTGGGCTTGGGGGGAGCTGCTGGCTTCCTGGAGCCACTGCTGTGATTGGCACTCACATGGGCGGGGCTTCTCCCATGTTCCCAGACAATCAACTTGCCTGCAGACTCCAGACTCCCATACCCATGCTGGGGCAGTTAGAGCCCTTCTGGAGAAGCAGGGAGAGGACTGGGGTCAAGTGACAACAGCTAAGCGTGGGTGGCCCAGGCCTGTCAACCACAGGCTTGGGGCTCAGGGGTCACCTGGAGAGAACAGGAAGGGTTGTCTGGCCACCCACAGTCCAGGGATGGGGGCAACCGAGGCTCAGCAGGGCGAAGAGGACATCTGGTCATAGTCGGGGCACTTGAGCAAGGCGGGGTAGTTGCTGTTCATCTGCAGGGAGGCCTCGCTGGAGATGTCGGAGGGGCTGCGGCCCCTGACCCAGGCGTCTGGATGTAGGAACTGGCCTGAGTAATCGGAGCAGTTGCTCAGCCGAGGGCGGTAGAAGCCAGGGTGGGGCCTGTACATGTCCTCTGCGGTGTACCGCTTCATGAACAGGTACACAGACATCACCCCGGCACTCTACAGGGAGAAGACAGCAGAGGACAGCTCGCTGCTGGGGCCTATCTCATTTCCCCTGGCTGGGGTCTACACAGGACACAGCTCGAGTGGAGTGGGAAGTGGATGTGGGGACAGGAGCAGGGCCCTGGGGACATCCTGGCTGGAGGAGACCCAGAAAGGTAAGACAGTGACACATTCTGGGATGAGGAAGGGAAGTAGGGTGGGTGGTCTAGGGTCCAAAATGGTTGTGGAATGTCCTCTCTCCCCCCTCTCCACTCTCCCCGGCTCAGTGGGGCAGCACCTAGCCCCAGCCTATCCCTACTTAGGGTGATGGGCTTTACCTCTGTTAAAAGGAAGGAGATGGCAGCGAAGGCAAACGACCACCCATACTTGTAGTTGAAGTAGGTCTCTGCATCCTTGGTCCTGTTGAGCATCTCATCGTTGATGCTGGAGATGTAGAGCACCAGGCCCACCACGAGAGAGAGGCCTGGTTGGGCAGCAGGGGAGAGGGGATGCTCAGCCCAGAGGCCCAAGAAGTTTGCTGAGGTGGCACCTACCTCCCTTTGCAATTCAGGAGCAAAGCTACCAGCCTTGGGGTAACAATGCTCTCAGTGGAGTTCAAAGGAGAGCAGAGCAGAAACTTTCCTCCCAAGCACCCTGTTTAGACCAGCACCTTCTAGACAGCAGAGAGTCTGAGGGAAGAAGCTCATATATAGCTGCCCTCCTAAGCCATGGGCGAAGCCCAGTGGTTCTCATCCTGCTGTGCGTATCTGTCACACAGGCCTGAGCCCCAGCTCTGGACATTCTGATACACCTGGCCTGGGATGGGGACCTGGCACTGTATTTTCTTTTTTTTTTTTTTCTTTTTTTGAGGTGGATTTTCACTCTTGTCGCCCAGACTGGAGGGCAATGGCGCGATCTCGGCTCACTGCAACCTCTGCCTCCTGGGTTCAAGCGATTCTCCTGCCTCAGCCTCCCGAGTAGCTGGGATTACAGGTGCCTGCCACCATGCCCAGCTAATTTTGTGTATTTAGTAGAGACGAGATTTCTCCATGTTGGCTAGGTTGGTCTCGAACTCCTAACCTCAAGTGATCGCCGGCCTCGGCCTCCCAAAGTGCTGGGATTACAGGTGTGAGCCAATGCGCCTGGCACTGCATTTTCTTAAGAGGGCTGTGAACCACTGAGCTAGAAAGTGGCTTTTACAGAACTGAAGGGTAAAATAGGCTCCGTGGGCAGAGATAGCCAAAGTGGTAGGTGTCACCTATCATTGCGGAGTCCCCCCATGTGGCCCATGGTCTGTGCGACCCACCTGACCACAAGGTGTGGCCTGTCTGAGATCTTTAGGTAGGGGAGGTAAAGGGATTTTGTCCGGATTTTGGCAAACCTTAAATCAGGAGGCTGGGGGGACCAACCTCCTACTGCCACTGTGCAAACGACCGCCTCAGGCATCAGTTCTATCAATTAGTAGCTGTAATTGAATCAAGACATAATTAATTACTCTCTTTTGAGTTGTTCAGGTTTAATTCCACTCCCATTATTTTATGAAACTAGGGCATCTGGAAGGATGAATGCTAAAGGAAAATTGGTGTGACCGAAACCTTCCTAGTACTTACGTTTGAATCATTGGTGCCCTAAATGAACCCTCCTTATTGTTATCATTGAAATGACTTCATGTGGCCCATCTCAATCCTAGATCTCTGATCCGGTAGCCCACTGCTGAAAAACCTCACGTATGTCAAAGCTGCTGTTTATAGCTTTGGCTATCGTGAAGTTCACAGAAGGAAAAATAAAAAGCTTAACTAACCCTGTGTCTGTACCTCTTAGACTACGTGGAAATATCACCATGCAAAGGCTGGGCTGATGACATTGCTGGTGCTCAATAAATACGTGTTGGGTTAATGTGTGGAAGGGTGGAAGGATGGGTTGATAGATGGAAGAATGGATGGATGATGGGTTGATGGGTAGATTGAAAAATGGATGGACAGATGGATGGAAAGAAGAGTGGGTAGGTATGTGGATAGATGGATGGATGGATGAATGGAAGGAGAAAGAAAGAGTGGCTCTTGGGCATCAGACTTTCTGACTGCCACCTGGCTCCCAAGCTACGTTGACAAGAAAATATTGGGAAAAGGATCCTAAAATTACTTAGGAGTCAGGTGGTAATCATAATGCTTGGTATCCAATAGCTGTTTTTCCTTTCTTTCTATCCGCCCAACCACGCACCCATCCATCCATCCATCCATCAATTATTCAAGCCATTCACCCATCCATTTTCCATCCAAGCATCTTCTCCCCAGGATCCCTAACCAGTCAGTCAGTCTGGGGCACCTAAATTACATGCCCCGAGAGCCACTCCTTTGGCCCGAGTCATTGTCTCCAAAAGAAAAGGTCTCCATGAAAATGCACAGGTCACCTTGAAAAGGAGAAAGAGCCTACCTTTATTTGCTGTTTTCTTTCCTCTTCTCACTCGACACACCGGCCATGAGTAATCTCATCCATGTCTATGGATTCCTCTCCCACTCCCTAGGCTGATAGCTCTCCAATCTCTATCTTTGGTCCAAGTCACTCCCATGAGCCCCAGACGCTGACCTCTGGCAGCCTTCCGGACACCTCCTCCCAGATGTCATAAGGAAACCTCAAACTCAGCATTTCCCACAATAAACTCATGATCTGGCCAAATCTCCTCCTTCTCCTGTGATCTCTGAATCAGTGATGTGATATGCCATCCACCCAGTGCTCAAGCAAGAAATTGGCACTCACCTTGACTCTTCCCTGGAAGCCTCATCCTACTTCTGATGAGTTTACCTCTCAAATGTCACTCGAACCCTCTCATTTCTCTCTTCTCCACCATCAACCCCCTGTTTGGGCCATTGCCTCTACTATTGGGATAGCCTCTTGCCTAGTCTCCCTGCCTCCTGTCTTGCTTCCCTCCCTCCCTCCATTCCCCAGCATGGTCATTCTAAAATCCAAACCCAGTCGTGTCATCCCTTGGCTCAAAATCCATCTAAGTCTTCTCCTAAAGTCCCAAATCCATAAGATGACCTCAGATGCCTTCCCCAGTCTCTCTTCTCACTACATTTTTCCTTGCGCCTGCCATTATGCACAATGATTACACTCAGTTCCCCCAGTGCTTCATCCTCCCACTTTCCTCCAGGCCCCTTTTCCACACCTCTCCCCCCAACCTCACTTCTTTGCCTAATTCTTACTCATCCTTTAGCTTGCCTCCTTCTGGTAGTCTTCCATGACCAACCTTTGCCCTGAGTTTCAGCCACTGGTCTTGGCCACCATTCATAGTCCTATTCACATTGGGTTCCTATTTCCTGTCTACTGTTTGTATCTCCCATTACACTGCCCTTTTTATAGGCAGTGATGCCAGCAGCCAGAATAAGCCCTGGTAGATATCATGAATGAATAAAAAGAAGAAAGAATGAAGTACAACCTCACATCAGTCCAGGAAGACAAGTCCATATTGAAGGGGTCTAGGAGGGTTTATGGTGTGGGGTGTGACTGGAGAGGGAAGGAGACAGCAGGAGTCTCCTGAGGACAGCTGGGGGATGGGGAGGTGAAGAACCATTATTCCAAAGGCAGATTGTGTTTAATATTCATGCACAAATATGAAGACATAGCCCCTTCAAAAATAGGAATACTCAAGATGGCGGGAATTAAAAAGTCCTTAGGTGCAGTGATGTGTGGAGTGAGGAAGGAACCCTGGGTTCCAATCCCAGATTTGCCAGAGGGGAGCCTGTGCAGTCACCCCTCCTGTGGAGCCTCTGTTGCTCTTCTGGAAGGTAATAATGGGCCCAGGGTCCTCAGATGTTTCCTCCAGCTCTGACTCAATTCTGTCTGGATGACTGACTCAGCCTATCCTAATTCCAGGACTTCCCAATGCAGAGCCTTTTGGGAGTTAAACAGCAAAAGTCCAGGGTGGCTGGGCACAGTGGCTCATGCCTGTAATCCCAGAACTTTGGGAGGCCAGGGCAGTTGGATTGCTTGAGCTCAGTAGTTCAAGATCAACCTGGCCAACATGGAAAAACCCCATCTTTACTAAAAATACAAAAATTAGCCAGGTGTGGTGGCAGGCACCTGTAATCTCAGCTATTGGGAGGCTGAGGCAGGAGAATTGCTTGAATCCAGGAGGTGGAGGTTGTAGTGAGCCGAGATCACGCCACTGCTCTCCAGTGTGGGTGCCAGAGCAAGACTCTGTCTCAAAAAAAAAAAAAAAAATCCAGGGTGCAAGAAAAGAAAACAACACAACTTACCTGAGAGGATAAAGAAGATGCCAGAGACAAAGGCCAGTATCGTCCGGTGGGGACGGATGTGTCCAATGTTGTTCAGGATAAACCCAATGAACATGAAGAAGAGGCTGACCAGAGGGAATGGTGTGGCTGAGCGGATCATCTCTAATTAACGGGACAAAAGGGCGGCCTGTCAGCCTCCAGGCCTGACTCATTCCTCATCATCCTGAGTTGAGTGTTCCTGGCAGTGTCCACCAACAGGTCCTCAAAGCCCCACCCCTGCAGGGGTTCCCCAGACTCTACCCCCATCAGGTGGCCTGAGGATCTCCCATTACTAGCAGGACTTTTGTCCCTGAGGTGGGCCTGGAAGGTCTGACTTCAAGTGCCAGCATCCTCAGGGCCTCTGTCATTTCCTCCAGGCATAAGCTACTACCCTCCTGGGGGTCCACACTGTCTGCCAATATGAAGTCCATACCACCTGCAAATATGGCAGCTGTGGAAGGGCCAGGTCATTCCATCTTGCTTCCTCTTCCAGGCAGATTCACCGTTTCCTTGGGCAAGGGGTTGCTCTGAATGGTGCAGGGGACAGTTACAGCCTCTGTTTTCTTCAACTTATAATTACTTGGGGAGTAATTCTGTTGGGGCTAGTCTTTGTCCCTGGTTCCTGAGAGATCACCTCTAAATTCTTGGAATTTTCCAAGGATGGGAGTATCTTTGTTATTCATGGTGGGTCTCTCAACGACTCCTGAGTTTTTGCTAACCAGGTGACTCAGGATGGGGGCTAGAAACACCAACCATGGGATTAGAAGACTGGGGTTTTGAGCCAGGTGATATCAGCCTGGCCTCTAGGGAAGGTAAGGGG
Organism: Pongo pygmaeus; assembly: GCF_028885625.2. Lineage (NCBI taxonomy): Eukaryota > Metazoa > Chordata > Mammalia > Primates > Hominidae > Pongo > Pongo pygmaeus. Next base: position 85,061,220 of record NC_072392.2, on the reverse strand, counting down.
CTAGAGGGTGAATTCAATCACATGATCAATAATGTAATCAATCTTGCCTATGTAATGAAACCCAATAAAAACTCTGGACACCAAAGCTCAGTTGAGCTTCCTGGTTGATGAACACATCAGTGTGTGAAGATGGTGACACAACCTGATTCCATGGAGAGAAGACTCTGAAGCTCCACAGTCAGGACCCACCCCCAGACCTTGCCCTATGCATCTCTTCATCTGGCTGGTCCTGATTTGCATCCTTTGTAATAAAATTGGAATGGTAAGTATAGCACTTTCCTGAGTTCTGTGAGTCATTTTTGCAATTATTGAACCTGACGGAGTTATGGGAGCTCCCATATTTGGAGCTAATTGGTCAGAAGTGCAGGAGGCCAGGGACCTCTGAACTTGCAGCTGGTATCTGAAATAAGGGTAGTCTTGTTAGGGACTGAGACCTTAAACCTGTGGAGTCTCTGTTAACTCCAGGTGATTAGTATCAGAATTGCATTGCAATATTGCAAATTCATACTGGGGGCAGAACCGACTCTGTTGAGGTCAAGGCCATGAAGTCAGGCTCCCTGGGGTCCAGAGAGCTCAGTTCCCTGATTGATGCCTGGGTCAGTAGACTGGAAGACTCCAGCAACCTGTTTTCACTACTGGAAAATTAAGCTCTAGTGGATCATCTCTAATTAACGGGACAGCACACCTAGCTGAATCTAAGGGCATTCCTCTTGAGAAATATGCTGGCACACTGACTCTTCCCTCTGCCTTGCTCCTCTCTGTCCAGCCAGTGGCCCAGGTTGCCAGACTGAAGGCACTTACTTAGAACATTGACCGTGGACTCGGATGTCAGCTGGGTGTTCATGGGCATCACATATTCTATGGTGAAGCAACGCCCCCGCTCCTCACCTGTGGAGACAAGAATCACATTTCCAGGTCCTTCTTGAACATGGATTTGAAGTTAGTCCATACAAATGGTATTTCCAAGTGTGTTTTTAGGATCTTTGACCTGCTGCGTCTTTGCACCTGAGCTGGATCCAAACCCTATGGGGGTCCTGTCCCTGGCTCATAGCCCACAGCAGGGGTGGAGGCACGTCCTGACATGACAACCCTCCTGGAGAAGCGCCTGTGTGAGGATGGACCCAAGCACCAAGAGTCACATGAAGAGAGGTTGGTATTGCAAACTCTCCATGCTGAGTGAACATCTGGTGCCATCTCACTGCGTTTGGCCAGATGGGGCCGACAATGGTGCATAGCTGACTTAGATTCTCCAGTGTGGGTGTCATGGAGCAAAACTCCAAAAGCCTTGTCAACCACCCTGGAAATCAGATCCTAGTGACTTCAAACTCCAGATTTAAGCACAGACCAATGCCACACAGTCTGGGGCAGAAGAAGCCAGAGTTGGATGCCATTCCCATGGCAGACTCAACACCTTGAGGTGTCTTCTCTGCTAAATACTGGTAGGAACATATACCCACTCCATCCCCCAAAGCTGTACTATCAAGCTGGGAGGAAAAAGGCTGGGAGAGCCAAACTGTGTCTCTTCCCGATGCACACATAAGTTACAGGCCCCTACCAAGAAAAGCCCAGTGACCACACTGTGGCAATCCAGGCCAGCCCAGCTTGCAGCTAGTCTTGTATGACTTGGAGATGCTTTTCTTGTGCAGGCTGGTCTTGGGCCATGATAAAGGGATAAAGGATAAAATTCTTGGAGTGGTAACTTGAAGGGTTACAGGGAAGCCCTAGTGAGTAAAAAGGCAGGCCCAGATAAGTGGGGTCAAAACCTCTACCATGCTGCCGAGCTGGAGGGACCTGCTCATGTGTTTCCTCTGTGCCATTTTATGGAGGGAGGAACAGAGAAACTGCCAAGTATTTTCTATTCTATAAACTAGTGGATGCAAGGAAGCTGAGTTAAGGAGACTTAACCTCTTTGAATCTTCATTTCTGCATTTGCAAAGTGGAAATAACAAGTCCTGTCTTGCAGTACCGTTGGGAGAATTATATGGGATCAATACTTCAATGAGCTAAAGCATGCATGAACATTTGAGATCTGTGCAGTGTCATTCGCATCCAGTCCTGGGAGCAGAGTGTGGGGAAGGCATAGTTACATTCATCTTTCAGGAAGGAAGACCTGGGAGGTGAAAAGACTGGCTCAAATGGACATCGAGAATCAGGACTTGAGTTTGGAATGGGGTCCCAGTCACTGCAGGGAGCACCACCTGCCATATATAGGGATCATCCATGGTGAACGGTCTCCTTCCAGCATCTCTTGGCCATCTCTTCCCAGGGAGGGACCTCTTGGGGCAGGTGATGTCAGGGGGCAGGGCTGTCCCCAACCCTGGGCACCCTTACCTGCAAGGAAGCAGACCCGCCAGAGTCCTGAGTGCAGGGACATCTTGATCTCGGTGCTCTGGTTCTGGGGCACAATCACACCCTCCTCCAGGTACAGCCAGTAGTCGGTGCTGACTGCGATACCCAGGAGGCCCAAGCCACAGACAGCAAAGACGCTGCTCAGCAGGGTCAGGGCTTTCCTCCCACAGGCACTCATCTTCCTGGACCGTTGCTGCGCAGCCAGTCGCCACGCTCCCACCAGCACGGACTGTGCTCTGAGGCTAGGGAGGGTGGGTGAGCAGGTGGCAGTACCCACGGCTCTGAGAAGACCAAGATGAGGAGCCAGTAACTAAAGTCAACCCCCAACCCGGCTCAATGGATGGGTAAAGACCACCAGGCAACCCCCTGGACACCAGGTCACCTCAAGAGAGGTGCCACCCTCCCCCTAACCCTGCAGCAATTCAGAGCGTTCTTGGCATGCCACTGCAAGGACCCCCTTGTCCTCTCTGGGAGTCCCCTTGCTGGGTACTGCCATTCATTCATTCGTTCATTCAGCAACCCATTGTGCCAGACATGGGAGATACAAAAATGAACATGACACTATCCTTGCCATTGAAGGGTTTCCCATACAGAAGAAAAAAGGCACCCCCAAAGCAATTAAATGCAACCCATTGAGGGCTGTGGTAGAGACCTGTCCAGGAAGTAGAGAGGAAGAATGGAGGAGAGAACTCTGCTGGGTGAGATTCTCTGTGTTGAAAAGGATTCTGAGGCTCAAATAGACTCTGTGAGAGATGCCAGCTCCAGACAGGAAAATGGCAGCAGCCTTGGGAAGGAGTAGAGGGGCAGGGAAGATTTCTTGGAGGAAGGTGTCCTCCTCATGTGACTCTAATAAGTTGGAGGACTGGGTCAACACAAGTAAAGAAGCCACACCACAGTTCAAGTGCAACAGCCTCCTAAATCCACCTAATCAGAAATGGGCTGACTCTTGCCTGCTCAGCACGCTGTATCGGCGGGGCCAGCAATGAACGAGAAAAAGAGAAGCTAAGTGTCTAAGCAAGGTCAACCACAAGCCCCACCTGCTGATATCTGCCAGGGTCAGGCACTGGACTTGGAGCTAGAAAACAGTGGAGAGCAAGGCAGACAGATGCCAGCCCCCATGGAGCCCATAGCCAGTCTCAGGGCTTCTGTGCTCTGGCTGTAATCTAGAATCACCTAGGAAGTGTCTAAAAATCCCTGATACCCTGGCGCTGGTCCAAGAGATTCTGATACAATTGGGCTCAAGTGGGGCCTGGGCAATGGTATTTTTTAAATTCTGCCAGGTGATTCTAATGTGTAGCCAAAGTTCAAAACAATTGGTCTTTGCTACTCAAAGTATGGTCCATGGACCAGCCATGTAGGCATCACCAGGCAGCTGGTTAGAAAAATAGACTCTCTGGCCTCTCCAACATCCTAAATTGAAATCTGCATTTTAACAGGATCCAGGTGTGTTGTCTGCCTACTAAAATCTGAGAAGTGCTGTGCCAAGCAAACAGGTGATGGCATTGTAATGTAGCAACTGCTATGATGGGGAAAACCCAGGATATGACAAGGGCCCAGAAGGGGTCATCCAGTGGGGCGGGAGGGGGCAGGCAGAGCCATCTCTAGAAGAGGATGAGGCCTGGGGCAACTCAGAAAGGTTGTGTCACACAAGCCAGCCTTGGCTGCAAGTTTGCTACCCTGTCAGCATCTTTCACTGGCCCCTTGCAATATTGCAAAGTCAGAACTTTTGAAACAGGATGTTAGTGGTGTTTAGGAAAGAGGTGCAGCAGAGGTTTGGTGCAGTCCACCAATATCAGGGCTCCAGTGGTGTCCTAAAGCCCTACCCCAGGGATGGTATCATGTTCCAGTTGAGATCCGAGGCACAAGTGGGTATTGAGATAGCTGAAAAGGAACAGAAGTCAGACTTGTCTGCACAGTGAGTTGACTGTAGGAGGAGAGTGGGAGAGTTTAGAACCTCTTTGTGAGAAGCGGTTGAGCGGTGCACGCTGGCCCTGATTCCACAGCACCAGCCCTGCTCTAGCAGTTGATCATGGGAAAGTTGATTGATCTACAGAGTGAGCCACACATTGGCTTCCTGGAGGCATGCGTGAGTCTATGTCCATGTTTGCAAGGCTGAAGAGCACAGGGCTTTAAGCCACAATGATCCTTCCTGTGTTGGCTTTGACAAAGGAGGGAGAAATGAAACGCCAAACAGTCAGCCCTGTCCACCCAGCCAAGTCATTCTCCATGCAACAGCGTGGGCAGAGGGGAGCAGGATAGCTTGTATCTAGCACAAGGATCTAGTAAAGCGCCTACAAGCCCTGTGCTTGCAGCTGAGGAAGAGGTGACAAAATCAGAGGTGTTGCCGCTTGCAGAGTTTGTGAGCTGGAAAAATGGGAAACCACAGCATCCCGTTCTGACCGAAGGTGGGGTAGCATCATAACAGGCAGAACCCAGGTCCTGGGGAAGAGAAGCCGACTCCTAGCAGAGGCCCAGGGCAAGGCTGCCGCCGACTGGTGGGAAGTGGAAGTGACGTTGTAATGATAGTATTTTTATATTAACAGTAGTTAGCCAAACCCTGTCATTTACACTTGAAGCTCACAAAGTCCCAACATCTGCCAAAGGAAATGGAATTGAAACCCCAAGGATGGTTAGCAGGGGTAAGGGGAGCAGTGGAGAACAAAGGGATATGGCTCCCAAAGGCGAACAGAGCCTTGAACTTACACTCAACCGTGCCACTAAAGATCCGTGTAAGGTTGGGAAATTAACCTCTCTGCTATGGTTTGGATAAGGTGGTTTGTTTGTTCCCACCAAAGCTCATGTTGAAATTTGATCCTCAATGTGGCAGTGTTGGGAGGTGGGCCTAATGGAAGGTGTCTGGGGTCATGGGATCCCTCAGAAACGGCTTGGTGCTGTTTTCATGGTGGTGAGTTCTCACCCTCGAAGACTGGGTTAGTTTGAAGGAATGAATTAATTCCCTTGAGACTGAGTTGTTATAAAGCCTCAGGTTTCCTCTGTTTCCTTCTTGCCCTTCTCTGCTGTGTTGTGATGCCATATGAAAGCCCTCATCACAGGCCAGGGATATGGCCTTGAACGTCTCAGCCTGCAGAACCAAGAGCTAAATAAACCTTTTTTCTTTATAAATTATCCAGTCTCAGGTATTCTCTTATAGCAACACAGAACAAACTAAGACACTCTCTGAAGCCTGATTTTCTCCTGGATAACATGGAGGAAGAGACTAATAATAAAAGCCAAAGTATATTGAATGTTTATCATTGTTAGGCATCCTGTTAAGCACCTTACTCCCCATTTTAATCCTGGCTATTCTATTACCACACCCATTTTACAAGTGAGCAAACTGAGGATCAGAGAGGTTAAGAAGCTTGCACAAGAGCACTCAGCTGGCAAATGTTGGTGCCTGCATTTGAACCTTACCTTGCCCCACTCGCAAGCCCTTTTTCAAGGCTTGCGTTCTCAAACTCCCACCCCCATGAGTTTATCCAAAGTGAGGTCCATGGAGCAATAATTCCATGGGATATTCTAGAAAAAGTGACTCTGGTTAAAAGGAAAAAAAAAAAAAACAGCTTGTGAGAAGCACTGCATCTAGCTCTTGAAGAACCGCATTGCACATTATGGTAAAGGCTTTGAAAAGCCTGCTTAGCTTTGCTTATTTCTGTATTTTCCAAACTTATTTGAGCAAAGAAAAAAAAAGATATCATGTTCTGTGAAACCCACTTTGGGAACCACACTGCATGCCAGGAAGAATAGGAAGACCTGCCTTGCTCACTCCACAAAATTGCTGATGTGATTAAACGCGACAGCAGATATGACTATGGTTTGAAAAAAGTCTAAAGCATGATCCTGGCATAAGGTACTGTTATTAAGCAACAGTGGACTAAGCCCCTGAGTCTAGCAGAGAGAATGGATCAGAGCTTCCGAAGCACGACTGCTGTTGCCTGGTCGAAGCTGAGCAGCCAATCTTAATGTTAAGCTTGGCAGGGAGATGAAAAAGATTCATGTCTTGGAGATTTGGAAAGATGAAAGTGGAGAGGAGATTGGATCTTTATCTACAAAAGCAAGAAATAAAAGAGGCTGAAAGTGACCTTGCCTGCAAAACTCTACAATAGCAGATCCTAAAGCCTGAAATATACCTAGGAAAACCAAAAAGTTTCATCTATTTCCAGAGTATGTAATACATTTATGGAATGCTACCTGGGGTGGAAAATAGCAATCTTATTCATTACAAAATTATATCTATGCTTCTATTATGTGATCCTATTTATTTATAAATAAATCATATTATTGACTGAGTATGGGTTAGCTCCCAGGCACTGTGCAAAACCCTTCATGTACAGGGTTTCATCAGGACCTCACGATAACCCCATGAGTAGGTGGGATATCCCCACTTTGTGGATGGAGAAACTCAGGGTTAGAGATGTGGAGTAGCCTACAGGAAACCATAGGTGAGCCGTAGGCTGGTTTTAAACCCAGGTCTAACTCCAAAGTCTGTGCTTGGACTACATCATCTCCCTACTGAAGAAATATGGGCTCAAAGAGTGTTGGGAAGAAGGAAAATCATCCAAAGTAGGTCACTCAGGCAATCTAGAAATATACGAGACACAGTATTCAGAAATGTTTCTTTAGAAGTGGCCAAGTGTCACATAAAGGCTTCTCGTTTGATACTATAGGGCATATTGCTGGGAGTCATCCAGTCATATCTTCTGGTAGCTTCTTGGAGGTGCACTATGACCCAGGATTTCTACTTCTGAAACTCACCTAGTGGGGTGGCAGGACTAATACTTCCCTCAAACCACGCACAGGAAATCAAGATCCAGAGGGGAGAAGTACCTGGGATAACCCAGTCAGTTACTTGAAAAGATAAAAGTGTGCACCAGCAATAGTTTAGATCCTGACCCAGTGCTTTTTTCTTCTGTATTGTGCAGAAAATTATATAACACAGAAAATGAAAATTACCTGCACTTTCCCACTCTGAGAACACCATCATCATTAATATCTTAGTTCATTGCCTTTTAGTCTTTTTTCCTACGTAGTTGTGCATGTGTGTACATATTCTCCCACCCAGTGTCTTCAGTAGGGACAGGAAGGCCCTTGAAACACCCTAGTCTGGACTGCATTCCTAGACCCTTGTTCGAGCTTCTGCTTTTACATGGTTCCTTCTCTATCCCATGAATCTCATGTTCATTTGATTTTTCTTATAGGAGAGGAGCCATTTTTTATAAGTTGCCATCACAAGAGAAAATGTTTACACTATAATAGTAAATTAATGAAGTTGAATGCAACATCACACTTTTAACTTAAACTCAACTGTATACAAAATTCACAGACTGGAAAGAAATAACCCAAAATGTTGATGATGGCTGCTTCCAGGTAATTAGGTTATGCATGGTTTTTTTTAATACTTCTCTGTGCTCAACAAAGCTTCTCAAAGAACATGTATTGTTTCCAGAATCAGAGAAGAAAACTAAATTAAAGATTAGAGTGATCTATTCTCCAATCACTGTCCTTGTATACAAAAGTGCAGGGCTCCAGCTAAACTCCTGGGCTAGAGATGCCAACATGTAGTGTCATCTTTTGGGGGCTGGGTTCCAGAAGCAGGCAGCCTTCTTGAGTTTTGTTGTTGTTGTTGTTGTTGTTTTTTGAGACGGAGTGTCGCTCTGTCACCCAGGCTGGAGTGCAGTGGTGCGATCTTGGCTCACTGCAAGCTCCACCTCCCAGGTGCACGCCATTCTCCTGCCTCAGCCTCCTGAGTAGCTGGGACTACAGGTGCCTGCCACCACGCTCGGCTACTTTTTTTGTATTTTTAGTAGAGACGGGAACTTTTTAAGATGATTACCCAGGCGCCATTACCTCTAAGTATTAGCTTGTTAATTATCAGGAATTAACAGTTGCTAATTATCATCCATGACTAGCAATTAGGGAGAAATGTCTTGTGGAGATTAAATCATTAATGGCACATTCCCCTGCTCAAGCCAGTAATAAAAGAACTTGCAATGAAGTGCTTAGGTGCCCAGAGGTAGGGGAGGTTACAGGAGCAAGTGAGAGCCCAGTTATCAACTGCTGGGAAGGATGGATGGGGTTTAACTGGAGAGAAGGAGGAAGGAAGTGGAAAGAGAGTCAAATGCAGACATCCTGATCTCAGTTTCCTACTGGTCCAGAGAAAACTCAGAGTGCTTTGATAAAGGGTTCATGGTGTAGGAGTTCTTGACAAGGCTTTGGAGCCAGTGACAAGAGCTGCTCCTGGGAGCTTGTCCAGTGACTCAGTGTCAGCATGGCCAGTGTCCAGCAGGATGGGCTGGTGGCCACAGGAAAACCCCCAGTGCTTCTCTGGCCCTGCCTTCTTCCTGCCATGCTGATTCCCATTATCTTCCTTGGTTGTGAAAAAATGACCAAAAAATCTTTGACACTCCTCCCACTGAGATACGGGGGCCCTGTCTCCTGTCCTTGAGTCTAGGCAGCGTTGTGACTGCTTTGACAAATAAAGTACACAGAAGTGATGCTATGTGACTTTTGCTTTTTTTTTTGAGATGGAGTTTCACCCTGTCGTCCAGGCTGGAGGTGCAATGGCGTGATCTCCACTCACTGCAAACTCTGCCTCCCAGGTTCAAGCAATTCTCCTGCCTCAGCCTCCCAAGTAGCTGGGATTACAGGTGCCAACCACCACACTCAGCTAATTTTTGTATTTTTAAGTAGAGATGGGGTTTCACCATGTCAGCCAGGCTAGTCTTGAACTCCTGACCTCAAGTGATTCACCCGCCTCGGCCTCTCAAAGTGTTGGGATTATAGGTGTGAGCCACCACACCTGGCGCTATGTGACTTCCGAGGCTGGGTCATAAGAGGAGATATAGCTTCCACCTGGTTTTCTCTGGAGTTCACTCAGGGGAAGCCAGCCTCATGTAAGAAACCTGACACCCTGGGACCACCATGTTTTAGAACAGGGTTTCTCCACCTCAGCCCTATGGACATTTGTGGCTGAATATTTCTTTGTTGCTGGGGGGCTGTCATGTGCATTGAAGGTTGTTTTATAGCATCCTTAGCCTCCATCCACCAGATGTTGGTAGCACTCTAGTTGTGACAGATAAAAGTGTCCCTTTGAGGGGAAAACCACCTCTGGTTGAGAACCACTTGTTTAGAGAGTATGTGCAGGTGCTCTACTTGACAGCCCAACTAAGCCTCCAGCCAGTGGCCAGCACTAGCTGCCAGCCATGGGATTGGGCCATCTTGGATGGATGTCCTGCCCAGTCGAGCCTTTGGATAACAGCAGCCCCGGCCAACATCTGACTGCACCTGCATGAGAGACTCCACGTAAAAACTGCCTAGTTGAGCCTTTCCCAAATTCCACACCCACAAAATCATGAGCACAATAAAACAGTTGTTGTTTTATACTATTAAGTTTCTTTTTTTCTTTTTTTTTTTGAGACGGAGTTTCACTCTTTTTGTCCAGGCTGGAGTGCAGTGGCACGTTCTCGGCTTACTGCAACCTCCGCCTCCTGGGTTCAAGCAATTCTCCTGCCTCAGCCTCCCAAGTAGCTGGGATTACAGGAGCCTGCCACCACGCCCAGCTATTTTTTTGTATTTTTAGTAGAGACGAGGTTTCACCATGTTGGCCAGGATGGTCTCAATCTCTTGACCTCGTGATCCATCCGCCTCAGCCTCCCAAAGTGCTGGGATTACAGGCTTGAGCCACCGCGCCCAGCCTTATACCATTATGTTTCAAGATAATTTGATACACAACAGAAGTTACCAAAATAACTTCTTTATTCACTTACTTAGCTCCTTCTCACTACCTATATGTTATGTAAATTCCAGGCATGGCCTTGTCCAGAATGTGACAGTAACAGAGGGCTTGAGGGTCATAATTTAGTCCCTGGAGTTTACAGCTACATGGGAGAGTGAATGGCACATGGAAGTAGGCAAATCTGGAATGTAATGCTGGCTCCCATGTACCATCCTGGTCCAGTCACATGGCCACTCTGAACCTCAGTCTCTTCATCTGTAAAACAGGGATAACTTCATAAGAGTTATTGTGAAGACTTATGAAAGACTTATCAAGTAAGTCTGGGCTACCTCATGCCATCTCAGTACAATGCTGCAATCAGAAAGTAGCACAACCTGGCCAGGCGAGGTGGCTCACACCTGTAATCCCAGCACTTTGAGAGGCCGAGTTAGGGAAATCACTTGAGGTCAGGAGTTTGAGACCAGCCTGGCCAACTTGGTGAAACCCTGTTTCTACTAAAAATACAAAAATTAGCCTGGCGTGATGACACACACCTGTAATCCCAGCTACTCGGGGGGCTGAGGCACAAGAATCACTAGAACCTGGGAGACAGAGGTTGCAGTGAGCCAAGATTGCACCATTGCACTCCAACCTGGATGACAGAGCGAGACTCCATCTCAGAAAGAAAAAAGAAAGAAAGAAAGAAAGAAAGAAAGAAAGAAAGAAAGAAAGAAAGAAAGAAAGAAAGAAGCACAACCTGATACCCAAAGAGCGATAAACAACAAGGCAGATTTAATAAGGTAAATTTGCCCCTGAAAAGGGCAAAATGGCTCAGACTTTCTCTTCCTTGTCCAGCTCTCCAACTTCCATGGCATTTGCTCCCTGCAGAATTTTATTTTCCATCCCTGGCAAATTTCAGCCCTCCTGTCTCTTCTCTCACCTCCATATCAACAAATTGGAGAGATTTTAGTTTTTTCTGATGTGAAGAGATAAAATGCTCTGTTTAATGATATAAAAGGTGTCTTCATGGTGGGCACAGTGGCATCTCAGTAGACAAAGAATAAATATGATGTTAGCAAACATGGGTCAAGTGTGTACTAAGGACATGTCAAGCACAGCAGGGACTCAGCATCAGAAGGGGATGTGTCACCTGGAGACTGGAGACCTCTAGGTGTCATTACAGTCCTGCTCTTCCAATCTGGGATCCTCTTAGTTAGAGACACTGGCCCCCAACAAGTGGTCATGAAGCTGCCAGCTAACGGGGGAGGGAGGTCCCGATGAGTGGCCCATTTTCCCTGCTGGCCCCACCAAACTCTCTCTGCCACATTGGAGGCCCTTTGGAGAGTGAGCATTGCTGGGCAGGGATTCCTGTCCTTTGACAAAAACAAAACCCCAGGATTACGCTTTTGGAGTGTGAGGCTCTCTCTGCCCCAAGACTAAAAGCAAAGCCACAGCTAGCCTGTCTGCCAGGAGTCCAGGCTACAGAGATGAGGATACAGAGCTCTGGCACACCCCTGCCACACTGCATTCCAAAACTTCCTGGAGTGGAGGTCAGTGTCTAATACAACTCCTCTCATCCTTGGTTTGGCAGGAGGTAATTTAAGGTTCAGTTTCCATAGGGACCAAGGGGCATGACAGGCACCCAGCAAGGGTCACAACTCTTAACAAAAGAAGAAGTCCAGCTGGAGAGAGAGCTGACAGTGCCTTTACTGAAAGTCCAACAAGATGTCTCATAAATTTCACAATATTTCCCCCAAAGGCATGGACATAAACACCAAGTAGGAGTGCTGTCTAACCAGGTAGCACCAACCAAGTAATGATAATAGCAATTATATCATTGTTTTCTTTGCAGAAATTTTCTATGCATTTAAAATGGAAGGTCAATCCTAAGCAAAAAGAACAAAGCTGAAGGCATCATGCTACATGACTTCAAACTATACTACAAGGCTACAGTAATCAAAACAGCATGGCACTGGTATGCAAACAGACACATAGATCAATGTAACAGAATAGATATCTCAGAAATAAGATCACACATCTACAACCATTTGATCTTCAACAAACCTGACAAAAACAAGCAATGGGGAAAGGATTCCTTATTTAATAAATGGTGCTTGGAAAACTGGCTAGCCATATGCAGAAAACTGAAACTGGACCCCTTCCTTACACCTTATACAAAAATTAACTCAAGATGGATCAAAGATTTAAATGTAAAACCCCAAACCATAAAAACCCTAGAAGAAAATATAGCCAATACCATTCAGGACACAGGCATGGGCAAAGATTTTATGATGAAATCACCAAAAGCAATTGCAACAAAAGCAAAAATTGACAAATGGGATCTAATCAAACTAAAGAGGTTCTGCACAGCAAAAGAAACTATCATCAAAGTGAACAGACAGCCAACAGAATGGGAGAAAATTTTTACAATCTACCCATCTGACAAAGGTCTAATATCCAGAATTTACAATGAACTTAAACAAATTTACAAGAAAACAAACAAACAACCCCCTAAAAACGTAGGAAAAGGACATGAACAGACACTTCTCAAAATAAGACATTTATGTGGCCAACAAACATATGAAAAAAAGCTCAACATCACTGATCACTAGAGAAATACAAATCAAAACGACAATGAGATACCATCTCATGTCAGTCAGAATGGTGATTATTAAAAAGTCAAGAAACAATAGATGCTGGCAAGGCTGTGTAGAAATAGGAGTGCTTTTACACTGTTGGTGGGAATGTAAATTAGTTCAACCATTTTGGAAGACAGTATGGATATTCCTCAAGGATCTAGAACCAGAAATACCATTTGGCCCAAGAATGCCATTACTGGGTATATACCCAAAGGAATATAAATCATTCTATTATAAAGATACATGCACACATATGTTTATTGCAGCACTATTCACAAGAGCAAAGACATGGAATCAACTCAAATGCCCATCAATGATAGACTGGATAAAGAAAATGTAGTACATATACACCATGGAATACTATGCAGCCTTAAAAAGGAATGAGATCATGTCCTTTGCAGGGACATGGATGAAGCTGGAAGCCATCATCCTCCGCAAACTAACACAGGAACAAAAAACCAAATACTGCACGTCTTCACTCATAAGTGGGAGCTGAACAATGAGAACACATGCACACAGGGAGGGGAAACACACACACCAGGGCCTGCCAGTGCGGGGGGCAGGGGGCAGAGGGAGGGAGAACATCAGGACAAATAGGTAAAGCATGCAGGGCTTAATACCTAGGTTATGGGTTGATAGGTGTGGCAAACAACCATGACACACATTTACCTAGGTTAACAAACCTACAAACTTTGCACATGTATACTGGAACTTAAAATAAAATAAAATGTAAAAATAAAATAAAATAGAAGGTAAGGTGTGGTGGAGTGCTATAATCCCAGTGCTTTGGGAGACTGAAGCAAGAAGATCACCTGAGCCCAGGAGTTCAAGGTTATGCTATGATCACACCACTGCACTCCAGCCTGGGCGACAGAGCAAGATCCTGTCAAAAAAATATTTAAAAAAGAGACCATACTGCACATACCATCCATAGTCGGGCCTAGTTTTATTTTACTTAATAGCATAAATAGTTTCTGCACTGTTTTTAGTAGCTGCAGAATATATATAGTCTCTGATTTGCATATACCAAAATTGATGTAGCCATTTCTCTACTCTAGAACATCTAGGTTGTTTCCAAAATTTCCTCTATTGTAATCTACAGTAAATAAGCATACTTACAGCTAAATATCTGTGGGCATCTGCAAGAATTTTCTCAGGATAAATTCTGCAAGTGTAATTAAGTGGAATTTCTGGATTAAACAATATGAATTGTTTTAGCATTCTTAGAAATTTTGTCAGACTTGGCCGGGCGCGTTGGCTCATGCCTGTAATCCCAGCACTTTGGGAGGCTGAGGTGGGTGGATCACGAGGTCAGGAGATCGAGACCATCCTGGCTAACACAGTGAAACCCCGTCTCTACTAAAAATACAAAAAAAAAAAAAAAAAATTAGCCGGGCATGGTGGTGGGCGCCTGTAGTCCCAGCTACTCAGGAGGCTGAGGCAGGAGAACGGCATGAACTCAGGAGGTGGAGCTTACAGTGAGCTGAGATCGCACCACTATACTGCAGCCTGGGTGACAGAGCGAGACTCCATCTCAAAAAAAAAAAAAAAAAGAAATTTTGTCAGACTTGATTTGAAATATTTTAAAGGCATTTTTACCCCTGATGCCTGAGGTACAACAAATGTCCTGCTACATAGACAGAGAGAATTTGAAACAACTCCACAACAGAAGAGTCCCTATTTCTACTGAGAATTTGGAACCTGGGCTCTGCTCAGCTCTGTTTGCTGTAGCTACATGATTTGCTAGACTGAGAGCTCTATACTATTGATGATACTCCAGAAAATTCGAAGACTTCCTATGTAAAGCAGAATGTCTCACATCAGCGATTTGAAACTTTCTGGGGTGCATCATCACCACTTGTGCAACACTGTAAACATGTGGATGCCCAAATCAAAACCAGCTGAAAAAAAAAAACATAAAAATAGTACAAGAGTTGAGATAAATGGCTGTGCACAAAAATAACATTAAAAAATAAACAGCTACACACAAATAGCCAGTTGGAAAATGTAATGCATTAAAAAATAATATCTATATAGTAACAAAATGGTAAACTATTGGAAATAAACTTAATAAGTTATATGCCAGTGCTACATAAAGAAAACCTTAAAACTACTGTTGAATGACCAAGGCACGGTGGCTCATGCCTGTAATCTCAACACCTGGGAGGCTGAGGCAGGAGGATGGCTTGAGTTCAGTAATTCAAGACTAGCCTGGGCAACACAGTGAGATCTCACCTTAAAAATATATATTGATGAACATAAAACAAGACTGATAAATAAAATATCACATTTTAAAATAGGAATACAATGTTATAAAAATATCAACTCTTCTTTAAATTAACCTATGAATTCAATGCAATGAGTTTGGTTTAGAAGATGACACATGGTTCTGGGGTTAGTCTAAAGGATGCATTTTAGAATAACCAGGATATTTCTTTTACAGATGAACATAAATGAGTGGGAACTACCAGCTATTCATGCTTATTGAGGAGCTACAAAAATTAAAACAGTTTGATGCTGATGAAAAAATAAATCAATCAATGGAAATAAAAAGAGAGTTCAGACTTCCATTTCTGGTGATAATGAACTTGCTTATGTAGCATGGACCAAACTTCTTGCTGAAAATAATCGAAACAGTTGGATTAAATCTATTTGAAGACATTGGAGAACAATCAAGGAAACCAATATTTTAGAGGTCAATAACTGAAGATGAAGGAAATGCATTGAGATAAGACTTACATTTTGTACAACCTCTGCAGTTGAGGTATGTGTCAGTTCACACAGAATGAGAGTCTGAGAGGCAGAACAAAAGGTTGTGCAGATGGTACAGCAATCTTATGATGCTATGGACTCAACATTGGAGTTGAGAGCTTGCCAAAGAGTACAGGTCTGGTAAATAGCTCAGTCTTTCAAATGGGGGTCTGGGAAGGCTCCTACTCTAGGTGAGCAAGTAATAGATCCGCCTTCACAAAGACTGAAACTCATTTTCGAATCAGCTCAATTCGTGACTGGATATAGGCAAGCTTCTCCTATCTAACAGATTGCCAAAAGCAAAAGTGAATCCTACCTTGGGGAAGATGACAATGCCAAAACTTCTATTGTGTTCCACACAGATGTCTAGCATTCAATCAAAAGTTACCGGACATATCAAGAGGCATGAAAACATCAGACACAGGAATGATGAATGCCAGAACATAACATGAAAACACCATTAATATGCTTAAAGAAAGTAATCATCCACTTAGAATTTCCTATCCAGTAAAAATATCCCTCAACATTGAAGGCAACATAGAAATATTTTCAGACAAACAAAAATGGAGGAAAGCTGTTATCAGCAGACTTGAATCAAAAAAATTACTAAACAGATTCTTCAGGCAGAATGATCAGCACATGTACCATAAAACCTAAAGTATAATAATAATAATAATAAAAGAAAAAAAAAAAGAAAAAAAAAAAAAAAAAAAAAAGAAATGCAGAAGAGAAGAGAAGCAATGAAAAGAGTGATTATGTGTATAAATCTCAATAAATAGTGAGTGTAGGTCAGGAATGGTGGCTCATGCCTGTAGTCCCAGCACTTTTGGAGGACAAGGTGGGCAGATCACCTGAGGTCAGGAGTTTGAGACCAGCCTGGTCAACATGGTGAAACCTTGACTCTACTAAAAATACAAAAATTTGCTGGGTGTGGTGGTGCATGCTTGTATTCCCAGCTATTTGGGAGGCTGAGGTAGGAGAATTGCTTGAACCCAGGAGGCGGAGGTTGCAGTGAGCCAAGATGGCGCCACTGCACTCCAGCCTGGGTGACAAAGTGAGACTCCATCTCAAAACAACAACAACAACAGCAACAACAACAACAAAAAACAGTGAGTGTAAAAAGGAAAAAAGGAATAATAATATTATCTTGTGGGTTTGAACTATATGTAGAATTACTTTGAAGTTAATGTGCCTTTTGTTCTCTGACTAAATTTAAGATGTTCTCTTTGTCTGTTGAACTGAATAATGATAGACACATAACTTATCAAAACTTGTTGGATAAAGCAAAGTTAGCTTAGAAGGAAAATTATAACCTTAAGAGCATATATTAGAAAAAAAAAGAAGGGCTAGAAGTAAACCATCTAAGTACCTAGCCCAAGAAAGTGGAAAAAGAATGCAAATAAACCCCATAATAGGAGAAAAGAAATAATAAGACAGCAGAAATTAATGAATAAAAAACAAACATACAATATCCACCAGTAGAACTGGTAAACCCCTTCTGAGACACACACACACACACACACACACATACACAGAGAGAGAGAGAGAGAGAGAATATGCTGGCAGACAAGGTTGTAAGACACAGCACTCTTATATACTCTTGGTAGGAGTGAGTGTACATATCTATTTGGTAGAATCCACCAAAATTAAACATGTAATTATTCTATGACCTAGTAATTCCATAGCTACTAATGTACTTTATGGCTATATTGAGAAAACTATGCTAAGATGCATGTGGAAGCATATCTCTGCTGCTTCAATGACCAATGCTGGGGAGGGGGGCAGGCGATGCTTGTTAAATAAATTAGGATTCAACCATATAATGGAATATTCTGTAACTATTACATATGAGGAAGTTCCATATGCTCAATGTGGGAAGTGTGATATTCTTGGGTAAAAAAATAATCACATATACTAAATAAGCATTTTATATATTATATATATGTGTGTATGTATGTGCACTTTTGCATACACACATGTGCATGTGTGCACACACACACACATATATACAGAGAGCTCTCTAAGGCAGCTTGTAAGTGACAGTTTGGATTCATAGCTGGGCGTGTGTAGCCCCCAAGCGCAGACCCTATTCACGTCTCCCCAACACCCGTACCTATGAAGAGACAGAGACCAGCTTTCTCTTCCATTTAATCCATATATTTAAAAAATTCTGCCTTTTTCCAACAACATAGAGACGAGTTCTGGAGCAAATATTTCTGCTTCTTGGGGCTTTCTGCTCCTCCGACTAATGACTCGAATCACTCCCAGACCCACCATCAGCCATGCCCTGCAGGTACAACCCAACTCTCTGCCATGCCAAGTCACAACTCGGCCATAGGGCACACCAGGGACCCCAGCAGCAGGAGAAACACTCCAGCCCAAAGACCAGCCCCAAGATGAAGGGAGACACCACCCAACTCCCACCACACCAGAAGTTGATTTTTATTTTTCAACATTTGCAGAAAGCAAAACACCCTTTAGAAAAGGCAGGATTGCATGCTTTATTCTTCCTTAGATTCCACTTAAACATAGTGGCAATGAGGGTTGCAAACTTCATAATTCAGTGACGTGAAGTCTTAACTGTTGGCAGTTAGGAGCCTGCTCTGGCCACCACCTCTGGCAGCTCCAGCTGAACACCCAACGCTCACTGCCCCCGCGGCTACTGGGTGCAATAAGAGCCAGTGAGAAATGGAAAACAATTTGGTACCCTGTGTGTTAATATGTGTAGACAGAAACAATGTTCAGACTTGATCTAATTCTAGTGACACCGGTCATCTATCAGACCCAGGCTTCAGAAGCCTGCAAGGAAGCCAGGCCAGGGCTTTTCCACCCTTCCTCAGCCTCCCTCACCCGTGTACATCTGCACCCCTATTCCAGCAGGATGACATTTATTGGACCGACCACATGCCAGACACTGTTCTAGCAATTTACACATATTAATTCACACAATCTCCCACCAACACTTTGCAGTACGCACTATGATTAAAACAGGGATAACAATGGCATCTTCTTTAAAGGGTTAAGAGGTAACACATGTAACAAGCTTAAAATAGAGACTCTAGCCTGGCACATGGTAAGTGCACACAGGTATTCTTTTAAAACAAATGTGTTACATTAACCTTTAAATTAATTATTCTGGTTCTCTTCATTTCTTCCTGTGTATGTGAGTTACCACTTGATGTCATTTCCTTACTTCAATACAGCCTGGCTTCCCCTTCTCCCAACTCCTTTGTGCTGTTATTGTCAAATATATTACAATTCCATATGTGATAAGCCCAACAATTCAATTATATACATATTTTTATACAATGGCTTTTTATATCTGTCGAGAAGAAATATGCAATTATACTTCTGTTGTGTGTGTGTGTGCATGTGCAAAATATAATATATAAAATGCTTATGTATTATATATGATTACTTTTTTACCCAATTATCTACATCAGGGTTGTCTGATCTTCTGGCTTCCCTGTGCCACGTTGGAAGAATTGTCTTGGGCCACACATAAAATACACTAACATTAATGATAGCTGATGAGCTAAAAAAAAAAAAAAAAAATCAAAAAATTCTCGTAATGTTTTAAGAAGGTTTACATATTTGTGTTGGGCTGCATTCAAAGCTGTCCTGGGCCACAAGCAGCCCGTGGGCCATGGGTTGGACAAGCTTGATCTACGTAATTATCTTTACTGGTCCTCTCTGTTTTTTTATGAGAATTCAAATTAATGTCTGATGTCACCTGCTTTCAGTCTGAAGACCTTCTTTTAGCATTTTTTTTTTTTTTTTTTTTTTTGTCAAGTGGCTCTTCCAGCAACACGTTCTCTGTTTCTGTTTATCTGGGGTATTTTCATTCCATCTTCATTTTTGGAGGATTGTTTTGTTGCTGTAAGATTCTTGGCTGACAATATTTTTTTTTCTTCCAGCACTTTAAATAGACAGACCCACTGCCTTCTTGACTCCAGCGTGTTTGATGAGAAGTCAGCTCTTACTCTTATACGGGAGTTCCCTTGTGTGTGATGAATCACACTTCTCTCCGTGCTTTCAAGATTTTATCTTTGTCTTTTGACATTTTGACTATGATGTGTCTGGGTGTGGCATAGCTCATCTTCATCAAGCTTATTGTCCCCACTTTACAGATAAGGGGGTTGGGACACAGAATGGTAAAGCTATTTGCCCGAGGTCACCCAGCTAGAAAGTGGGGGAGCTGGGATTTGAACCCAGCAATCTAGCCCAGTTATCTGCTCTACTAAACTGTCTCTCATTTGCCTCTCAGCCTGGTTCTCGTGGGGTTGCATAGGTAAGCTCGGACAGAATGCTTAGCTTACCACCTTGAAAACTCTCCCTTCTGAAAAACAGAGATTCCTGAATGGCAAATGGAAACTCTGACCTGATTTTTCTCAACAGTATCAGCTTCTTGCCTAAGGTAAGTGAGCTAAAGATTCACGTCCTTTTCTCCTGGGCCTTTGCATCATGCGGGTGGATGGACGAACCCAGCATTTTCCTTACAAAATAGTAATTATGGAGGAGGTAGAGAAGAAGGAAGAGGAGAGGAGGAAGAGGGTGGAGAGGAAGAGAAGAGGGGAAGGGGGAGGAGAAGGAGGAGGGGGAGAGGGGAGAAAGTAACCGAGTGTTTTTTGCTGGACACTGAGTTATTCTTGATCATGCCCAGCCCCCTCCATGATTAGAGCTAGTATTTCTGTTTTAAGAGAAAATGTATTTTTCTGCTGATTCTTCCTTTTGGGGTGAAGGGAGGAAGGAGGGATTGGAGAAGCCTGGGGAGGGAAACCAATCGGGCTTTAGCAAAGCTCCCTAGGATGCACTTGGAGCCAGCCTCAGCACCATGCAGAAGACACGCCCCTCAAGAGAAACACGGTGCTGCCCAAGGAGGATTCTCACAAGACAACCAAATATGGCCCTTCCAGGTTACAAAGCACTGTGATGCGCTTCTATAAATACCTCCTCCCAGCATCGTTTTCCTGCCTCCAGCACATTTTACTGTAAACCAGGATTCTAATGATATGTAGGACACATACCCAAACCTCTCCTTCCCTCCACCACACTCTATCCCTCCGCTTCCCCCCTAAAGCTGAGTCAAACAGAGGAACTAGACAGGTTGCTGGGGGTCCAGACACAACACCCATAAGCCCTGAGTTCTAGCCCCCCAAACATGAGTACAAAAAGAGAAATGATGTACCAGCTACTTCAGGGCGAGGCTCTTGAACTAGACGCAGAAGGAGAGAAAAAAACTTTACAATGGATGATGTATTTCTCAGAGGAGTCAGTTCTCAACTTGGTGTTTTCTCCTCCCCATCTCTGCCCCGGTGACTTCAGATGAACAGGTGTCTGAGCACACCTGAGCGCCCGGCTGCCTGGGTTGGAGCATGTCCCTAAGAGTGAGGAAGCCCAAGGTCATACAGGAGCCACAGCAAAGGCCATCGCTTCCCATGGCCCTGGAAGGTGGCCCTTGGAGGGTGCAGTTGCTGTCACCACAAGGCTGTGCCTTGGCAGATGACTGGTGACTCTTGATTGATGAATTCAAGGTATTCACACCTTGACTACCTCTCTTTAAAGAACATTGTGAGTATCTTGAATTCATCTCTCAAGAGTCACTTTAAAGAGTGGTTACTATCTCCTGACTGGATGGCAGAATAAGAGGCCTGGGGAGGGACCCCACTGCCAGGTTGGAGGGGGAGATTTCACTCTTCAGGGGGCCCCCGGGAGACAGTTGATGAGAAGGTGGGGGGAGGGAGGGGGCTGCAGCTTGCCCTGTTCCTCAGCCAGCAATGTGCTGCTGGGCATTGCAGAGCACTGGTCTGGAAAAAGAAGTGCAAGGCAGGACAAGCGTTAACCTCAGCCTGGCTCATGTCACCCCTTCTGCTTGCCGCTCAGCTGGAGATCCCATCAGGCAGATGCAGAGGTGCTGGGGAGGGCGTGGCAGGTTGGGGATCCCCAGGCCTGGGACTCTTAGTCCTGCGAGTTGAGGAGCTGGGGCTATCGGGGAACTCACTCAGCCACTCAGAGCCTCATCAATAATACAGGAATGGCCGTCCCTTTGCAGAGCTGCTATGAGGATGTAGGCCCTGGGCTGTCATCAAATGGCCGTCTTCACTCCCGGGTCCAGAAAGGAGGCAAGGTTGACCACCAGGCTGGCTGAGCACAGGGTGGAAAATACTGGGCCTCAGAAGATGGCGCTCATGGGTTGGGAGCAATGGGTGGGGAAGCTTGTGTGCACCCCAGTCTAAAACCAGCCTTGTTCACTGCCTCTAGGTGAAGGAGGCAGAGATTTGGGGTGGGCCGGGGAGGTGCAGGATGTTGCAAGGCCAGAAAGCCCAGAACCTCCCAGAAGCTGCTAGAGAGGAAAGTATCTGCTTTCCAAGAAGTCAGGTAAGGAACTGAGAGGAGAAAAGGCAGGGTGTACCCATGACCTCTCCCAGGAGCCCACACCCAGACAGGATTGGATAGAACCCAACCCCAAACCCACATATCAATGGTCCTTAATCCCTGCTGCCCATGAGTGTCATCTGGGGAGATTTAAAATAATCCCAATGCTGAGTTGCTTCTGAGACCAACTATATGCGACCTTCTGGGGGTGGGATGGAGTGGGCTGGGACCGGATATTAGTGTTTTTTAAAACTCTCAGTTGATTATAATATACAGCCAAGGCTAAGAGCCACTAGCAAATGTGAGGTCCCCCACAGGCCTAAAGATATGCAGACCACGCACTCATGATCTGATTTTTGGTTTACTCTGGACTAGAGCGGAGCTGCCCAATATGGCGGCCACTAGCCAGCCACAGGTGGCTCTTGGGCACTGGAAACGTGGTAAGTCCAAAGTGAGACATGAGGTAAGTAGAACACATACCCCAGATTTTTAAGATGTAGTATGAATAAGAATGTAAACTATCTCAGTGATTTTAAAAATATTGATTACATGTTGAAATGGCATATTGGGCTAGATAAAATATATTATTAAAATTAATTTAACCTGTGTCTTTGTACTTTTTTAGAGTGGCTATAAAAAACTTTCAGTTACATCATGTGGCTTGTATTACATTCCTATTGGACTGTATGGACCAGCCAGTTTAAAGACGTGTTCTCAGGCTAGGCAAGGTGGCGGATGCCTATAATTCCAGCACTTTGGGAGGCCAAGGTGGGAGGATCGCTTGAGGTCAGAAGTTCAAGACCAGCCTGGGTAATATAGTGAAACCTCATTTCTATAAAAAATTTAAAAATTAGCCCATGCATTTGTAGTCCCAGCTACTTGAGAGGCTAGGTAGGAGGCTCCCTTGAGCCCACAGGAAGGAGGAGGCTGTAGCATCCCTGCACTCCAGCCTGGGTGACAGAGTGAGACCTTACCCCCACCCAAAAAAAAAGAAAGAAAGAAAAAAAAAACTTAAAAATTGAAATAAAATAAAAATGTGTTTTCTATATTTCTTCTATTGATAAGTTTATTTGTTTTTGATGATAATTTTCTTTAAAACTTCACTTCATGATTCCACTTATATAGCATTCTTGCAATGACAAAAATAAAGAAGTGGAGAACAGATTAGTGGTTGTTAGGGTCAGGGACAGAGAGGGGAGAGGGGAAGAGGCCAGCGTGGCTGTAAAAGGACAACACGAGGCCAGGTGCGGTGGCTCACACCTGTAATCCCAGCACTTTGAGAGGCCGAGGCAGGTGCATCACCTGAGGTCAGGAATTTGAGACCAGCCTGGCCAACATGGTGAAACCCCATCTCTACTAAAAATACAAAAAAGTAGCCAGGCATGGTGGCACGTACCTGTAGTCTCAGCTGCTCAGGAGGCTGAGACAGGAGAATTGCTTGAACCTGGGAGGCGGAGGTTGCAGGGAGCCGAGATAGCGCCATTGCACTCTGGCCTGGGTGACAGAGTGAGACTCTGTCTCAAAAAAAAAAAAAAAAAAAATGGGGTGGGGGGCAACATGAGGGATCCTCGTTATGATGGAAATTTTCTATATCTTGACTATATCAATGTCAGCATCTTGGTTACCAGGATATCCTATACAGTATCCTTTTGTACTATAATTTTGCAAGATGTTGTCATTGGGTGAAACTGGGTAAAAAACTACATTGAGTCTCTCAGTATATTTCCTACAACTCCATGTGAATCTACAGTATCTCAAAATCAAAAGTTTAATTATTTTAAAAATTTCACCTCTGAAACAATAACTTCCATTCTCTGCTGGCAGGAGCATAAAAGTATTTAACTCTTTTGGAAAGCAATTTGGTTGAGCGTTAAGCATTTTCATCTCTCTTGGTTCCAGTGATTCTACCTCTGGGAATTGCTACTAAAAAATATAAACACAAGTACAAAACACACAAAAATGTTGATTCACTGTTGTTGATAATAGCACAGTACTCAAAGCCACCAACATGCCTCTCTGCAAAGAAGAGTGATAGGAACTATGGTTTACCCACTCAAGGGACTATTATGTAGTCATTGACGGAAAATGTGGCAAGGTAATATTAAATGACAACAACAACAAAATGTTGGGATACAAAGCATCAATAGTTTGTTTGCTAATTCCTAAAAAAGAATCTTTTAAAATGTGGGATGATGAGTGTACAAATATTAATAATAGTTGCTTTGATAATAGGATTGTGGATGAATGTGTTTATCCTTTCTACTTCAGTTTCTTTTCCTCGATTTTTTAAAACACATATGCATGGCCGGATGCGGTGGCTCGCGCCTGTAATCCCAGCACTTTGGGAGGCTGAGGCGGGCAGATCACCTGAGGCCAGGAGTTCAAGACCAGCCTGACCAACATGGTGAAACCCCATCTCTACTA
Organism: Pongo pygmaeus; assembly: GCF_028885625.2. Classification (NCBI taxonomy): domain Eukaryota; kingdom Metazoa; phylum Chordata; class Mammalia; order Primates; family Hominidae; genus Pongo; species Pongo pygmaeus. Next base: position 85,036,968 of record NC_072392.2, on the reverse strand, counting down.
AAAGTACAAAAATTAGCCAGGAGTGGCCAGAGCCTGAGGCAGGAGAATCACTTGAACTCTGGAGGCAGAGGTTGCAGTGAACTGAGATCACACCACTGCACTCCAGTTGGGTGACAGGGCGAGACTCTGTCTCAAAAAAAAATACATATGCACAACTTTTTTAATGACAGAATGATCATTCCTCTTTTTAAAATTAAGGACTTTCCTGGAGCTGTCTTTCTGGAGCTAAGGGGCAATGCCCAACCAGGGAAGAGGTCTCCCCCTGTCGGCTGAACATGGTGGTGCGGCCCAGAGTCCTGAAAAGCCTGAAGGCACAGCCAGGACAGAGCTCCCCGGCTTGGGGCCAATTAAGGGCAGATTTAGGGTTCCCATTCCTGCCACAAAGCCGCCCTGGTAAGAGAGTAGAAAAAAGAAAAGAATCGGGAACATTGTAGCTTATGTGAACTCTGACAAGACACTTGAGCTTTCTGAGTCTCATTCAGTAAAGATATTAAATGGTGGCAATAACACGATCCCTGTATTGGGGGGTGTTTGAGGGGTGAAATGGGCTTTATTTTGCTAGGCAATGCCAATTGTTTTTCATGTAGTTCTACCACCTGCAGTATGTAAGAAGTCTCATGCCTTCATATCCTCACCAACATTTGGTATTGTCACATATCTTAATTTTTGTCAATCACAGTGAGAATCAAATGATATTCCATTGTCATCTTAACTGGCATTTCTATGATTGCCGGTGATATGGGGTATCTTTTTATGTTTGGCCATTTTTCTCTTCCCTTTTCTGTGAAATGCCTGTTCATGTCTTTTTCCCATTTTTTTTCTATTGGATTCTTGATCTTCTTTCTTATTCATTTATAGGAGTTCTTGAGGTGTTGTGGATATTAATATTTTGCCATATGTATGTGCTGAAACATTCTGCACAGTCTGCAGTTTTTTTCTTTTCTTTTTTCTTTCTTTTTTTTTGAGACAGAGTCTTGCTCTTGTTTCCCAGGCTGGACTGCAGTGGTGTGATCTTGGCTCACTGCAACCTCCGCCTCCCAGATTCAAGCGATTCTCCTGCCTCAGCCTCCTGAGTAGCTAGGATTACAGGTGCCCACCACCATGCCCAGCTAATTTTTTGTATTTTTAGTAGAGATGGGGTTTCACCATGTTGGCCAGGCTGGTCTCGAACTCCTAACCTCAAGTGATCCACCCACCTCAGCCTCCCAATCTTTTCACTATTTTTTTTTTTTTTTTTTGAGATGGAGTCTGGCTCTGTCACCCAGGCTGGAGTGCACTGGCGCGATCTCAGCTCACTGCACTCTGCCTTCCAGGTTCACGCCATTCTCCTGCCTCAGCCTCCCAAGTAGCTTGGACTATAGGCACCCACCACCACGCCCGGCTAATTTTTGTATTTTTAGTAGAGATGGGGTTTCACCATGTTAGCCAAGATGGTCTAGATCTCCTGACCTTGTGATCCACCTGCCTTGGCCTCCCAAAGTGCTGAGATTACAGGCGTGAGCCACCGCACCCGGCCTTTTCACTTTTTTAATGCTAACTTTTGAGACATTCTTAAATTTAAATTTAAATTTAATGTATTGTACTATTATTGATTTACGTATGTTGGTCTTGTGTCTAGCAACTTTGCTGCATAAGGTTCCTTTGGATTTTCTATGAGGATGAGCATATAGCCTGTGAATATTGACAGTTTTGTAGTTTTTCATTCTAATTCTGATATCTCATTTTTTTCTTGTCTTGGTGCACTGTCTAGGGACTCGATGACATAAAAGTGATGATAGTGATATTCTTGTCTAATTTGAAAGAGAATAATTCTAACATTTTACCATTACATATGATATTTGTTGAAAATACAGCTTATCAGGGTAAGGAAGTTCTCTGTTGTTTGCAAAGAGGTTTTGTTTTTGTTTTTGTTTGTTTTATAATTATATTGATTTTTACCATATTTTTTTCTGCATTTATTGAAATAATGTGCTTATTTCAATTATACTTATAGATTTTGTAACATAAAACAACCCATGCATTACTGGGACATAGCTTGCTTTTGTTGTTTTACATATATACTCTTAATCTGTTTAGTTTCATCATCAAAGTTTCAGTTGAACCACAATGAGGTACCATTACACACATACTAGAATGGCTAAAATTAAAAAGATTGGTCATACTAAATATTGGAGAAGGTTTGGAGAAACTGCAGCTCTCATATGTTGCTGGTAGAAAGGCAAAATGGTACAACTGCTTTGGAAAGCAGTTTTGCAGCTTTTTATAAAGTCAAACATGCTCTTGCCACACAACCAGAAATTCTACTCCTAGGTGGAACTCCCAGAAAAATGAAAATTTGTGGTTGCATAAAGACTTACACCCGAGTACAGCTTGATTCATATAGTCTCAAACTAGAAACAACCCCAATGGCCAAAACTGGTGAATAGATAAACAAACTGTGGTATATAGAATACTACTCCGCAATACAAAGGAATAAACTACTCATGTATACAACTACATGGGTGATATCTTAAAAGCATTACGCCAAATGAGAGTCCAGACACAGCTGGGCATGGTTGCTCACACCTGTAATCCCAGCACTTTGGGAAACCAAGGTGAGAGGATTGCTTCAGCCCAGGAGTTTGACACCAGCCTAGGCAAGATGGTGAGAAGAGAAGAGAAGAGAGAAAGAGAAGAGACAAGGAGAAGGGAGAAGGAGAAGAGAGAAAGAGAAGAGAGAAAAGAGAGAGGAGAGAAAGAGAAAAAGAGAGAGAGGAAGGAAGAGAGGGAGGGAGGGAGGGAGAGAAAAGGGAAGCGAACGGAAGAAGGCAGGCAGGCAAGAGTTCAGACACAAAAGACTACATATTGTATGATTTCCTTTATATGAACTTGTAGAAAAGCCAAAACTATAGGAAGAGAAAGCAGATCAGCAGAGGGCAGGGCATTGGCTACAAAGAGGCACAAAATAGTTTTTTGAGGTGATTGAAATGTTCTATATTATCATGACTACACATTTATCAAACTGTATACCTAGAAGTGGTAAATTTTATTATATACTAATTATACCTTTTTAAAAGTGATATTCACTTTCTAAATAAGTTTGCATAAAACGGCAATTTTCAGTTTCTTAAAGGTTTGGTAAAACTTGCCAAGTAAAACCATGTGGGCCTGTTTCTTTTTGTGGGTATATTTTAATTCTGCTTCAATTTTGTATTAGGGTTCTCCAGAGAGACAGAAATGGGAGGTGATATATACATATATGAGAGGGGATTTGCTGCGGGAATTGGCTCACAGGATTATGGAGACTGAGAAGTCCCACAACAGGCCGCCTGCAAGCTGTGGACTCAGGTATAACAGCACTGTGTCTCAGCCCAACTCAAAGCCTCAGAACCAGGGAAGACCTACAGTGCTACTCTCATTCCAAGGCCAAAGGCCTGAGAACCTGGGAGGCTGCTGGTGCAAGTCTCAGAGTCCAAAGATCAGAAAGCCTGAAGTTCTGATGTCCAAGGGCAGAAGAAAGGTGGTGTCCCATCTCCAGGGGAAAGAAAGCAAATTTGCCTGTCCCCTGCCTTTTTGTTCTATCCAGGCCCCAGCCGATTAGATGGTGCCCATCCACACTGAGAGTGGATCTTTCCCACTCGATCCAACTCACATGCCAATCTCCTGCCAAAACGCCCTCATGGCACACCTGGAAACAATGCTTTATCAGCTATCCAGGTGTCCCTGAATCCACTTGGATCAAGACCTAAGATTAACCATTATCAATTGTGTTAATGGCTACAATATATTTAGATTTTCTATTTCTTTTTGAGTGACTTCCCAGAAAGTCACCCATATTTGCATAAACTCTTTCATGATATTCTCTTAGGTGTTAAATGATGATTATCCCACATATCATTTTGGTCTTTTTCTCGTTCCCAATATTGTTTGTGTCTTCTCTCTCTTTTTCCCTTCCGATATTTCCTCAGTTTGGGCAATTTTATTCAGCTCTTACAAACAACAAGCTCTAGATTTTGTTGTTCATCTTTATTTCATTGTTGCTGATTAGAAATCTGCTCTGTTATTTTAATATGGTTTCTACTCCTTTTATCTCCTTGCTGTTTTAAACACATTGGATTTATTTTATAGACTTTTCCACACTGTTCTACAACCACGTTTTTGAAGTGCTAATTTCCCCATTTGCCATCTGTACTAAGTTGCCTCAAGGTTAAACCATGCCCTCATGTGGTCTGTAATTTTTATTGTGAGCTCATCTTCAGCAAGGCTTCCCCCCAACCATCCCCATGGGAATCCTATGTACTCTGGGTCCTGGAAGAGTCTCTGGAAAGTGGTTTTGGATTTGATTCAGCTGGGTGAGCTAGAAGTTCCATCAATCCAGGATCTGATTTTACATTAAATTCTTAGCTCAGGATTTCTACCCCTGGGGGGCGTTAGAAACTTAGATTCTGTACCTGTGGGCAGCTCATTCTTCAGTCTTTGTTTTTTTTGGAGGAGACCCTCCTCCACCTTCCTAGAGAATCTGGGCAGAGCTAAATGTCCTGGCAATTTTTTGGGCTGGTAGTTGGCAAATTTTAGCCTCCCCTTCGTGGAGGGGGAGTCTCAGTGCCAACTTCTGGCCTTGCCGGGGCCCAAGACCACATTTTACAGTCCATGGGTGGGCATTAAAATTCCAGACTTGAGCTATGATGGCACATATCTGGATCCAGTACCCCCTGGTTCTCCTTAGTATTAGTTCACATGCTCAAGGCTTTGAGTTTCAGTTCCCTGGGGATTTCCTTCTCTCTTATAAGTCAATGATGTATTTTAAAACCTTCTGAAGTGCTGACAGTTGGTACTCTGTTGCCAAAACTAGAAGTCTCAAATTCAGTACATATTTTTCATCCCCCTCCCTTTCCTAGGGGTGGTATTGGAAAGCTCTAACAACCCCAACCCCACATTATGGATGGAGGAGAGGAGGGAAAGCTGCCTTTCTATTCTTCTGCATTTCCCAGTGTGCTGCAATGAGCACAAATTATTTTTCCAACTGCATTGTGTGTGTGTGTGTATATATATGTATTTGTGTATGTATATATATGTGAACTTTAATTTTAAAAATCAATAAAAAATAACCTATATGTAAAGAAAAAATATACTTTAAACCAGAGCATTTCATGGAAGAGGGAGGCCAACAGTGAATTTCCTCCCCTCTCCCTGGGATGGCTTTCTCTGCTTCTTCCTGGGGCACAAGCCAGCCTGCCCCAGGCTTTTGCAATGTTCTATTTTTGTTTCATTATTTAACTGTGTCCCATATACACTGCTAAGTGGAGTGCTCAGTTCCATCGTTTAATGGACAACTGACCTCTGTCTGCAAATGCCCAAGTCACATGGAGCTCAGCAGGCCATTAATGGGGTCCTCAGACCCCCTCCCCCAGTCCATTTCAGTCTGAGGCCAAAAGAGCAGGGATGGGGAGAAGTCTTTCAAGGGAAGACACAGAAGGGTTGCAGAACGGAGGGCAAGAAGACAGGCTGGGGTGGAGTCCACTTGCAGCCTGCTTTTGAGAGCCAAGGGGCAGCCTGGCTGCAGGGGCTTTCTCACCTCTTCTGACCCCGTTGTGATCTACTGAACTCGGCTCCAGGCTGGATTGACTGGCAGTTGTACCGGGACCCACCTCCTGTAGCACTAGGGGATTTTAATTCTTCTTCCTTCATTATTTAATTTCTAGACCTTCACAGTGATCTAAACTGTATCTTTTGACCACTTGACCGCTAAAAAATCACACACCCAGGAGCTTGGAAAGGCAACGGCAGAATCATCAGGCAAGAGGGAGAAAGGATACGTCACAGACGTGTGTGCGCTTCCATTGCCTGACCTTGACTCTGGGATTCACAGTGTTTTACCCAATGCTTTCCTATGGGGTTGTGACCTCCGTAGCTCCTTCCATCAAGCCTAGGAAGATGACATTATGGGTGGCGTGATCCGTCTCACCTGTGAGACACAAAGGCTGAGAGGGGTGTCCTGCCCAGGGAGGCTAGGGCAGGACCTGAACTTTGTGCCTTCTGGGGTATGGTCCCCCACCTGTGTTCAGCCATTCAGCCTGCAGAGGTAGGGTGCATTCCCCAGGCAGATCCCAGAACACAGCCCAAGGCCACTCAGCCAGAAAGTGTAATCCCAAGGTTCAGGGTTGGGCACCCTGAGTGAGGGGCTCCTGGCCACCACCCCACTGCTGGATCTGCCCTCCCGGGGTGGGAACACTGCTGCCTTCTGCGTTCCTGCCCTGCCTTCCTGGGCTGGCTCCATCTGGCCTGCTGGCCTCTTCCTCCTCTGCCCCTCCCGACCCAGTGCAGCTCCCCCCACCACTGCCCCCAACCCCGGGTGCCTCAGAGTATGAGTGTTCCTCACCCTCCCCACAACAGTGCATCCATCAGGATGGAGACGTCCGTTCCCATCCGGAGGGAAGAGGGGGGCGGAGGAAATTGATCACTGGGAATGATGTCTCTATATTCTGCCTCCCCTGGTTTATTTCCCTCCGCAGAGGCAGATGGGGAAAATGTTGGCTGCAGTTTTGACATGAATTGATCTTGAAGCTGGGTGAACCCAGCGGTACTCCCTTAATGGGCAGCCATGGCCTGCCAGCTCTAGGGCTGACAACAAGCACTCAATCAATGCACACGGCGGCAGCCTATTCATCTGATCGCACCCCAGAAGGCACAAAGTTCAGGTCCTGCCCTGGCCTTCCTGGGGAGGACACCCCTCTCAGCATCTGTGTCACCCATAATGTCATCTTCCTAGGCTTAATCGAAGGAGCCAAGGAGGTCACAGCCCCATAGGAAAGCACTGGGTAAAACACCGTGAATCCCAGGGTCAAGGTCAGACCTCCTGGCTTCTCCTTGCATCCAGTGCTGGGGTCTGCTCAGCAGGGTCTGAACATGGGTCACCCGCTGGGGTAGGGGCTGGGGGAGAAGGTCCAAGGAGGGGAGCAGGGCCACTACCAGGACCTCAAATTCATCTCCCCTGCCAAGGTAAAAGCTCCTACCCAACTCGGACTCAAATGCCTTCAAAACTGAGCAGAAACCCAAGTGGTGCAAATGGTCCTATCAGCCAGTAACACTTTAGTCTGAATATGTAGAGGTTTGTCCTCAGTGAGGATAGTCCCAGTGTTGTTTCAGGGATGTGGTAGGCAATATGAGGTGACCGTGTGCAGGGCCCAGCCCATACCTGGGACTGTCCCCACTGCTGATTAAGCCGAGTTCTGGCCTGGGCCCTGCAGCCCCCATCTGATGGTGTGACATTCAATGGTGTGCTGTCCCTGAAACTTCAGTCACCTATGGAGCCCTCCATCTTCTCACCTGGGAATGCTTCCTTGGTATTTGGAACTTCTGGAAGTTTCCTGTGGGATTGGAATGAGGGGAGAACACAGGGACACCCAGAAATGGCACAGCATCCCTCAGGAAGGATTCAGAGTGGGCAGCAACCAGTCACAGAGGGCTGGGCTGTCAGGTTCAGATTCAGGAAAAAGATCAAGGCCCCTGCTACCAGTGGTCTCAGGTGGAGCTGGAGTTGAAGGTGGGTGGGAGGAACGAGGTTGTCCCAACATGAAGGGTGAGAAAAAAAGACATTTTCGATGCGCAGACCAAGTCCCAGCCTTCTCCAGGAAACAACACTGCTTCCGGGAAGCTGGTGGGGGCCCACCTGACCCCATCACTCACAGCCTACCCCGGCCAGGAGTCTAGGCTTCATCAGAGACATGCCTTGTGCCCTGGAAGGAGGGTGTCGGCCTTGGTGCTGTGCATCTGCCGGCCTCAGAGCACCTGGTACGCCCCTTCTGCAGAGCAAGGTGAGGCTGGCCCAGTCATCTTCACCTCTGGGATGAAGAGGTGCAAGGGAGGGCTGCCCACCAGAGAACAGATACCTATTTTGAGACCAAGTGAGATTTACAGAGGAAGTCCCCTGTCTCCTAGGGCCCTGGCTGGGGGAAGGTGGGTGAGGGGTGTCTGGATATATCACCCTAGGGGGAAGGTGATATGGTTTGGCTGTGTCCCCACCCAAATCTCATCTTGAATTGTAGCTCCCATAATCCCTATGTGTCATGGGAGGGACCCAGGGAGAGGTAATTGAATCATAGGGGTGGGTTTTTCCCCATGCTGTTCTCGTGATAGTAAGTCTCGTGAGAGCTGACGGTTTTATAAAGAGCAGTTCCCCTGCACACACTCTATTGCCTGCTGCCATGTAAGATGTGCCTTTGCTCCTCTTTTGCCTTCCGCCATGATTGTGAGGGCTCCCCAGCCATGTGGAACTCTGAGTCCATTAAATCTCTTTTTCTTTATAAATTATCCAGCCTCAGGTATTTCTTCATAGCAGTATGAAAAGGGACTAATACAGAAGCTGTTGCTTTCTGGCACACCAACACTTACTGCCCATGAGTGTGGCCTCTAGAGGGCAAGTTGTGTCCAGGTACAGAAGTCCAAGGGACACTCTGGGAGACAGAGGGTGCCAGGTACACAGACAGGAGCCAAGAACAGAATGGAGCTCCTTCAAGCCTCAAGCCTCTGACTTCTCAGCCACACAAGAGCCATGAAGTGAACAGGTTGGTAGCTAAGTGTGCACAGTCCCTGAGCACAAACTCTGGCTCTGCCACCAAGCAGGTGTGTAGCTTTTGACAAGTTTGCTTCACTGCTCAGTGCCTCCACGTGTGTATCTGTAAAACATGGGTAACCACACTTCGAAAAGTTTTCAGGAAAATGGTAAGTTTTGGCAAGGATGTGGAGAAATTGGAACCCTCATACTTTGCAGGCAGGAGTGTAAAGTGATGCAGCCACTGTGGAAAACAGTTTGGTGGCGCCTCAGTATGTTGCACACAGAGTTACCAGATGATCCAGTAACCCCACTCCTAGGGATATACCCAAGAGAATTGAAAGCAGGTGTTCAGACAAATACTTGTACATGAATGTTCATCACAGCATTATTCATAAGTCCAAAGATGGAAATAACCCAAATTTCCATTTGTGTGGTAGCAGGCATGAGTAGCACTTCATTGCATTTTATGGCTGGATAATATTCCATTTCATGAATGGACACACTGTGGTACATCCACAAAATGGAATATTATCCAGCCATAAAACGGAAGGAAGCACGGATGCATGCTGCAACATGAATGAACCTTGAAAACATTATGTGAAGTGAAAGAAGCCAGACACAGGGGCCACTTGTTGTATGATTATAATTCCATTTATGTGATGTGTCCATAAAAGGCAAATCTAGAGGGACGGAAAGCAGATTAGAGGTTGCCAGGGACTTGGGAAAAGAGGGAATGGAAGTGACTGCTTCACGGGTGATGAAAATATTCTGAAACTAGAGAATGCTGACAGCTGCACAACGTTTGAATGTATTAAATGCCACTGAATCACACACTTCAAAATGGTTAAAATGGTAGATTTTATGTTATGTGTATTGTGCCACGATAAAAACCCCTAAAGATTGCATCTATTTATATCAAAGAATATGATTCACCACGATTTAAAAAATGCATACCCAAAGTGTATGCATATAAGCAATTATGAGGGTCAGGGAGGTTGCTGGGGGAGGATATTAAAGGAGACTGGAAGTGAAGTGCTTGGCACAGAGTGGACCATGAAGTAACGGCTCAGTAAACACCAGCCTCCCTCAGCTACTCCTCATGTTAGAGAACGTGCCTCTGTTGGCCATGCCCTTTCACACATCACCTGGTCTTGGAGCCCCAAGAGGCAGGAGGTCAGGTCCTTAAGGTCTTGCAACTGCACATTGTGGGTCAGGTGACTCCCTGCCTCCCAGAGTGGATGGAGACAAGACCCCAGGGATGGGACTTGCCTTGAAGGTCTTAATAACTGACCTCCATGGAGGTCTGTGATTAGCACTGGGGGACATAAGCTTCTTGGGCCAAGGCAGATCTCCAAAGGGCAAAGGAGACACTGGGCATTGATTTCAGTGACCATGGCATGAATGCTATTCAACAAGCAGGTAGTAATATCCCTTTGGTGATCCCCTGGTCTAGTGGGGTGGCTGGGAAGGCACCAATGTTGGCAGTGCAGGGGGCAAGTTGGCTGATGGAGGTGTGCTGGGGATGCCATGGGAGCACAGACAAGGACCCCTAATAGGGGAACATCTGGGAAAGCTTCCAGGAGAAGCTGATCTTTGAGCTAGTCCATTCCATCACCTGGTTCCCGTATGTAGAATAGTTTTTTTTTTTTTAATTTTACTTTAAGTTCTGGGATACATGTGCAGAACGTGCAAGTTTGTTACATAGGTATACATGTGCCATGGTGGTTTGCTACACCTATCAACCCATCATCTAGGTTGTAAGCCCCATATGCATTAGGTATTTGTCCTAATGTTCTCCTTCCCCTCGCCCCCCACCCCCTCAACAGGTCCCCATGTGTGATGTTCCCCTCCCTGTGTCCATGTGTTCTCATTGTTCAACTCCCGCTTATGAGTGAGAACATGCGGTGTTTGGTTTTCTGTTCCCGTGTTAGTTTGCTGAGAATAATGGTTTCCAGCTTCATCCATGTCCCTGCAAAGGACATGAACTCATTCTTTTTATGGCTAGATAATATTCCATGGTGTATATGTGCCACATTTTCTTTATCCAGTCTATCATTGATGGGCATTTGGGTTGGTTCCAAGTCTTTGCTATTGTAAATAGTGCTGCAATAAACATATGTGTGCATGTGTCTTTAGGGGAATAGTTTTTGTTTTAAATGAAGAGAAGAGAATTTTGGAAGAGTCAGACCTATGCTAGACATTTTGGTTACATTTGCCTTTCACAAATTCCAAGGGTTCAGAAAGAACATGGAGCTCCTGAGGTTCAAATCCTGGACCTATGAGCTTGGTGACTTTGGATGAGTTACTTAACCTCTCTGTGCTTCAGTTTCTTCACCTATAAAATGTGTTTCATGATAGTGACCTTGTAGACATTCAGTAGAGCACTCAGTATGGGAAATCCAAAGTAGGAACTTGCCATCATCATAGTCATTCCCTTGTACACAATGGCTTTGGGGCCAAGACCACTGACACCGTGGTCTATAAGGACCCGTTAACTTCGATCTTCCCAGCCACAAACTTCAGCTGAGCCTCGTTCAGACAATATGGAGAGGATATGATGAACTCTGTGTCCACAGCACCAGGAAGACAAAGTGAGTGGCTATCAATATATCGAGGACCTCTTGTATGACATCTGTCTTCTCCTTTATAATTTTATCATCATGTCAACCTTATATAGTAGCTGCTCTCCTTCTCCTTTTAGAATTGAGGAAACTGAGGCTCAAAGAGGTAAAATGACTCACCTAAGGCCACATGGAACAGTTGAGCTCCAAATCCCACATTCCCTTTGTCCACTGCACAGTGCATACGTCAGGGGCCCAGGACTAGTGATTAATAGCCCAGGTTTGAACTCCCAAGCTAATGCTTACAGCAGAGCTGGATGCCTGATCTGAAAACACACATGATGATAAGGTGTACCCCGTAAGGATTAGACAACAGGATGCTTACAAAGACTTTGACAGTGATAAGCACCCAATGAGTATTAGCTCCCAGAATTACTTTATCGTCCTGCTACCTCCTATCAGAGAACTACTGGTGACCCATGCTCCTGCAGGCATCTGGCTCTGGAAGGGACAGCACAGATCTGCTGTCTGGTTCATCACTCCAGACCCCAGAGAGTATGGACAACCCCCCAGCCCAGGCTCTCTCCCCCCGAGTCAAGGTCCTCTTTCTTCCCAGCTGCGTCCCCCATGCCAAACTGCACAGAGACAAATTCCAGGAGCAGCTTGTACTCTTTTGCTTGAGAGCACCCAGTGTGAGAGCAATTGCAACACTGGCTTATTCCAGTGGTTCCTGCCTCCCCCCACCCAGGACCAGGCTGACATCTGGCTTCTTTCCAGATAGGAGCAGCACCCTCTACCTGACCTTCACCACTATGCCAGCTGCCTTTGAGTTGGGAGCAGGCTGTTTCCACCCACGAAGGGCTCATGGAAGTCCCAACTCCTGGAGCAGGACCACCCCCCTGCAGCATCCTTGCTGCACTGTGATTCAGGTAGCCTGGGGTTAAACACAGGGGAAGATGGGAAACTCCCCATCAGCCAACCCTACGTGAGCAGAAGTTTGCCCAAGACTGCACCACATCTACCTCCTGGTAAGGTCTTTTTCTACCAATTCAGATTTACTCTCTGGGATTACGGAGATAGGTCTCATTTCCCAAACATTCTGCCAGAAACAGAAATTACTTCAATAACCAGAAAATAAAAACCAAAAGCAACAAGGGTCACTGAAGCATGAGCAACTTCCATCCAAATTGTAGCTCTTGAAATGTCCTGTCCCCCTTTGCCCTCCAAGCTTTTCCTCTCCTTTGCTTGGTGCCTTTACTTCTTTAGGTGCTGGACTTCAGAGTGGCGCAGTGAAAGCTTGCCCCCATTAGCATCAGAGGGCCTAGGTTCAAATCCTGGCTTTGCCGCTCATCAACCATGGGATTGTAGGCAAGCTACTGAGCCTCGGTTTCGTCATCTGTAAAATGGGAATCATAACACCCTCAACCAAGATTATGGCAGTGGATTCCATTAAATAGTGCAATACATGTCAAGTACAAGCTAGATGCTCCCAAAGTGGTGCGAGTTATTATTGGCCACCATCTTTTGGAAATGTCCTAACACATCAGCCTCTTTCCAGTTGCTGGCATGCAGGACTGAAGACAGTGCTTTAGAAAATTACTCAGCCAACCCATAGGCCATCTGTCCCACTTGCCCACTGGCCTGTTTGCTCCCCACAGTCCGTGCTCTTTCTCCAAGAACTGACCCCTCTACTCTAGGAGTGGTCCTTATAGGTACATCACCTGGTCCTAGCTGCTTGGCCAAAGGTAAACACCCGACATAGCCAGCCCCATCAGATGCTTCCTCTTAGGAAGTGCTTGTCTATTTTTAAGGTCCATCAGGCTGCCTGGGGCTCTTACAGCCTGAGGCCTGCAGAGGAAACTAGGTCTGCTGGCCCTGGTGTTAGAGAGGCTGCAAGAGCTGCGGGTCCTGCCTCTCTTTAACTCCGGATTCTGTGTTCTCATGAAATCGGACTGTGAGGCCCATGCTTGAGTTCCAGGACACACCTAAGGCCTCTGATCAACTCCGCCTTTTTGCTTGAGCTACACTGAACAGAAGGAGCCTACAGGCTTGACTTCCAAGAGGCCTGGGTTCAAATCTCAACACTGCCACTTATTAAGTGGGTAACTGTGGGCAGTGGCTCCACCTCTCTGAGCCTTGGGCTTCTCATCTATAAAGTTTCCTTTATCTGCAACAACCACAAACCCTCCTGACAGTGCTCTCATTATCTGTCTTACCCATGGAGAAGACTGAGCAAGAATCAGCAGGGAACTTGGTTAAGGTCCTGGGGCAGTGGGTGGTACAGGCCAGATATAAACCCTCCCAGGCCAGAATGCAACCCTCTTACCACCTTGCCTTGCCTGGTAGAGGCTGATAAGCCACTCCCCCACCCGGGAATCACTTTTATATTTCACAGGCCTCCTCTGCAGACCACCAGCCCAGCCCATTTGGCAGTAAAGGTGAGGGCATGGTGGGCAGTGGGGCCGGAGAGAACAGGGAGTTGAAGTCCCCCTAAACCTCACTGGGAAAGTGGCACCCTCTTCTGGCCTTTACTTTTTGTGTGATGGAAGATACTCTGATTTCTAGCTTGGCTCCACAGCTCCATCTGCTCAGTGGTGCCTCTGTCCAGCTTGATTTTCAAATAATCACAGTCCCTTGAGCTCTGGAGCTGGAGGACCTTCAGAGGTTCTGGACTAGAAACCCTCTAAGGGAGGGACAATTTAATTCCATAAAACACACCTGACCCTTGACACAGAGCAGATGTTCCAGAAATAGGTTGTGGAGAAGATGAATCCTGTCCCATCCCGTCCTTTTACAGATGGGAAGCAGAGGCTCAGAGGAGCGTGGGGACTTGTCTAAGCTCATGCACTGAGAGTCGCTGGGCCTCAAACCCCGGTCTCCTGTTGCCCATCCTGAAGCCAGGGCTCCTCCTGTGGCAGCACCCTGAGAAGATTCCTGGGCAGGAGGCATCCCTGCTGTCCTGCCTGGCTCTCCTTGCCTAGGGCAGTGGGAAACACCTGGGTAGGATGCTTCTTTGGACAGGTACAGAAAGGGCTGCGACCTGCTGGGCGTTATCTTCAGGTGAGTGGAAGGAGCCACTTCCAGCAGTGGGCATTTGAGGATGTTCTCCTGGATGGGGCTGGGAAAGGAAAATAAATCTTGGGGCCCCCAAATCACTAAGCTAAAGGGAAAAGTCAAGCTTGGAACTGCTTAAGGCAAACTTGCCTCCCATTCTATTCAATGGGAGTGAGCCAATCTGCTCACTGAGATAGATGCATATCTGATTGCCTCTTTTGGAATGGCCAATCAGAAACTCAAACAAATGTGATCTGTCTCTCACCTACCTGTGACCTGGAAGCCCCCTCCATGCTCCAATTTGTTCTGCCTCTCTGGACAGAACCAATGTACATCTTACATATATTGATTGATGTCTCATGCCTCCCTGAAATGTATAAAACCAAGCTGTACCCCAACCACTTTGGGCACATGTCGTCAGAACCTCCTGAGGCTGTCACCGACACATGTCCTCATCCTTGGTAAAATCAACTTCCTAAATTAACTGAGACCTGTCTCAGATATTTGAGGTTCACAGGGCCTGCCCAGCAAAGTCATATGGCTGTAACATCCCATCACCATCAGAAGCCACAGGCTCTGGGGGACACGCCACCTCCGATAGCCACTTACTTACTCAGGGATCAAACAGGGCAAATGCACAAAGACACACTGGCAAACACACACACCTCCTGAGAGGGACCTCACACATCTGGAGCACACAGCGACACACCGGTGTGCCCAACAGTCCCAGGAAACTTCCTTCTTGGGGTCTCTTTGTCACTGCGGTCCATCCCCAAGGAAGACATCCCCACGCAGAAGGAGCAGAGGGGTTCGACAGTGAGAGTTATTGGGGAGGTGTCTGTGGATACCGGCAGCTGCTTCTCGTTTTTCAACTCTGGGGTATTTTTAAAACCCACATTTCCAGTGATGAACCTGCCTCTGACATGTGCCTCTGGAATAATGTGAACCTGCCAGATGGGTTCATTGAGGCTCTCTGGATTTAAGTCTTAGGGGTTCTGAGGCTGCAGAATCTTGCTAATGGAGCCTGTGCTGGCTGCCCCTGCTGAACCCCATGATCCTTCACTTGGGTTCAGGCTTAGCTTCCTGGGGAAGCCGGGGCAGCCTCATCAGAGGGAACCCAGCAGGCTGGCCCTGAAGATCCCGGGAGATGCTGACTCTGAAAGGGCCGGACCTCCTCCTCAGCTCTGGGAGAGAGAGCGCTTAACTTCCCCTGACCTCCTGGGATATTGGCTTTGACCTCAGCAGATGGCATCGCTGCAGCTCGGTGAATAGATACACAAGTCCAGAGCACGCGCCCATGGCTGGGCGGATTGGGAGGCGGCCACCTGCCCTCTGGCTTCTCTCTAGCACAGGTGCACAGAGAGGAGGCCGGTGAGGGGTCACTGAGGACAGCACTCCCAACAAAAGCCCTGCAAAGCAGGGATCACCGGTCGCCAGAGAAAACTGAGGGCCAGAGAGATTCTGTGGCTCGTCTAAGGCCACCCGGATAGTGAGAGACTGTGCTGGGATTTGAACTCAGTTCTGTGTGGCTCCGAAGTCCACATTTTAGTGTGGACAGTAGACAGTGGGCTGCCCATGCTCATGCCCCAACAGTGCTGCCCGAATTCTTTAACCCTTCTGGGCCTTGCTTTTCTCAATTGAGCAATCAAGAAAAGGAATAACACTTACCCGACAGGACTTCAGTGCACGTGCGCGGAACAGCCCTGGAGCGGCGTTTGTGCCTAGCAGGTAGTGAGTGCTCACTGACCTCCACTTTCTGCTCACAGAGAAAGCTCACAGCCCTCGGTGATGCGGGGCCCAGCAGAGCCCACCCAGCTGCTCCCACACTGCCCACCCCCCGGACTCACTGACCCCCTCCATGTTCCTCCATTTTCTCTTCCTGCAGCTGCTTGGAAGCTCTTTCCCAGCTCTCCCCCTCTCGCTCTCTCCCCACCTTCCCATCTCTGATAAATGTCACCTGTGCAGTGAGGCCCTTCCTGGGCTCCTTTCGAAAATGGCAACCCTGCCTCACCTGTGCTCTCTAAACCCTGACCCTGCTTGACCTTTCTAGCATCTTCACCACGCAGCCATTTTCTACTCCTACAGCATATGTATTGTTCATTTTGCTCTGTGGAATGCTTGCTCCTAAGAAACAGGACTGATTTTTGTCTTTCTTTCTAGCTGTATCCCCAGAGGTTCTCAACAGCAGGCTACTTTGCCTCCCAGGGGATTTTTGGCAATCTCTGGAGACATTTTTGGTTGTCAGAATGGGTGGGGGTGGCCAGCCGTGGTGGCTCACGCCTGTAATCCCAGCACTTTGGGAAGCCAAGGCGGGTGGATCACGAGATCAGGAGATCGAGACCATCTTGGCCAACATGGGAAAACCTCATCTCTACTAAAAATATAAAAATTAGCTGGGCGTGGTGGCACATGCCTGTAATCCCAGCTACTCAGGAGGCTGAGGCAGGAGGTTCGCTTGAACCTGGGAGGCGGAGATAGCAGTGAGCCAGGATTGCACCACTGCACTCCAGCCTGGGTGACAGAGTGAGACTCTGTCTCAAAAAAAAAAAAAAAAAAAAAAAAGAATGGGTGAGGGACCGAGGTGCTACTGGCATCTCATGGATAGAGCCAGCACTGTTACAGAGCATCCTACACTGCCCAGGACAGCCTCCCCTGCACCAAACAGAAGAACAAGGCAGCCCCAAATGCCAATAATACTCCAGTCGTATCCCCATTACTTAGAACAGCAGCCAGCATATGCATAGCAGGTGCTCAATAAATGCTCATTATGGAAGACTGACGAGCTGCTATCATCATTGTTGTCATCGTTATTATTATTTAAGAACAGATGTAGTCGAGAATCATTAAGGATGGTCCCTTGGGTGCTCATGGCCAATAGGTCATACTGTTGACTTAAAACATCTTTCTTTTGGTCCAGGCTCTGCCCCCTGGAGCATCCAGAAAAGGCAGCAAACTGCTCATTGCTGGGGCTTCACCAGCCAGGGCCAGTCCACATCATCAAGCCCCCTGGGCACCCAGGTGATGCCAGCCTTCTCCCCACAAGGAGCCTGGCCATGGGCTGCCGTGAGCAGGGACTCTCAGTTCTCACCCCTCCGTCCCCCCTTCCGCTTGCTCCCACACTGGAAAACTCAGGACCTTGTGCCCAGCTGAGCAACAAATCACCTCCACAGGCCTTTTCAGGGTGATCCCAGCCGAACTCTGCTCCCCCAGGCCATTCTCAGCCCAGGAGACTCGTGGGTCTGAGTGAATTATGCCATTTTTGCTTCTTTCAAGAAAGGGCAAAGGGAGTGACAGGGGAATTTTCAGGGAGACACAGCCAGGCAGGGGATACTCTGTCATTTTGCTGACCTAACAAATTATCATTGACAATTTTAAACAGCCAGCGTGACCAGGCCAGCCTCTCCTAATGCAGAGGGCACCACCCATAGAACACACGAAACCCCACGTGGTGTGTTCTGAGCAGCGGGTGGAGCAGCATGAAAAGAAAGGATGCTTTTGCATCAGGGACTATTTCACCTCTCGAACAGGCTACTGGAGCCCAACCCAGAGACAGGCCTGGCACCCACCCTGTATTCACACAGAGAATTCCCACTTGATATTCACAACTTTCTCTGCCTGAGGCCTGCCCCTTACCCCTCGCCCCAAGCCTCTCCTTCTCCCTGGGGCCTTCTTGAGCTTAGCAGCTGGGCCTGTCTCTGCAGAACTGTGAGGCTGGCAAAGCACAATCTTCTCTCTCCTACACTCCCCAAGCTTCTCTTTCTCTCCTCTCTGTTCTGCCTTCTCTTTCTCTCCTCTCCAAGGTCCTGAAAGCTTCTAAACAAGTCATTGATGCTAAGGATTAGTAACTGACATAAGACTATGAACCACAGGAATAAGTCTCTAATGGTGGGATATTAAGCATCAGATGGCTAGGTTTGGAGGAACAGCATGATATTTGGTGGGCAGGGGTTGTTCTGGTGCCCCTGAAGTCTCAAGTAGCTAGTCCCAATTCTGCCAGGGAGTAGGACTGGCCCAAAACTCAGAAGAAGATGACAGAGCAGGCACATGCCAAGTGTCAGTGAGCCAGAAGGCTGTGTGGGGTGGGCCCAGGACACCAATGGCTCAGGGCAGAAGCTGGGGACAGAAGTGCCAGCTCCCTGCAGAGGCAGAGCTTGCTGGAGACTGGGTTACATCCTCCATCCTCACTTTTTGGGAATCTAAGCTCAATCTGTGAGCTACCCTGCTACTAAAATTCACACCACTTCCCCCACCTCTAAGGATGGCATGAGGCGTCCTAGCTACACAGCCACTTCCCTCAAGTCCAATGTCAGAGAGTCCAGCTGGGGGCTAGAGAAAGCAGAGACCACAACACCAGCCCTGAACCACCTCCAGTAAAATGGACACTGTCATTCATGACCTTACTTGATTCTCAAAACACCCCGCCAGACCCATCTTACAGATGAGGAAGCTGAGCCTCCAAGCATTCTGTAAGTTGGCCAATGTCACACAGTCAGGGACCTAGCAGGGTTTGGAGCTCACGTTTCCCACAACAGCCTAAGGCCAGTCTCTTCCAAACAAGCGTGAACAATTCAGCCAATCTCCCCCTGCACCAAGTCACAGAGCCCCAGCTGACAAGCCTGAGAATGGCTGAGCTCCCTCAAGCCTGCTGTTGGCTTGTGGGGCCTGGGGTGCAGCCAGCCAGGATGCTGGGGTTCTCACATCACTAACAGCCACAGCCGCAGCAGGGCCACCTCCCTATCTTCCGTTGAACTGGACTACCCAGCCCCTCAGCACATCCACTGCCTTCCACATGACAAAAGGGAGGAGGTTTAGTGGTGGTGAGGTCTCAGGCACAAGCACAGATTTCACCCTGTTAGGCACCCTGGGGACCTGGCCCTGAGATGACGTGTCCCCCAGCTACCTCCAGGGGCTGCGTTAGCAGAGAAGTGAGGCAGAGCTAGGGCTTCTCAGGCAGGCAGGAGACTTCGACATGAGGGGCTGGCTACAGGGTCTGCAAAGAGGTGCCACCAACCTGCCACTGAGATGCCTGTGGTCCTGAGATACTCTGAAACCAGGACATCAGAGCCAATAGAGGTCCCACACCCACACCCACACCCAGGCAATCCTGGCTGTTAATTGATCAAGACTTGAGGTTTGTGGAAATGAGGGGAATGGGTGTGAGGTGGCTGGGAGGGGAAGCCCCATCTTGTGTTCCCCAGGATGGATGTGGAGCAGAAGCCAGCCTCGGTGACAGCTTGTATGTGACATCTGTCAAACTGAGACAGCTCCCACTTGGGGATCCTGTCCTGGGTCCTGCTCTAACCCAGTCACTGATAATCCAGTGCAAAGTGAGTGAATCCCTTCCTTTCTGGGAACAAGGGCTTCCTCAACCACCAGTGTGCCTGGCAGGTACCAGAGGCAGCCCCGGGGCAGCCCTGGAGAAGCTAGTCAGAATATGAGCTTCTTTCCTCCCCAGCCAGGCTCCCGGAATTATTTCTCAAATCATTTTCAGTCCTAGGAAGTGATAATTTGATTTCACTTTAACATTTTTAACAAGCTGCATCTTCATCAACTGCCAAATTAGGATGAGAGCAAAGATCGGGTAATCACAATGAGAGTCTTTGGAGTGATTGGGGAAATCCAAATTTGGGGTGTGCCTGGGGGGTTGACAACGCACGCCCAGCACCTGTGGTGGGGTCCCCATAGCACCACCCTGATCATCCCCGCGAGTCCATCTCTGCTCAGTGGCTCCTGGCAGGGACACCTCCTCCTATCAACCCTCCTCACAGGCAGGAGAAGGAAGCCCCGGGTCCCACAAGCTGGAGAAATGAGGCCACCCTGCAGGCTGTGATAAGCGGGGAGTTGGACCCGGGTAGGCCGACAGCCCAGCTCAACAGGTGGTGGTGGGCTTATCCCTTCCTGCATTATCCGGATAATTCTGCCAGCCCCATTCAAGTCCGTCGTGGAAAAGTCTGCCCTCAGCTTTGGCGTGGGTAAACTGCCTAGAAGCGACTGTAAAGAGGGGGCGTCATCATCTCCCCTGACACATCCTTGGGACAGACAGATGGACAGACAGACACACGCACACGCGCATACACACGCCCGTGCTCCCCACCACACTGCCCCTTCCAGGGTGCGCGATCGCTGGGGCTCTCCGGCCCCTGCCCCTGGCTGGGCCGTCATGGGGGCGCAGCCCGGCGCCGCGGCCCAGCACCGGTGGGAGACCGACCCCCAGGGACCCCCCAGGACGGAAGAGGTGGTCTCTCCCGGTCTTCCCAGCTCTTACCTCGCTGGAGTCGCCGCGACCCCCGACCCGGGTCCAATGTCCCTCGCCGGCTGGGCGCGCGGGGCGGGAGGTACCACGCTAGGCTGCCCGGGACGCCCGCCCCGTCCAGTCAGCCGGAACCGCTCGGCGCCAGTGACCGTGGCCGCCGCCGCCGCCTCAGCTCGCGCCCGGGACCCCGAGAGGGAGGGGCGGGCAGGGGGCGGGGCCGAGGGCGGGGCCTCCCCACCCGGCGCTGCCAGCTGCGGGCGGGGTTTGGGACCGGTCAGATGCGGTCTCCCAGCGCGGGAGGTGAGCACTTCTAGGGTGAGCACTCTCGTGGGGGTGGCAGGTGAAGAGTTGAGGGCTTGCGTGGGAGAGGAGAGGCTTTCAGAGTCCGCATAGGGCTGGGAGGCCCTGCCTGGAGTCAGACTCACCTTCAAATTCCAGCAGCTGGGGCTGCAGCCTCTGCTGTTGCTGCTGCTTTTAAATAAGGATGATGATGATGATGATGATGATAGAACAACAATGCCAGCTAGTATTTATTGAGCACTTACTAGTGTAAGCGTTCAATGAGCTTCACATGTATTAAGTCATTTAATTCTCACACAAATCCCATTTTACAGATGAGAAGACTGAGGCACAGGGCGCTTAAATGAGGAGTCTGAGGACACACAGCTGGAAAATGGCAGAGCCAGGATTGCAGCTCAGGCCTGTCTAGGTGCAGAATCTGAGTCTTTAAAGCCCCACTATGCTTTTGTGCTGTGTGGCCTTAAGCAAAGGGTTTGTCCCTCTTAACTGTAAAATGGATATATATGTCCAATAAATGGTGGCAACTAACATTAAAACATTTCTTCCTTTCTTAGGTTCTATGTCTCCTTTAGTCTCTGGGTTCTGGACACCCAATAGGTGCTCAATAGATGTTTGTTAATCTATGACTAATTTGAAAGTGGCAGCTGGAGCCAGTGTGGTCAGCCAGGTTGGAAGGGGGACCCAAGGGCTAACTCTTCCTGGCTTGCATAGCCACACATCTTTATTGCTTTGAAATGGCAGCCTGACCGATATCTTTGTCCGGCACACTTGTGCAGATGCTCACAGACCAGCAGCTTCCCCTCAAAGGCCTGTAAAATCCCTGCAGATCAAGAGGGGGTCAAAGATGTGGCATGTGGAAATATCTGGGGGCAAAGTTGATTGCTAAATAATGAGACATCAGCAGTGAAGATATTAGTTTAAAACTGTAGGGCAGAAACCCTTATAGAAGCGTCTATGTTGCTGAGGTCTCCTGACATGGGAGGACTTTGTCATGTGTGAATGGGGCCAGGTGGAGTTGGGACAACTGAAGGTTTTTGGAAAGGATACACTACGTGTCTATTCACAGCATTTTAGGCCTATGCAGTTTTCTGCTTTTTCTCCCTTCTCCCACTTACCCCAAGAGTGTTCTTCTCTACCCCCCAGAATACCCTGATGGAAAAGCCTCATCCCATATGATGCGTGACCACATCTCCCACTGGATTGAGTGGCCCCATATCTCAAATTCTCAACGCCCATGATCCTCAAACCCTTCCAAATGTGCTAGTTCCTTCTGCGTGGATTGCCCTCTATGCTACTTGGAAAACTCCTATACATCCTTCAAGACCTTATTCAGTTTACTCCCTTTGACCCAAGGATGGATTTCTTCTTCGTCTCTGGGCCCAGGAACCTCTTGCACAGCTCTCACCAGTATGGCAATGATGAATTTACTGTCCATCTCCTTAACTATGCTGGGAGCCCCTTAAAAGGAGAAAGTCTGTCGCATAGTAGGCACATAGTATTTGCTGAATGAATGACTGGAAGTTGGACACATCTCCCCAAGACTAAAGCTGTCAAGGAGAAAACCACCAAAGAAAACCTCAGAGGGAGCTGGATCAATGAAATGAAAAGATGAAAACGGGCAAAGCACCCAGGAGATGTGCCTTTCGCAAAGTCTGCAGTTCATATTCCCAGCAAAGGCCAGAGAGGCTGGCCTAGGATCCATGCCCTGTGGGTCACCTCTGCGGGCCGTCGCCGTGTCCTCCTGCCATTGAAGAGTAAGTGTATGGAGTGGGAGTGAGCAGACTGCCTGGTGTTGGGTGTGAGGAAAGGGGAGGTTGGGAGAGGGAATGTCCTCCCTTGTGGGCTAATTGAACAATCCCAGAATGTCCACTTGCCCCCTAGATAGGCCCCCTTTTTGATCTGTGTGACCCTATTCTCTGGATCATCTTGCAATGCTTATGGAGAAGTAACAGATTAATTGGTTGCAGAAAACACCCTTTAAAAGGGAAGCTAGTGGCCAGGCGCGGTGGCTCACGCCTGTGATCCCAGCACTTAGGGAGGCTAAGGCAGGCAGATCACAAGGTCAGGAGATCAAGACCACCCTGGCTAACACAGTGAAACCCCATCTCTACTAAAAAATACAAAAAAAAAAAAAAAAATAGCCGGGCATGGGGGCGGGTGCCTGTAGTCCCAGCTACTCGGGAGGCTGAGGCAGGAGAATGGCGTGAACCTGGGAGGCAGAGCTTGCAGTGAGCCGAGATCGCGCCACTGCACTCCAGCCTGGGCGACAGAGCAAGACTCCATCTCAAAAAAAAAAAAAAAAAAAAAAAAAAGGGAAGATAGTGTCCAGGGGTGCTCAGAGTCTCCTCCCCAGTCATTCTGCCCAAGGCAAGTGGGGAAGTCCCCACAACATGGGTGGCTGAAAAACAGCAATTTGGATCTGATGGAATGAAGTCTTCAACCTGGCTCTGCCCCTAACTAGCTGTGTGACCTTGGACAAGTTACTTAACCTCTCTGAGCTTTCGTTCACTTCTCCATAATCAAAGCTGGCTTCATGGTTCTCAAAGCCTTGCTCTTAGGAAGGCTTTGTGCCTGGTTTGATGATCTGATTTTGCCATCTCAAAATTCTTAATCAGTTTTCAACAAGGGGCTACATCTTAATTGTTGCACCGGACCCCACAGAATTATGTCTCTGGTGCTGGTGATAATGCCAACCTCACTGGGTTGCAAAAGTGAGATCATGTTTGCACAAGGGTCTGACACATCGGGGGCTCTCAGCAAAAGTTAATTTCCCTTCCTCTGATCTGGCCGTAAATGATAAATAGAAATTCACCAGGTAGACAGAGGGCTGGGAAGGGAGTTTCAGGCAAAGGGGTCATCCTAGGCGAAGGCCTGAGAATATCAAATTACATTCAGGGAAAGGCAAATGGTCTGAGGTATGGTGGGCACGGGAAATGGAGGGAGACAAAACTGAAGTAGTTATTGGGGCCAGAGTGGGAGAGGCCTCCCAGTTCTTGTAAGGAGCTTGGCCCTCAGGCCCTCAGGTCTGTGATCAGGGAGCCCGGGAAGTGAAGGTGGGTGAGCAACACCAACATCTGTGTCCCACGGTTGGGCCGCCGACTGCTTCAGATAATGAGACAGGCAGTGGGTGACGGGGGCGGGAGCACTGCTCGGAGGCTGCCAATACGGCGCGTTTGAAAGGCTCACTGTAGACGTAATGGGAAAATGCTGTAGGTGTAAAAGCCAACAGCTGTGCTTGGGGATTTGGGGACTCCAGGCCTGATGAATAATGGAGCAACCCTTCCACCCTGGGTCTCTTTTTCTATCCTTTTAATAATTCATGGATTCCTCATTGGTTGGGGAGTTTCATAAAACCTCAGCTCTCTCTTTGAATCCTGGGCCAGTCTGAACAAATCTGATGGCTTCACTCATTAGATCTTAATGAGAAACACACATCCATGTGCACATTCTTTGCAGAATGTGCCTGTGTAGATGACAAGGAAGAGGCCCAGTTATGTCTGGGAGGAGGAAATGTCTTCCAGCCAGGCAGCCTCCTTCTGGTCCCTTAGGGGTGGAGGTGGTGACATGTGTCACTTCCAGGTGGAAGCTTTCAGAATCACTGAGTGCTTTGCCATGCTCGTCTCTCTGCCTTTGGGATTGTGGAGACAGGTGTCAAGATGGCACTCTGTCACTCTGAACTCCCACATGATGACGAGGAGTAGAGATTCCTTACTGACCTCTGGCAGCCACATAGCATGAGCTGTATGTATCTTCTAGTACACACGGACTGGTTTATTTAAGCAAACAGATGTTGCTTCTAGCGTAGAGCAGAAATGGAATTCCAAACTCCAGATCTAAGTGGTCATCAACACTGATGTGGGATGATCAATACCAGACTGATCAATACCAGACCTATCAAGGCACCTTCAATCGTGTTGGGGATGGAGGAGACCAGAGCTTCTCAGCAGATCCAGGTCAAGTTTGAAATGAGCAGTATCTGAAAATGTGCAGAGTGTGCATATGTGTGTATGTCAGGAGGCTGGGGGAGAGGGAAGAGGGCCCCATGAAGTTGGGAGGGGGTGTAGGCAGAAAAACCTGGTCAAGGCCAGAGCAAGAAGAATTGAGCTCACTGTGGAGCTGCCCCTATAAAGGGTTGGCTAATAATAATAATATTAATCCCCACTACAGCTAATATCAATTACATGCCACTCACTCTGCTAAGTGCTTACCATGTATTAAGACATTTAGTTTTCACAACAGCCCTCTGAGCTAGGACAATTGCTAGCCCCTATTTCCAGTTAAGGCTATGGAGGATTAAAGAGGTAATTTGCCCTATATATGGCCAAATTCTAGTGCTCAAAGGAGAATGGCACATTGAGGCTCCATCCACATCAGCATCACCCATGCCGTGAGTGGGCACAACAGCTGGAATCTTTAGGCCAGCTGTCAGGGCTTAACCATGCAAAAGTTGGTCTCAGCAGGGGACCCAGGGAGCTGTGTCAGAGCCATGTAGCCCGGATGACTGAGCAAACAGGGAAGGCGGAGGTGACAGTCGCTGGCAAGGAGGCCCAAGGAATACTGTGCTTCAGAAAGCAAGAGGCTGATTGTCCATTCTGCTTCACGCAGGAGGCTGGGCCACCAAATGGCACTTCCTGTCCGAGCTGGTTGGTGGGGACCTAGAAGGTGGGGCTGTGCTTTTGGGTGTGCTAAGCCTCCAGATGAGATTGTTCACTCACCTGCTCCTGCTTGCTCGTGGACTCAGTCCTGTGTTTCCCTCTTTTTCTCCTGGACTTGACTTTGCGTGTGGGGGTGGGGGTGGAGTCTGCAGGGACATTGGCCCTACCTCTCCCTTCCCCCCTCGCTCAGCCCTCGCCACATCCCTCCTTTTTCCACCACCTCTCAGTTCAGTCTGAGCTGTTCCCCACAGCCCCTCCCAGCTAGCGTCCCTCTCCTCTCCACAGCCCACTACGGGCCTTATCAGGGCTCAAATGTGGCTTCCTAAGAACCACATCTCTTCCTCATTGAGAGTGTGCGGTCTCCTGTTCCGGATGCATCCGAGTGTGAAGCCTGGGAGAGTTCACAAAGCCATCCGCGTCCCTGCCGGATCACCGAGCAGCCGCTCGGATTCCCACTGGCTGTTCTCCCAGCTGCCTCCCGGCTCCCCTAAGACCAGCTGTTCGTCCTCTGCTCTCATCATTTTTCCCCTTAGTAACTGGATGATTGCTTATAAAACAGTTCCAAGGGCAGGGCGCCCACCAGCAAAATGAAGACTCTTCTCCATTTTGACTGCTGAGAAAGTTATAGGGTGGTAAAGGAAACGACACCCAATAAAAGCCCCAGATGGAGCAGAATACATCAGGAACAGGGAGGAAAAAACCTTGGCGGGGAAGGTCTGAAGGAGGCCCAGGAAGCTGCGCTTAAATGGGTCAGCACCTGGACAGCTCCCTGCAGGGCTAAGGCACCAGGTGGTTGGGAGAGAATCTTTGTAAGAGGCGATTACAGCCTTGTAAGACCCGGACTTTTCCTTGCTCTTTACTGGACCCCATAAAACTCCAGTGACTCGTGCCCATGGGCCTCAGGGAGATAAAATCTCATCTGATCCGTTCATCTGTGCGGATGTCAGCGCGGATTCACATGGGCTATGGTGTTACACACGAGCGGCTCCTTAGAGAACTTCGGCACGCTCAGCCCATGAGAAGTGTGGCTGCTGTGGCCGCCAGCTCAGCAGGTTTATGGATGGTTGCAAGGGAAGGGAGGTCAAATAGCTGCCGCCTTCCGCAGGGCACACTGCACAGGGCAGACATCAGTGGCATGGTGTGGGGAGGGCCCCCAAAACAAAGCCAAAAGCCCTGGAAGGTAGGGACGGGGATAGGAGTGAGGAGAAAGGGAGGCCAGAGAATGAGAGCATTTCCATGTATTTCAGAACAAATAAAGCAGAACCAGCCTCATGCCACCTCCCCAATTTCCTGGCTCCTGGGATGACAGAAAATAACATCTTAAATAGCCATTTCCTAGCTTTGACGTTAATGGAAAAAAAAAAAGCTTTGAAAGAGTGGTTTTCTAGGCAGGCAGCATCTGGGAAGGAAGCAGTGTATGCCACAGAGGTGCCAGCCAGTAGAGATGGGGGCCAGAAGTGTCCCCTCCAGCCATGACAGTGTCTTCCAGCCACAGGTCTCCATAAGGGACCCACCAGCTGCCATCCCAGGCTGGTGGTCAGTGATTAAGGCTTCAGTCAGTGATTAAGGCTTGAGAAAAGGGTGATTCTATGGGTACTTTCTGTGGAGCTATCTGCAGTTTGGACCAAAAGCATTGCAATTGTTCCTATCCCTTTTCTAGGAATCTAAATATCAATATTCATCTTATTTTATTTTATGATGGAGATGAATAGGAGACTCTCTAAATATCTACCATCAGGGAATTAATTAGTTTAAGTATCTTGCACCCACAGGATGGAATATTATGCAACCACTAAAAATTAAGTTTCAATCACAATTGATATACTTTGGCTGTGTCCCCACCCAAATTCCATCTTGAATTGTGGCTCCCATAATTCCCATGTGTTGCGGGAGGGTCCAAGTGGGAGATAATTGAATTATGGGGGCCGTTCCCCCATACTGTTCTCATGGTAGTGAATAAGTCTCACGAGACCTGATGGTTTTATAAGGGGAAACCCCTTTTGCTTGGCTCTCATTCTGTCTTGCCTGCTGCCATGTAAGATGTAGCTTTCACCTTCCATCATGATTATGAGGCCTCCCCAGCCACGTGAAACTGTGAGTCCATTAAACCTCTTTTTCTTTATAAATTTATAAATTACCCAGCCTCAGGTATGTCTTTATCAACAGCATGAAAACGGACTAATACATAATTTAAAGGTAGAAAAAATGTTCATGGTATAATGTTAAATAAAAATCAGGGCAAAAAACTATATAATTTATTTTTTCATTTCATTTGTTTTTCACTCTGTGTGTATATATATACAACTGTATAAAAAATAATAATAAATGTTATTTGTTGTGTCTATATGTTTATGGTAAAAAAAACGAGCAATATACAAAAGCATGAAGAAGAATATAATTATCATCTGTAATGTCTGTTTCAGGGTTAACAACAATAGTCCTTTTTAGTTTTCACAGTGTGTATATATACACGTATTTCATACTGTAAAAAATAAAAAAGACTACAAGGAAATATACCAAAGTGTTAGCAGTTGTTAGCCCTGAAACAGACATTGTGGATGATAATTATATTCTTCTTCATACTTTCCTACATTGCTCAAGTTTTTTTTTTTACCATGATCATATAGTCAGAAAAAAATCACATTTATTATTATTTTTTATACTGTGGTAAAATATGCAAAACATAAAATTTACCTTTGTAACCATTTTTAAAGTGTGTAGTTTATTGGCTTTAAGTACATGGACATTATCACCATCGTAGGAAACATTTTAAATGTAACTTGAAACTTGAAATTTTCTGTACAGATTGAAGTAGAGGGTTGGAAGCTAGAATTTCCACATTGCAACATGAACATCTCTCAATGGCCTCTTGAAATTAAACAAAAACTAGGGTATGCTCCACAGAAACATTGAAGTTGGCTGTATCAGTCAGGACTGTTTCAATGGCAAGTGACAGAAAACCAGGAAAGTGAATGAATGGACTCAGATCACTGGCATCTGGACTGGAAAGTGTGATGGGAACAGGTCCTCAAAGGGAAACTTGGAGACAGCTATTGGAAGAAGGGGCAAATGTTGTTTACTAAAGCGACTTGTACAGCTTGTCCTGTAGAGCTTAAGGAAGAATACAGTACTTTCAGAATGCACCCACCCAGCCCCCTGCCCGGGCTGGTATAACTATGATGCTAATTTTTTAATTAAGAAAAAAATTTTATTGAGATAAAATCATGAATTCACAACATAAAATTAACCTTTTAAATTGAACCACTCAGTGGCATTTAGTACATTCACAGTGTTTTGTAACTACTATCTCTATCTAGTTCCAAAACTTTAATTATCCCAAAAGGAAATCCATGCTCCTTAAGCCATTATTCCCCGTTCTCCCCCGCCGGCAACCGCCAGTTTGCTTTCTGTGTCTGTGGAGTTGATTATTCTGAATATTTCATGTAAGGAGGATGGCTTCATACATAACCCTTTGTATCTGGCTTCTTTTACTTAGCATAAATTTCAGAGGTTCATTCACATTGAAGCATGCATCAGTGCTTTGTTCCTTTTTTCTGATTGAGTAATATTCGTGTGTGTGTGTGTGTGTGTGTGTGTGTGTGTGTGACAATTTGTTTACCCATTCATCCACTGATGAACATTTGAGTTGTTCCACATTTTGGCTATTGTGAATAGTGCTGCTGGGAACATTGGTGTACGTGTACTTGTTTGAACACCCGTTTGTACTTCTCTTGGGTATATATGTTGGAGTGGGATTGCTAGGTCATATGGTAACCCCATGTTTAACTTTTAGAGGAATGGAAAGGCTGTTGACCATAGTGACTGCATCCTGCCAGTCATGTAGGAAGGTTCCAGTGACTTCACATCCTCATCGACACTTGTTATTTCCCTTGTTTGGTTGGTTTTTGAGACTCTAGCCATCCTAGAGGGTATGGAGCCTATGACACTGGTTTTGTGCAAGCATCCTGAGGAAATGGCAAGGGATGGTGAGCCCCCAAGTAGGGAACACCCACTGCTGAAATCCAAGCAAAGTTGCTTTGCCACAGGCTCCAGCTGCCTTTCTGGAACCAGCAAAGCTATGTAGGATTCATCTGAGCTTGGTTATAGGAAGTAGCACTCCACCTGGGCATGGCAAATAGGACTCTTAGAAAACGGGCCTGGCTCCAGTTATCTGGAAGCCTCTAGATTCTGGAAGCCTCAATGAAGGTTGACACATCGCTCAGCCATCACTTATGAAGACCAGAGATTCTGCTCCCACAGTGGGGTAGAAAAGATTCCCAGCTCCTCAGCCGCCACCATCTACTGGGAAGTGCCTAAAATTTCCTGTCAGAGTTTGTTTTTATAGGAGAAAGTTTAGCGCAGGCTGTGATCCTGCTCTTGTTCAAGACAATGACAGTTATGGAGGGCCCCCAGGTTGAGAGGACAAGGCTGCTTGCAGCCAGAGGGATGGGTTCAGGAGCTTCAGTCACCGGGAAGCAGCACCTCTGCCTACTTGGAACTCACTGATGGAACAGTCCCAGCGGAGGCTCACCAAGGATTAGGAGCATGTGCCTTGGAGTCAGCTGGGTCTCAGGTTGCATCTCATCTTTGTCTGCCACTGTAGCCAAGAACCTTTGGTAAGTTACTTAATCCTTGTAAGTTTTGGACTCATCATTTGAAAAGCAGGCATAATGCTTGTAATACCCACCTTGAGAGGCTGTTGAGAGAATGAGGGAGATGCTGTATTCAAAGTGTGCAGCACAAGGCCTGGCCCAAAGTAGCAAATGATTCCTGTTATAATTTGAGTTTTAGTGCATATTCAATTCTAAATCCCTGCGGGGAGGGTCGTGTTTCTAGATCATTCACAGTTGTCTGCTAAAGTGCCAGGCTCCGTCCTGGGAGCAGGTGTTGGTAGTGTGTGATCACAGGAGAGGCAGAGAGGGAATAGTAAAGGAAGAACGTTTTCTGGGTGCTGTTGATGAACCTGGTAATGAGTCACCTGGGCATGCTGGGGCCCCTCTGTGGCCCCCCTGGGGGAAGAAGGGAGGTGCCACCCTACCCAGAAAGGGAGGATGGGGGATACTAGCTTAAATCTCACCTGGTCAGGTGTCTTCTGTGAGTCTGTAGGCGTTGCCCAGTGCCAGCCCCTGTGGCCATAGCCAAAAGGTCCTGGCCTGGGTGAGGACCGTTCAGTGTCTTCCCTAGACCTCATGAGTGTCGGACTCTGCAGCGGGGTCAAGCAGTTCTTCCACTGATGGCTCAAGACAACCTCAGAGGAGCGGGAGATACAACCTCTAACTCCTGCCTTTATTCCCATGGGTGGGGGGAGGGTGGAGACCCCTAGCTTTCCCCATAGGATTCCCGGGGATGGAGGACAAACTCTAGTATCCCAGTCTTATCATGGTTTCTCAACCTCAAGGCTTTTTTTTTTTTTTTTTTTTTGACAGGGTCTCACTCTGACACTCAGGCTAGAGTGCAGTGACACAATCTTGGCTCATTGCAGCCTTGACCCCTGGGCTCAGGTGATCTTCCCACCTCAGCCTCTTGAGTAGCTGGGACTACAGGCATGCATCACCATACCCAGCTAATTTTTTTTTTTTTTTGTATTTTTAGTAGAGATGGGGTTTCACCATGTCGCCCAGGCTGGTCTCAAGATCCTGGCCTCAAGTAATCTGCCTGTCTCAGTCTCTCAAAGTGCTGGGATTACAGGCGTGAGCCACGCCCAGCTCAACCTTAAAACTATTAATGTATCATTGAGGGGAGTGGGACGGGATGGGGTGGGTGGTGCTGCCCTGCTCACTGCAGGATGGTTAGCAGCATCTCTGGCCCCTGTCCCTCTAGATACCAGTAGTACCCCTTTCCCAACTGTGACAACCAAAAATATCTCCAGATGTTGCCAACGTTGGTAATTGCCAGAGTTACCACTGGGTGAAAACCATTGGGCTAGATGTTAACTGAGACTTTTTTCTGTCTACACATCTATCTGCTGGCTTCAAAGGAGGCGGGCTTGGGGGTGTGGCCCTATTGATATGGGAAAAAATCTCCCCTGGCTCTGAATCCTAATGAATATCCCTACTAGTGAAAGACACAGACCCCTACCCCTTTTTTAGTTACTTAAGAGCAAAGTGTCTCACTCCACCAAGTCCTAATTTTCCTCCAAGGACATTATGGTCTGGTGTCACATGAGGACTGAGACTTGCTACTCTTACCATGCTCTTGGTGAAGCAGCAGGTTAGTCCCTACTGTACTCATGGGTGGCCCTTTCCCTCCAGGCCTCACTTTCCTTACAAAGACCCCGCAGTAACCAGCAGTGGCCATCCCCAGATAGATGCTTCTGGATCTCCTAAATGGCCTCTGAGAGAATGGGTTGGAGGAGGTCATTTCACCCTGCACCCATGTAAGGCAGATCAGCAATCTTTTCTTTGTTGTTCCAGTGAGCAAATTAAAGATCAGAGAAATTAAATGCACTCACGCAGAGTCCATCATGAGTTTAAGACTAAACTGGAATTCATTCATTCAATGTGCCTGACATGTCCCAGTGGGGTGGGGGCGACCCAGCTACAATCTCCCCACTGCAGGTGCAATATGTTTCTGGACTGCACCCCCACTTGGTTCTCCAGGGGCATGGAGGTCATTTGGTTGGGAGGCTTGGATGATCTCCTGTGGAGACACCAGCCCCTGCATGTCATAGCAGGGATTCTAGAAACAACCTTGGGGAAAAAAGTACATATTTCTTTCCCTTCTTGAGGGGTCCTCCACAACGCCATTTTGCCCATTCTCATAGGTGGCCTCCTGCCCTGCCTTGTGACTCAGTCTCTTTAGGCCCCAAGATTAGAAAGCCATTAACTGTCCAGGGAAGCTTTAACCCAGAGGCACACCTGGGCCAGAAGGATGGGATTAGAGCTATTTGCTCCCCAGGGGACATTTGCCCAATGTCCACAGGGACTGTGTGAGGAATTATCACTGGCATCTAGTGGGTAGAGGCCAGGGATGCTGTTCAATATTCTACAAGGCACGGGACAGCCCCTCACAATAAAGAATAATGCAGCCTCAAATGTCAGCAGGGTCGAGGTTGAGAGGCCCTGAAATAGATACGATATCAGAGTCACAAGCTTAGAGAAAGGGATGGGCATCTCCCAAAAGGTGAGGGGAGGTGGGGCGGGTGACAGGGCTCTTACCAGAAGCAGTGAGGCAGCTTGCTGGGTGACCCTACAGCTGCTTTGGGTGGTCCTGGCTCATGACCATGACCCCGGGAGAGTTAATGGCTCTCTCTTGTACTTTCACACCTGTCCTCGTTTGGAATATAGTTATATATATAACAGTTAGTTATATAGTCACCCCACGGATAGGTGAGGACGATATCCACTCCCTGGGTGGGCTAATGCTGCTGGACGAGGGGACAGTGTTCTGCTCCTTTGGAACCGCAGCAAAGCCTGGGGACACCAGGCTTTGAGTACCAGGTACGTGGGGAAGGCATTAGAACCTTCCCAGGCACAGCAATCACGTGGGGCCTTTGGAGTCAACTCACGAAACGATTACTCTGCATTTTTTTAGTCTAATAAAATTTCCCAGCATCTCCTCTCTGGCCTTTTGTCTTCTCTCCATAGTTACTGGTTTTCGTTCTGTTTTTGTTTTGCCACAGCAGCGGTTTTCTGTCCAATATTTCCTCAGTAAGGCCCTCTGGAGAAACCACACAGAATGATGCTATCTCCTATTTGAGAAACCCTTGGGAGTTCTTTGATGTCGAGCTGATCCCCAGTTAATTCCCACAGGACTTTTGGAGGCCAAGAATGGCTCCTCGGAGTCCTCACTTGGGTCTCGTTGTGTCTCACAGGCTCTGCCTAAACCAGCCACTGGCAAGGAAAATGGAATTCTCATGATGGGCTTACGCCCAAGAGCATCCATGCCCTGGGGCCCTGGAGGACCCAGGGAGGGCTATCATAAATCAGCCCCAAACTTATTATCATAAACTAGCCCCAAACTGGAGTTCTATTAGCAAGCATTTAGGCTCTTTCCAATGACCTGTGAAGTAGATATAGCAGTTAAAGCATCCGCCTGGCAGAGCCCTTCTCAGAGGGGATCTCCCTTTGTTCATCTCTTTGATGATGGGATGGGCAAGGTGGCCTTGTTTTGTGTCAAACATCTTGCTTCCCTCTGTCATGGATGAATGGACCAGACATGGGAGCCTGACCCCTGACAGTAAATCCAGTCAACTTGTCAGTGACTGATGACATGGCCGGACCCACACATGCACCGGGCCATAGGAATCCCCTCTCTCAGGGCAAAAGTACCAAGTGAGACCCACTCATCAATGGATGCTGATGTGAAAAGCATGATCAGAGGCTAAGGAGGGGCCAGAAGAAGTTGTGGTCAGTTGACCTTTTGAGAAAATGCAGGCTGGGGAGGAAGAAATGCACCAGGAGGTTAAAGGTTATATCCTGTGTGCTTCCATTTATATCACACTCCTGAAATGACAAAATTACAGTGATGGGGAACAGAGCTGTGGCTGCCAGGGGCTACGGTGGGGGTGGGGCATGATGACAAAGGGGTAGCATAGGTGAATTTCTTTCTGGATAGAAGAGTTCTGGATCTTGATTATGGTGGTGGTTACATGAATCTATACATATGATTTCATAGTCACACACACACACACACACACATAATGAGTGTATGGTGTATGTAAAACCTGGTGAAATTCAAATAAGGCCTATAGTTTAGTCAAGAGTATTCTAACCCCATCTCTATTTAAAAAAAAAAAGAAACACAAAAAAGTTAGTCGGGCATGGTGGTGCTCTCCTGGAATCCCAGCTACTCCGGAGGCTGAGGCAGGAGAATTGCTGGAACCCGGGAGGCAGAGGTTACAGTGAGCCGAGATCGCACCGCTGCACTCCAGCCTGGTGGGTGACAGGGCGAGACTGTCTCAAAAAAAAAATATTCTGCTGTGTCCCTTTCCTGGTTTTAATAATGCACTATTGTTAAGTAAGGTGTTATCATTGAGGAAGCTGGGCGAAGGGTACAGGGGAACTATTCTGGCAAATTATTTTGAGTCTTAAATTATTCCAAAATAAAAAGTTCCTAAAAGAGAAAGAAGCTGAGGAGCTTACATGAGTGAGAGAAAAAATCCATCTCCCAGAGCTGCCTTGGCTCTAAAGATTTCCAGCCCAGAGCTGCCTTGGCTCCAGAGATTTCCAGCGCCAGCCCCTGGTTGTGTCCATCTGTGTTTACTGCCACCCAAAGAGGCGGAGCAAAACAAACATCTCATACCTAAGTCTTTGGTGCATTTTTAGTTATTTCTTTAGAGGAAAAATATCCCCCAAAGCAGAATTGCTGTGTGTAAGCACATTTTTAAGACTCTTGTTACTTAATGTCAAATTGCCCTCTAAAAAAGATTGTACCAATTTATATTCCCACCCACAGGGCATGAGAGGGCTGACTTTCCCAACTCTTGCCAAAATTGGGATTTAATCTTTCAAGAAAGCATGTTTTCTGCCAAGTTAACAGATAAAAACATGGTATTTCATTGTTCTTTTCCTCCAGGAATTCTAAATTCTTTTTTTGGACCAAGTTGGACTAGATAATTCGTTATTTACCTGGAGACTCGGGTTGAGTTTCTTGGTCGGTCACCTTCATGAAGTTGTATTTTAATATGCCCCAAACTTGATGCAGAACACTAAACAAAGGCTTTGTGAAATTTGATAGTGCATTTATTGTTTCAACAAAACTTCAAAATGTTGTTGAGGACATCATTTCTGATATTGCTTGGTGTCTCTTCTAGGTAATAAAATTATACTCAAGAAATGCCTTTTGGATTCAGTGCTAGGAAAAGCTTTATTTCCCAAAAGAACACATATGCTTCCTCTTTTCCAGTAATGACAACCACATAAGTGACCATGGTTCCCACTTTTATTGGCTGTTAGAAAATGCAAAGCCAAGTTTGAGAATCAACAACAGCAATTTTGTTGACTTGCAGAAAAGGGATGTGTTGTAGTTTGTTTAATGTTGCTGTAACAGAATGCCTGAGGCTGGGTGATTTATAAAGAAAAGAGGGTTCTTTAGCTTATTGTTCTGCAGGCTGAGAAGTTCAAAGCATGGCCCTGGTTTCAGTGAGGGCTTTTGTGCTGCGTCACCACATGGCAGAACGTCAAAGGGGAAGCAGACACCTGAAAATGAGCAAAACCCGAGGGGCATCCTGGCTTTTACACAGCCTGCTCAGGAGGGAACTAATCTATTCCTGAGAGAACTCACTCACTACTTTGAGAAGAGCACCATGCCATTCATGAGGGATCTGCCCCATGACCCAAACACCTCCCACTGGCTCCCACTTCTCAATGCTGCCACATTGGAGATCAAATTTCAACATGAGTTTTGGTGAGGACACACAAACTACATCCAGACCACAGCATTCTGCCCCTGGCCCCACGAAACTCATGTCCTTTTCACATGAAAAATACAATCAGTGCATCCCAATAGGCCTCAAAGTCTTGCCTTGTTTCAGCATCAACTTAAAAGTCCAAAGTCTCATCTGAGACCTAAGGCAAGCTCCTTCCAGCTATGAGCCTGTAAAATAAAAAGCAAGTTATTTGCTTCCAAGATAAAACAGTGGCACAGACATTTGGTAAATATTCCCATCCCAAAAGAGACTAGGCCAATAGAAAAGAGTAACAGGCCCCACACAAGTCTGAAACACAGCTGGGCAGACACTAAATCTTTTTTTTTTTTTTTTTTGAGACAGAGTCTCTCTCTGTTACCCAGGCTGGAGTGCAGTGGCACCATCTCGGCTCACTGAAAGCTCCGCCTCTTGGGTTCACACCATTCTCCTGCCTCAGCCTCCCG
Organism: Pongo pygmaeus; assembly: GCF_028885625.2. Classification (NCBI taxonomy): domain Eukaryota; kingdom Metazoa; phylum Chordata; class Mammalia; order Primates; family Hominidae; genus Pongo; species Pongo pygmaeus. The sequence goes on along the minus strand of NC_072392.2, from coordinate 85,000,800 downwards.
AGTAGCTGGGACTACAGGCGCCCACCCCCACATCAGGCTAATTTTTTCTATTTTTAGTAGAGACAAGGTTTCACCATGTTAGCCAGGATGGTCTCGATCTCCTGACCTCGTGATCCACCCTCCTCGGGCTCCCAAAGTGCTGGGATTACAGGCGTGAGCCACCGCACCTGGCCAGACATTAAATCTTAAAGCTTCATAATAATATCCTTTGTCTCCACGTCCCACATCCTGGAGGCGCTGGTTCCAGGGCTGGGCTTGCAAAGGCCTCAGGCCATTATGTCTAGTATGCTGCCATGTCTTTGTTGGTGCAGCCCATGTGGCTACTTCCATGGGTTGCAGTTGGGTGCCTGCGGTTTTGCCAGATGGATGTTGTATGCTGCCAATGGCTCTATAGTTCTGGGGTCCCAGTGGTGACCCTACTCCACACTCGGCATTGCCTCAGTGAGAACTGGCTGTGGTGGCTCCACCCCTGGAGCAGGTTTCTCCCTGGGCTCTGAGGCATTTTGATATATCTGTGAAATCTCAGTGGAAGCCACCACACTTCTACCACTCTTAGATTCTGCACACCTGGCCTGCAGAACTAGTACCAAGTGGACATGGATGCCCCAGCCCTGCACTGCTTTGTGACACTGCTCCCTGCTCAAGCAGCCCCAGGTTCGACTCATGCCTCCACTCCAAAGAGCCTAAGTGGTAAGCATTGGTGTCATCATCATTTCCATCTGACACCTCATTATCGTGGCCTTTACTGTCCATGTTTCTATTGGCATTCTGGTCATAAACACTTAACCAGTCTCTTAGAAGTTCCAGCTCATCTTCTAAGCCCTCACCAGAACTGTCCTTAATGCTCCACTCCAAGCAATGCAATCTCTATAATGCCTGTTCCTTCAAACTCTTCTAACCTCTGCTCATTATCCTGTTCCTAAAGCCACTTCCACATTTTCAGGTATCTTTATAGCAACACCCTACTCTTGGTACCAATCTTCTGTCTTTATCCATTTTGTGTTGCTATAACAACACCTGAGACTGAGTAGTTTATAAAGATGCAATTTGGCTTACAATTCTGGTGGCTAGAAAGTTCAAGATTGGGCATACGCATCTGGTGAGGGACTCAGACTGGTTCAACTCATGGCGGGAGAGTTGAAAGTGGAAGGGGAGCTGGCATGTGCAAAGAGATCACCTGGTAAGAGAGGACGCAAGAGAGCAAAATCAAGGAAGTCAGACTCAGACTATTTTTAACAACCCATTCTTCATGGAATATCCTTTCCCTTGAGAGTGAGAACTCACCCACCCCTAAGGGAGGACATTAGCCTATTCATGAGAAACCCACTCCCATGACCCATATACCTCCCATAGGCCCCACCTCTCAACACTGCCATTCTGGAGATCAAATTTCATCATGAGTTTTGGTGGGGACAAACAAACCATATCCAAATCATAGCAAGATATTTGTATTGACCTTGGTCCTGAGGTACTCTTATTTTATTATTCACTTGAAGTCTTTTACTTGCAAGCCACTTAAAAATCTATAGAAAGAGGCAAAAGTCAAAAACACTCCTGACTATGAGCGCTGGCAGTCACTGAACCCCTGGTGCAGAGTTTAAAGCTCACATAAATATTTGTTGGCTGAATGAAGGCACTTGATAACAAACCAACTAAGAACAGCATGACATTGAAAAGAAACACTCGTTAACACTTGATCTGAGAGCAAGAAAATGTCACCATAGAAAATAGGGCTTTGGCCAGGTGTGGTGGCTCATACCTGTAATCCCAGCACTTTGGGAGGCCGAGGCAGGCAGATCACTTGAAGTCAGGAGTTTGAGACCAGCCTCTGGCCAACATGATGAAACCTTGACTCTACCAGAAAAAGACAAAAATTAGCCAGGCGTGGTGGTGCATGCCTGTAGTCCCAGCTACTTGGAAGGCTGGGGCAGGAGGATTGCTTAAACCCGGGAGACGAAGGCTTCAGTGAGCTGAGACTGATCACTGCACTACAGCCTGGGTGACAGAGTGAGACTTCATCTAAAAAAAAAAAAGAAAAGAAAAGAAAACAGGGCTCAAGAAGAAAAACAGGAAATAAGAAGTACCAAGAATCTAAAAAATGTTCAGCTATTGGCTGGGCGCGGTGGCTCACGCCTGTAATCCCAGCACTTTGGGAGGCCGAGGTGGGTGGATCACGAGGTCAGGAGATCCAGATCATCCTGACTAACACGGCGAAATGCCGTCTCTACTAAAAATATAAAAAATTAACCGGGCGTGGTGGCGGGCGCCTGTAGTCCCAGCTACTCGGGAGGCTGAGGCAGGAGAATGGCGTAAACCCAGGAGGCGGAGCTTGCAGTGAGCCAAGATCGCGCCACTGCACTCCAGCCTGGGCGACAGAGTGAGACTCCGTCTCAAAAAAAAAAAAAAACAAAGTTCAGCTATTGTATTTCCAGGAATCCAGTAGGAGATATAATCCAAAATGCATTCAAAATTTTAGGAACAAAGGTGTTCAACACGAGTTTTCAAAATAATTTAAAAACCAGGAAAACCTAAAATTCCAACAATAGGGGAATTAGTAAGAAAATGTCAATTTCATTCCCAAAACATTGAATGTCTGCTACATTGCTTTGTAGTTAAGTAATTAATCAAATTCCACATAAACCAATGAAATACAAGTGCAAAGCACAGAGTTGTTTCAATGAACACAAAATGGAATGTTTAAGAAAAAGAATAATGAGTTTTTAAAAACAGCTACAGAGACAGTTGTGGGCAAGGCAACTGTAAAAGATTAAGAAATATTGCAAAAATCTAAGTGGATTTTGCATTCAGCTTTCTTTGTGAATATCTTGCTTCTCTTCAAATAAACCCAAAATGGAAACTGTAAGACAAGTATTATGGGTATAGTTAATGCAAGAAAGAAATTCCCTGCTCAGAGAGAAGTCCCCATCCTTACTGAATGGTCATGCATTTATTGGCTTTTAAGTTATAATAAAGGCCAGGCATGGTGGCTCACGCCTGTAGTCCCAGCACTTCGGGAGGCTGAGGCAGGTGGATCACAAGGTCAGGAGTTCGAGACCAGCCTGGCCAACATAGTGAAAACCCGTCTCTACTAAAAATACAAAAATTAGCCGGGCATGGTGGCGCACACCTGTAGTCGCAGCTACTCGGGAGGTTGAGGCAGGATAATTGCTTGAACTCGGGAGGTGGAGGTTGCAGTGAGCCGAGATCGCACCACTGCACTCTGGCCTGGGCAACAAAGTGAAACTCTGCCTCAGAAAAAAAAAAAAAAAAAGTTATAATAAAATGTTTAAAGGATGTGTGTGTTAACATCTGTGATCCTAGCTTTCAGTGACCAATGTCAAGGCCCAGTGGAGTCTGATAAGAGGACTTTGAGGTTGATATGGTTTGTCTGTGTCCCCACCCAAATCTCATCTTGAATTATAGCTCCCATAATTCCCATGTGTTGTGGGAGGGACTCAGTGGGAGATAATTGAATCATGGGGGCGGTTTCCCCAATAGTGTTCTCATGGCAGTGAATAAGTCTCATGAGATCTGATGGTTTTATCAAGGGTTACCCCTTTCAGTTGATTCTCATTCTCTTTTGTCTGCCATCATGTAAGACATTCCTTTCGCCTTCTGTCATAATTGTGAGGCCCCCCCGCTGCCAGCCACGTGGAACTGTGAGTCCATTAAACCTCTTTTTCTTTGTAAATTACTCAGTCTCGGGTGTGTCTTTATCAGCAGCGTGAAAACAGGCTAATACCGTGGTACAGTCTTGAAAAGATAACAAGATGATGAATAATAAATAAAGTTAGCAAGGAATCAAAAATTTAACCATCTTGGGAAGTTGGGATTTTCTTTCCCTCATCTGTATTAGCTACAATAAGCAGGTGTTATTTCTGTAAATTTTCCAAAAACCCAAAAGCATTCCCACAGTATTCTGACCTAACCAAGCCCAACCTTTCCTCCCCAGCCTGCCCATTGCCCAAGAAATCAGTGATTTCTGACAAGTTGTTCTGCTCACTGGATGATGCCTTGCCTTGGATTGTTTTTGACTCCTGGGGTAGGTGGAGCTGGGGTCTCAATGTAGGGCTGTCCTCTGATGGGAGGGGGAGCCTGGGGCCCACCAGCCATTCCTGCCCGCTTCCTCCTTCCTCCTGGGCCTTTCCAGGCAAGTCAGTCAGGTGAGGGCGGCTGCAGAGGCACCTGCTGTGTTCTGAGAACTGTAATGCTATTTTTCTCTCTCCTCCCACGCCCAGACAGCTCAAAAAAAAAAAAAAAAAAAAAAGTCAAGAGAAGGAGGGTGACGGTGGGAGAAAGCCTTCTGGAAACAGTTCCAGGAGGGCATCCAGTCTCATAGGCATCAGAGTCAGCCAAGAGCAAGGAACATCCCCCTTGGTAATAGGATGGACTTTGAAAGAAACCGCAGTGGGGGATAAGGTCCCCAGCAGGGTCTGGCCCTGAAGCTCCCCACCCAATGCTACATCTGACCCTCTCATGGGACAAGGCTAGGAAGCTCAGACTCAGTGCCCAGCCCGGCTGTGCTGCTTAGGAGTTGTGTATCTGGAAGCTGGTTAATTACTTTGGGGTTCAGTTTCTCCATCTGTGAGATGTGAACAATGGCCTCCTTCCCATGGAGGTGACATGAGGATTAAATGAGATGAGTGTGTTCAGATGACAAGCTAGGCACTGTGTGCATGCCAGCCCTTCCCCTCCTGCCTGCGTGCTGGTGTCTGCTTGTTTGGGACCTCTCCTTTCCAGCCTTTCCATCGGACCTCAGCCTCCATGCCTCCTCCCCCAGGGAGGCATCTGGTGTGCTCACATCTCTGCTCTTTCGGTTGGCTCCATTTGTCTGGTGTTGCTCACCTACGTGTTGTTATTTAAGCTCCCTGGACTTCCCTTTCTTCTTCTGTAAAACGGGCACAGTAAACAGTACCTATCTGGGGGCAGGGGCTGTCATTGTGGGCTTTAAATAAATGCGCATAAAGAACTTAGAAGAGTGCCTGGTACACTTCTGGTAATCAATCAGTGTGTGTGCATCTGTGTGTGCACGTGTGTGTGTCTGTGTGCATGCGTGTGTGTGTGCGTCTCTGTGTGCATGTGTGTTCGTGTGTGTGTGCACAGTTTGCGCGCTACCATTTACAGCCCCCTTTAGACCTTTGGTTTGTGCCATTTCCACCTGTCTGTTGAGTCCCTGAGCCCACCACTAGCTCTTTCATTTCTCTAGAACCATTTTCCACTTTCTCCCCTTATGCCTAGAATAGGCCTCTTTGCAATGTATTTATTGAATTAGCTTTGTTAAAAAAAGAATCTTGGGGAGACATCCAGTTCTGCTTTCTTAGAGCCAAAATCACTTCTCGCCCACTCCCTGAAGGCAATGCCCTGCTCTCTGTGATGTGCACTCCCAGGATGGGGACAGAGTGTGAAAATAGATGGCCTTGGCCTTTGCCCGTGTACATTAGCATTTTAGCTGAACCATAATTTCATCCCCAGGGCACACAATAAGCCAGGGGCAGTGGGGAAGCTCAGGGAGTTAAATAATTACTGAAGCGCAACCATAGGCAGCCATCGCCTCTAGATTCTGGGCTGAAGGACAGAGGTTGAGAACTGGTGTTTCCTAGGCTGAAGCTCATCATGAGTTTGAAAGATGATCTTTAATTAGTTCTTTTGTGTATATCTTATCTCCTTCATTCGTGTGTGAACACCTCCAGGGCAAAGCCCCATGGCCTAGTAAGCATGTCTGGAACACGTTGCTAGGCTCAGAGCGGTTTTGGGAACGATTCATTGACTCAGTCACTCAACAAACATTTTGAGCTCCTATTATCTGCCAGGCTCTGCTCTAGGCGCTGGGATGTAGCAGCACACAGGATGGACAAGCCGGCTCCTCTTAGAGCTTCTATTCTTGTGGGAAAGGGTGTGCGTGCACACACACACACACACACACACACACACACACACACAGAGAGAGAGAGAGAGAAAGAGAAACCAGTTAGCGCCTCTCCGAGCTCACTCTCCCAACCATTGAATCATTGGTCCCAGAACTGGGCATGGGGAAGGCGGGTGATGGGAGCCACAGAGGGCTTTCAACAGGGAAGGGGCCCGCTCAGGCAAGGTCCTGCTGGCTGCTGAGCAGAGAGGGCCATGAGGGTCCAGGAGGCCAGACAGGAAGAACAGGGGAGATGGAGAGAAGGGGAACTCGGACTATGTTTCAGAATAGGGTTTGTAACAGCAGCAGCGCCGACATTTGGGTGGGATGACACCTTGTTGGGGGCTGGGGATATCCTATGCATGGTGGGATGTTTAGCAGCACCCCTGGCCTCTACCCACTCAATGCCAATAAAACTTCCTTCTAGTTATCATAACCAGTCTCCAGGCATTGCCAAGTGCCCCGTGGGTGGCTGCATGGCCTCTGGCCGAGAACCCTGATTTATAGTAGACCCAACAGTGCCTGCTCATGAACTTGATGGGCATGCTGGGCATGTGACAGGGAGGCCAGTACTGGACAGAAGGGCTCGTTTTTGAGCATCCACTTTGGGTGGCACACAATGCCCGTGGAAGGGCAATTGTCCACTGCCTGGTGCTCAGGTTGTCCCTGCTGCCTCTGTGGGGCCAGGAGGACCAGCCATATTGGATATACCTCTGAGACCTCCCTGCAGGGGTAAACTTGGGTGGAGCTACTCAGTCCCTCGGGTCACCAGCTGCCTGTGAGGATGCTTCATTCTGCATTGCAGCAAAAATGAAATAAAATAAAACAGCACACTGGCAGAAGCAGAGGGCATGCTCAATGGCCATGGTAAGCTACTCTGCTGGGCAACGTAACGTGAGGAATAGCCACAGCTACACACATATGTGAGGTCAACCAGCCTGGAGTGAAGGTCAGGGCCAGCCCAGTGGGGCAGAGACCACATTGCTCTGAAGACCTGAAAATTGCCCTTTGTTTTTCTTCAAAATAGCTTTTCCGTCAGCCCTCGCATTGGCGGCTGAAAGACCCTTCACTTCCAGGAGGTTGAGTGTGACCGCGGCATCTAGGGAGGGAAAAATCCACTGAGAGGATGCTGACACTCAAGTAATCTGGCTGGGAGCAAGACCCAGAGGGAAGAGAACGCAGGAAGGCATGTGTGTGGATGCAGAGTGTGCTGGGAGGAACGGGCTGGGCTGGGCTGGGCGGCTGCAGGATTGGGGCTATGGGAGGGAGGGTGGCAGCAGTGGGTTGAAGCCACGAGCACGAGGGGAAAGCATCCCCCAAAAGGAGGTGAGGAAATCAGCAAAGATTGACTTTGCCAAGGTTGGATCTTGGCTTTGGTGTTTTTTGTTGATTTTTTTTTTAAGAGACAAGGTCTCCTTCTGTCACCCAGGCTAGAGTGCAGTGGTGCAATCGTAGCTCATTGCAGCATCGACCCCCCGGCCTCAAGTGATCCTCCCGCCTTGGCCTCCCAAAGTGCTGGGATTATGGGTATCAGCCACCATGCCCAGCCTGTTTTAATTCTTTTTGAGGACAATTCCCTCTATTGCGTTGAGTTGTTAAGTGCTGGGTATTTTTGAATGTTCCACATTTGAACATTTCCCCCAATTTTTCAACCGTGAATAAATGCAGAACGAGGCGGCTGACACTCAGAGTGGGGACGGTCCTGAAGCTGCATCCACAGTGTCGCCAATGGGATGTGTGAAAAATACCTATTTTCAGAGAAAGCATCTCAAGACTTGAGCAGAATTCATTCTGGAATCGTTCCTTCCAGGGGAAGGGCACCATCCAGCCTTGGATGATGTCATCAGTTGCCGGGCATCCCTTGCAGTTTGGGGCACAAGACTGTAAGCTCCGTGCAGGCAGGGGCCATGCCAGCCTCTTCTTCCCCAGGGCCTGACACAACTCCTGGCCCTAAACAGGTGCTCTGTGAACAGTGCATGAATGAATGAACACAGGACCTGCCAGAACGCCATCCCAGTCACTGTCTGGGCTTTGATTCAAAGCAAGATAGATTTTTTAAGTAAAAAAAAAAAAATGCCACTGTAAATGGAGGGTCATGCCTGAAAAACAGGTGAAGAGATGAAAGTGTTCTGTGGAGTGTGTCTGAAGTCAAATGCTATTTGTTGAACACTGGAGGAAAAATAATTGCCATACTGCAAATAAGGCCAACTACACAAAGGAATGATCATTATCTTTATTCATACACACTTGCTTCCAAACTACAGTTAATGTTTCTAACAAAGCGTTATCATGCAAATGGAGATTAGAGGTTATACAAATTGAAAAAAAAGCAATGCAGTAATTTACACATCCATCTCCTCTGCTATATAACCAAATGGTGTTTGACGGTTGAATGGCCTCTACATTTTGTCAGTAGGTGCTTATACAGAAGGAAAAACCTCAACTTCCATCTCTTCCTCCAAACAAAGTTGGGGTCTTATATGATGTTTTTCAATTAATGATTTAAACGTGGTATGTCCTTCACACACAAAAATCATGTGGCAAAAGCAATGACTTCAAATGCTTCTGTTTATAAAAGATATTCTGAAAGACCCTAACAGAAGGGATGTGAGGTTAATTTTTAGAAAACCTTTAGACTCAAAATAGTAACTGCCTTCATGATTGATTTTGAATATTCTAGTAAACCAACCCTTCAAGAAAAGAATTACATCCTTCCAGGAAGAATATCAACAAAAGTCTACAATCACAGGAATGGATACTCCTAAAGTTAAGCAGAGGTGACAAAGATACAGTCGTTTAATCAGAAAATGCAAAGCCGCCTTTTATCTTATTTTAGAAAAAAAGGTTCTTATAAAGTGGACTTGACACCTATTTGCTGAAAAGTCGAGTTCTGTCTACTCGCATAAGCGATAACTATGAAACAGACGTCAATAGGCACATTTGCTGCTGCCTCTTATATCTTGGGAGATCGAAGTATTTCTGAGTTGCCCAGTGGGCAAAATCCTTACAGGGCATCTCTGAATCTTCACCCAATGTGAGAGACATGGGGACCACGGGGGTCTGGGCACAGAGCCAAGGAAGCATCCTCCTCCTGCCGAAAGGTGGCCACAGAGCCTCACGGAGCAAGGAAAGGGGTCCCAGAAACCCCTGAGAATCCTATTCCAGGGCTGCCTCTGGATAGGGGACACTAAAAATGTCTTTCCTGTGGTTTGGAAGTTTCTAAACCTTAAGCAGTTGTCCCCAGTGTCTATTAAAAACTCGCAGAGCATCAGTCTGCCAAGTTCCACCTGCAGTCATTCCCACGGGGACTCCATACTCTAGGAGCATGGGAAAATCTGGCAGTGGGAGAGCAGGTCGGGGGCGCTCCAGCTGACCCAGGCTAAGTCCTCCTTCAAGCTCCAGGGCATTGGAATCTTAGGAAATCGTCAGTTGCTTTGTTCTAAAAACTCATTTTTAAAGAATTATTATTAAAGTTCTCTATAAAAAAGTATAAATAGCTCAGTATATTCAGTTGCTCTACTGGAATTAACAAACAATTTCTTCCTTTAGGTTAAGAAAAAGTCTTTGGAATTTGTGGGCTTTTGTGTAGGGTCACTGTAAGGCTGTTGGATGGCTGAGTGTGACCTCCACGGTTATTAACTGTCACCTGATCACATAGATGGGAGGCACGCACAGGGGTCAGAATCGTTCATGCTGTTGACCTTCCCGAAGAATCCCTGACACTATGGAATTAACACAATTGTGGTTGACCCCATTTCTAGATGACAGCCTTCATCCATGTGTACATCAGGTAACCTTCCCAATTTTCTGGATCTTCTAACAGCAGAAACAGATAACGTTCCCTGGATCTGCTGTGTCAGCCTGAATGGGAGGAGACAGGAATGTTGACTGTCCAGTATATTTCACAACATGTAGCCCAAGCAGCTTAAGGAAAATGACTTTTAAAAAATATTTTGGCTGGGCATGGTGGCTCATGCCTGTAATCCCAGCACTTCGGGAGGCCAAGGTGGGCAGATCATGAGGTCAGGAGTTCAAGACCATCCTGGCCAACATGGTGAAACCCCATCTCTACTAAAAATACAAAAATTAGCTGGGCGTGGTGGTGGGCACCTGTAGTCCCAGCTACTCGGGAGGCTGAGGCAGGAGAACTGCTTGAACCTGGGAGGTGGAGGTTGCAGTGAGCTGAGATTGTGCCACTGCACTCCAGCTTGGGCAACAAGAGTGAAACTCCATCTCAAAAAAAAAAAAAAAAAAAATTCGCAACACTCCTTGTCAAGTTGGTGTGTGGCCACTAACAACAGAGCACCCTTGTCCTTCCTGGTGACTGTCATGCCTACTGCTGTCCCGGTAACTCTCATGATCACACCCTTTGGGCCCCTGGCTCAGTGTCTGTTTTGTGATTACGATTGTCTGGTGTGCCCAGCAGGGGAAACAGGCACTCCTACCCTTGTTGGGTTATAAAGAAACAGGAAATGGTGTGATGTGCACACACAAGAAACAGGTGACTTCAGAAGACCAAAGTGAGAAAATGACTGACAGATGGTATCACCTTTCCGAGGCTTTTAAAAATACAAGACTGTCACTTTTTCTCTTTTCAGTACTGAGAAAACAAATCCCAGCAAAAAAAAAAAAAACAGAAACAAAAACAAAAAAAACCTCTGAAATGTCTCCTGCTAAGTGGAACCAGGTGGGAACTGCGGTGTTAGTTGTTAGTTGTGCGGTGTTAGTTGTTTTTACGACTTCTCCATTCATCCTCAGCTGCCATAATTCTTGGCAGGAAGCCAGAGAGGAAAATGGGCAGGAACCTACTGGCCTCTGGGGTACACTGGATGGTCTGGCTCTGCCCAGAGAACTATGAGCTACTTCAAGGTGGGGAGGGGAAAGGGGCTTCTAGCAGCTGGTCGGGATGTTGTTAGCATTTGGGGGGTGTTTTCTGAGGAGGAACAGACTGTGTCCCTGGCAAAACACTCTCTTGAGGGCCAGCAGACGGAAACTTCCATCTGCACCAACCACCTCCGATGGGAAGCCGTTGACAGTGGCACCCCTTCCTCTCCCTCCTACTGCAGGCATATTTCTGGATGCACCCAAACCCTGTTCTTTTCTGGCTCCTTCCTGACTGCAGCCCCCACCTCCCTCTCCCTTCTCAGCACCTCCGTGGGAGTCTCTCTGGAAGCCTGCATCCTCCTTCCAGGAAGTCACCACACTCGTCTAAGGACTTTGGCTCAGAGAGGTGCTCAACAATCATTTGCTGGGCTGCATGAACCTTGGTCTTTCCGGCCAGGCTTCCAGAGCTCTTGGCCCCATGGTTTTCTATCAAAATTCTGAAGAAGAAGTCCTAAGACGTGGCATCAGAAAGGGCAGACAGTGGCCCTGCATGGACCACACGAGGCCAGGGGATGAAAGGAAGGGAAGCACTGCTGGAGCAATAATTTTGACTCCTGTGGTTTCTGATCTGCCTTTTGAATTAGTTCTTGCCTGGATGTGGGCCTCGCATTAACCTTGGAGGGCGGCCCCCGGCAGCACTCCAGTGACTTCCTTTCAAACCCAGCACCTGGTGACCTTCAATTGAAATGCCAAGAGACGGGCTGCCAGCCCATGGCCTGCAGCCTCAGGGAAAGGCTCTGCCACCAAGGAGTGGCCACCTTCCAAGGGAAGATAATGCAGAGCCATTTGAATGGCCTGGTGTGGTCATAGCTCCATGGGTCCTGCGGGCATTTGGACGGTGCTAGATTCTGCCAGGTGGCCTAGACCTCTGCAGGCCCTGGCAATCAGGCAGTGCTCAGGGGCAAGGACTTCCCAAAGGGTCCCCCAGGGACCTCCTGCGTGGCTGTGGCAGTTCCACGGCGCACCCCTCGCCACCATCTCATTTCACACAATACCCACGAAGGGGCCAGTACCATAGAATTTTATAAACTGATTCTGAGGTGAGCCGTTGCTCATGGTTATCTGCATGACAGTCTTCCAACAGTAACTGTCTTTGGCTGCTGAGATCTGGAAAGCCCTAACCATTACCCACATTCAACACTCAGCAATGGATAAAGCAGGTTCCACATGACAACACTGCACCGGGCCCTGATTTTGACTGTTTCTCCCCGGGGGTTTGTTCTGATGTCTGTTGTCCCTCAGGCAGTGTGCTGGGCACCCCTGTCAGGGCATTTTCTTGGAAAACTTTGCCGTACAGTCTGAGAGAGTAACAGCCAGCCGAGATGGTGAATGTGTTTCCTAGAGAAACAAACTTGTGGGTGTTAGGGTTGCAGGGAAGGCCTAAGCCTGCTGCTTGCTTTAAACAGGCAGGCTGTTTGGGGTGCTGAACAAGGGTCCCTAACCTCATGTGTTCCTGTGGGACCTTCCTCCTCTCTGGGGGGCCTCGTGGGGGTCTGTCCTGCTGCTGCTCCATTCTGGGCAGGGGAACCGGCTCTTTTGTCTCCTAGGCTCTTTCTATAAACCAGTCCCTTTCCCCTCGGATCAAAGGAGGCGCACTTGGTCAGGACACGAACCCAGATCGTGCACTGACCTGCAGGGCTGCAGAGACAGGGGAGCCAGGCCCCCCTGGAGTCTTGATGTCTATGGCGCATAAAAGATGGCAGAAGAAATGGTTCTTTTCTGGCTGGGCCCGTTCCCTACCCCATCTCTCCTTCTACTCAGGGTTGCCAGGTCCAGCTGGGCCTCTCACCTCAAAAAGCCTTTCATGGTTGTGTGTTCTGTGAACTTCAAGCAAACAGCCAGAGGAGAAAAATAATGCAAGCTTAGCTGGGAGATGCTTCTGGGAGGAAGCAGAGCGGCTCTCTACAAGGACTGACAGCTACTTTCATTCTGTTTCTGTTTGTGGTAGAACCCGGATACTTTGAGGACCTCGCATGGGGGTGTCTCACCAAAGCAGCGTGCTCCTCCCAAGGCTGGAAAGGCCAATGCCACAATGGCTGGAAGAAAGTCCGCAGCCTCTGAAAAGCACGTGCTGGTGCCTGCAGGGCACGGCTGTGTTGGTCTCACGAAGTTTGTGCGTGCTGGAGCAAACGACAGGTCGTTGCAGAGGCAGCAAGACAGCATGCTTTCTGCGTGTCCAGTACACACAGCAAGAGGGGAGTCTCCTCATCCCTCCCACCCCTGGAGTCAGCAACAGTCGCAGGCTGAAGGGAAGAAGGAAACACACACACACACACACGAACACACAAAGGTCAGCCCAGGTGCTGCGGCAATGCCACGTGTGCACCAACGTACTAGGCAGACCGGAATCAGACACTTCCTGTTGTCCCCAAGAGGAAGAGTGGCGAAGGAACCAGGACGAAAGGTGGCATCAAGAAACTAAGAGGGAGTGTCAGCTCAAAAATAGTCCTCACCAATAAAAATTTGTTTGCAGGTAGAATCAAATACATATATATACACACACATATGTAGTAAGAGCCTAATCTATCATGTAAAGTAGCCATTCATTTTTGAAATTTTATCTACATTTAAAAAGTAATCTATCTGATACAGTGCCCATGTGCAGGGAGGGAAAGCACAGAAGCAAGGGATTCAGCTAAAACTTAATTAGAAAAGAGGATTAGAAACAAGAACCTGCACAAATAGAGCACAATTGTGTCTTATAAAATTATTATAATACTCTCTTTATACTTGATACGATTATATCAATAATATAGATTCACTTGTTATTAAGGTTTATTATAAACATGCAAAATTCATTGCATGATGCATTTGCAAAACATATTAAAATCCTTCTATCAATAAAACATCTTTGAGCTGTTAGGCATCCGGGTTTCCTGATTCTACAGCTCCAGGCGTGTCATTCAACATGAACTAGAAATGGGAACCAAAACCGTATTCTTTTTATCCCTAAGTGGACATCCAGGGCTAGAGAAGGGAGGAAAATCAATCAGTAGGGGCTGATGCTAGAGTCAACACTTCCATTAAGTTACTGTACATCGTACTTTCATAAATGACACTGCAGCCTATTAAATAAATAAGTACAAAAAGGGAGAGGGCGTACACTTCAGCTTCTTGAGAAGGATAACAAGGTAGGCAGCAAAATGTTGGTGTGTGTGGGGGTGGGTGTTGGCGAACAACACTGGTGAGTAGTGGCATGATTACTGATGGCACCCTGGATGGAAAAATAATCTCCCAGAGATTAAAATGAACGTATGTACACACTGGCTTATCCTTGATCTGAAATGATTTCACACGCTTGTTCAGCAACGTCCTTAGACGATTTGGCCTCTTACAAAGAATGAAAGTATCAAGACAGTTATCAACCAAGGAGGGTACCAGATGACAGATTCACTCAACACTCATCTGAGGTTTTTTTGTTTAAACTGGTAACTGCTGGACCATGGTTGGGTTAGGATTTGTCAATGTTTGGGAACAGTGATTAGGTTTATCCTGGCCTTTCATATTCTAGGGGCTGTTTCCATGGAGGCAGAGAATGGACGCAGTCGGTATTTTGAGGCCTCCCCCATCCCCAATCCCTCCCTGCTCACTCTCTTGGCTTCCTGTTCTTGGATTCCAAAGACGTCTTGGGTGGAGATGTTTCCTGGGGCAGGCTCACTTTAACATCTCTGGTTGGGGGATTCCGATGCTGAAAAATCCACAGATGGAGGGTATGGAAAGTATATCAAATTGTACCCAAAATGGGGCAACAGTCTGTTTGCTTTCTAGGAAGGGTTAACCTAGAGCCAGATGTAACTTCTACAGAATTAAAATGGACACTGTGCATGACGTACCATCTTCCACTAAGATAATGTTCTTGGTTGTAAGAGAGAGACCCTGAACAGTTGATCACATTTGGACTAATAACCCTACAATTTTCAGGCCTCCATATGGAATCAGACACAAGGCCGTGGCCTTAAAATTTTAGGGTTAAGGATTACTTCCCACTGTGGGGAGGGCTGGGGGCTGGGGAGGCGTTTGTTCTCGCTGGTGAGTTTCATACTGCACTCTGTAAGATGGGGTGCACAAACTGGGGGTTGACATACGAGAACCCTTCAAAATCAGACTGGTCTATGTTAGCAATAACCAGCTGATCAGGCGGTGTTAAGACGGGCTGTCCTCGTGTGAAGAACTTGTCAAAGTTTTCTGCTCCTTTGCCACACTGTGGAGAAAAGACAAAAGGAAGGAAAGGTCAGTCAACATGACAATGCGGGAGCAGCTCTCCGAGGGCCCTCTCTGGGGAGGGGCATGGCCCTGGGGAACTCAGGGCTGGTTAGGCAGGAGTAATCTCGGAGAACTTGCAGGCCTATTGGATTCAAAAGCCAGGCACAGCAGACAACGACGAGTTACCCAACTGTAAACCTTGAAATACCCTGAACAGAAGCCCTGGGTGGGAATGCACGGCTGGCAATGAGGCAGCAACAAGGGGACAGCCCCTGTTCCCTCACGTCCACCTCACCGAGCAAGCAGAGCTGAGAGCACGGAAGCCACGCACGCAGGGCTGTCAGTCACAGCTCCGTGTTGAAAGGCCAGGATGTCGGCTGGGGCTGCAGGCAGTTACCCCTGGACCAAGCGAGGGGGTGAGTTATTGCCCCACATCTGGTTCTTTGCTGCAATATTTGTAGTGAAGTAAAAACTGTGTTATCCTTGCCTTCCTACTGGGCTGCTCTAGCAACCCCAGCCCCTAAATTAAGCTTCAAGCGATATGAGGTAGGTGTGGCGGCAGGGCTGGGAGATTTGCACCTGGCCCAGCTAGGATTTAGCACACCTAGACAGAGCTGGCCAGCGGGCAGGCTGGGTGACTGGAGCTCATTTGCAAGGTGGTCTCAGGCTGGAGGAGGTTTGCATGGCACCCTGGGGAGGCAGGGAGAGGCCTGCTGTCTCGGCTGTTCCTCTCCTCCAGAGTCCACTGGGGCGCTCTGTGCGTGTCGAGGCTGCAGGCAGAACTGCTGCATTGGGGTCGCTGAGACACACAGCTGCTTAGGCAGCACGGCTTGGTAACCTGACCCCAAAAGTGGGGAAGGAGTATTCTCTTCACTTTGTCAGCCACCCACAAGGGTAGTGGCGTGTTGAAGTCCCCGGGAGCCCAGGGTGACTCTGAAGCAGGAAGAGCTGAGTTTCACTAAGGATCCTAAGAATTATTTTCAAGATATTGCCAATTATTGCCCTTGGACCTGCTGCTAGCACCACAGGGAAAATACGAATTAACTCTGAGCTAGCACACATTTCAAACTAACCAGGCATCCTTGGGTCTCTAGCAGAGAATAGCTCTGGATTAACTGTGAAGTGGGGTCCACCAAGTTTGCTCATTTGTAACACTGGGAGAACAATCACACCTCCTGCCCAAGGTTGTCATGAAGGTGAAATGTATGGGGTTTTGCACAGAACCCAGCCAAGGCAAGAGGCCAGCACATGCTGCCAGTGTTTTTACAAGGCAGTTGGGTCTCACGGGCTGTGCTTTCTCAGCTCTTTTTTCACACTTTATCTTCTAGGAGGTGTGCTTGAGAACCTACTTTCGTTTTTGTTTTTTTTTTTTTTGAGATGGAGTCTTGCTCTGTCACCCAGACTAGAGTGCAGTGGCGTGATCTCGGCTCACTGCAACCTCTGCCTCCTGGGTTCAAGTGATTCTCCTGCCTCAGCCTCCCGAGTAGCTGGGATTACAGGCATAAGCCACCATGCCCGGCGACGAAGCTACTTTCATTACCCTTTTCCCACCTACTTTTCATCAATTAAAACCTGCTCCTAAGTACCTGTTGAGGTGGAAAGCATGTCATAAATTCAAAGTAAGGTCTTTATGACAAACAGCTTTCCTTTCTTGGCTTATTAATTTTTTTTTCTTTTCTGAGACAGGGTCTCACTCTGTCACCCAGGCTGGTGTGCAGTGGTGTGAGCACGACTCACTGCAGCCTCAACCACCTGAGCTCAATCGTTCCTCCCGCCTCAGCCTCCTGAGTAGCTGGGACTGCAGGTGCGCATCACCACACCTGACTATTTTCTGCATTTTTTGTATTGACAGGGTTTCACCATGTTGCTCAGGCTGGTCTCAAACTCCTGGGCTCAAGCAATCTGCCGGCCTTGGCCTCCCAAAGTGCCGGGATTACAGGTGTGAGCCACCGCACCCAGCTTCTGAGTTTATTTCCATTTTAATAAGCAACCATCTACTCTTCACCCAAGGAGATTTCACACTGCAATGAATGGTGAGTATGTGGGTGATGTGTGTGGTGGGGCAGAGGGGATGAGAGGCAGGGGCTGCCTGTGGGCTTTCAAGTTACTCTGTGGAGCCATACAGACATGAGGCTTACTGTCACATCCGTCCTGCCTCCCACATGTGGGGTAGCAAAGCTTCCACTCTCACACCCCACATTTCCATGGTGTATTTCCTTGGAAGAGCACAAAGCACCTCAAAGCCAAGGTCAGCAGAGGCAGAATCTGCAATTCACATCACCCTATGTGCACAGGGCATTTGCAAACACTGAGAAAGGCTCTTTGAAAAATAAATAAGGGTATGCTGTTTCTTCCTAGGAATTAATCGGGAGTCTGTACTTAATTCATCAGTTAAACAAACAGAAACCAACTTTCCTTAGAATTCCACATTCAGACGACAACAGCCAAAGAAATAGCCCTCCTCTGGATATACCAGTGGTTCTCAACCAGGGATGATTCTGCCCCCAGGGAACCCATTTTTGGTCATCATGACTTGGGCGGGACAAGCCTGGCATCTGGGGGCAGAGGCCAGGGATGGTGCGGAACATCCTGCAAGGCCCAGGACACTGCCCCCGCCCCAAGGAATGATTGGCTCAAAATGTCAACAGTACCTGCTGCTGAGAAACTCAGGGATATACCAAGACTATCGTGTGAGGCTGAGTAGGTCCTAAGATCAGTGTGAGGGCAGACATGAAGCCAAACTAGGGAATAAGGCAGGAGTAGCCGTATGCGAGAGCGGAGAATGGAGAAGCAGCAGAAGTCACAAGGCAAAAGCATTTGGGGCAAGTGTGACAGCTCAGTAGAGTCGGCATTGGGAACATCCTTTTGGAACCTGATTCATCAATACTCATTGCCTAGAAGAATTCAAGTGAATCAACAGTCAGGGCTCCCAGAGGCTGGGATGTGTGCTGCTTTAATAAGAGATCACTTGTGCTTCTCTTGATACTCACTAACCATGCAAAGATGAGCAAGAAGGAATTTCTGGAAAAAATCTAATAAAAGGACGTAAGTCCCTAAAAGGACGAGCAAAGCAAGGTAAAATGTTCTCTCCCCCTTTCACAGGACACACTGATGAATTTAGGGCGCACAGATAGACGTCTAGGCTGGATGTCTGTCCTGCTCTAAATTTATCAATGTGTTCTGCGAAAAGAGTGCACAGGTCTGACCGTTTCCTTTTAGTCCTGTCTTTATGGCATTCACGAATCATCGTCCAATGGGACATTTCCAAAAGCCATGGCTTTACTGCCAAGGAAAAATAAAAAAGCAAACTAAAAGGAGATTTCCCAAGCTCTAAAAAGGGGACCACAGGAAGCTTCCCATTGAGAAGCCTGGAGAGGGAGGCTTGAGGACATCCAATTCTAAAGCTGGTGTCCAGAGAAGGGTCACTCCTGAGGGTGCCCACTGCTCAAAAAGCTAAGTACTGTGATAAAATGGGACAAAAATCCCTTCCTGGTTAAGGGCTCGTGCTCCGCCTGTGCTGAGGTCTGCAGAGCTAAGGGGGAAGTTGTGGAGCCTAGATCAACCCAGTTGCTGCCCCGCAGTCAAACTGAGTGCTGCTGTGCGGCTTCTGGTCTCAAAACTGCTCACTGCTGGAAACACCTTCCTCTTCTTTCTCACTGTAAATCTCTTTGGAATTTTCCCTGAACTCAAAGAGGGAAAAATGTCACTTTAACAAATGAAAGCTTTTCTTAAATTGGTTTACTTCGGTGGAGAGATAAGAGGCAAGCGCAGGCTGAGGGCAAACAGTAGAAACTGAACTACTGAAGTTCAGCCACATCAACCACGGGACAGAAATGAGCCATGGGTGTGTCTTAGTAAGCAACCCGGAAGAAAGCCTGGAAGGGCTGCAGGATGACCTGAGGGTTAGATCAGCTATGAGACTCAGGAGAACTTTTTATTCTGAGGGAGATCAAACCACAAAGAAGTCCCCTTCCCCCACCAAGAGGCAGGGGGCAGCACAGCTATTTCTACTCCAGATTCGGCGTGGTGAGAAACATTGTCTCCTTTTCCACCATAGAAGGTCTGCCAATGCATTATAAATGAGCCTTCCACAGCTCTTAGCAAAAGTAGCCCTGGAAATAGACAATCTACTATAAGTCAAATTGGAGAAGATCTTGAACTACTTGTTTTCCAAGATGTTAATGTGGAAAACTACCCTCATCACCACCACCATCACCATCACCCTCACCACCACCACCACCACCACCACCAT
This sequence comes from Pongo pygmaeus, assembly GCF_028885625.2. Lineage (NCBI taxonomy): Eukaryota > Metazoa > Chordata > Mammalia > Primates > Hominidae > Pongo > Pongo pygmaeus. The sequence continues at coordinate 84,981,556 of NC_072392.2, read as the reverse complement.
CACCACCACCACCACCACCACCACCACCACCACCACCACCACCACCATCACCACCACCACCACCACCATCACCACCCTCACCACCACCACCATCACCCTCACCACCACCACCATCACCCTCACCACCACCATCACCACCACCATCACCACCACCACCACCACCACCACCACCACCATCACCATCACCCTCACCACCACCACCATCACCACCACCACCACCACCACCATCACCACCACCACCACCATCACCACCATCACCATCACCACCACCACCACCACCACCACCACCATCACCACCACCACCACCACCACCACCACCACCACCACCACCATCACCATCACCCTCACCACCACCACCACCATCACCACCACCACCACCACCACCATCACCACCATCACCACCACCACCACCACCATCACCACCATCACCACCACCACCACCACCACCACCATCACCACCATCACCACCATCACCATCACCACCACCACCACCACCACCACCGCCTACTGAAAAAGATAAGGAAAACCAGAGATTTTTGGATCCTTGGAGAAAGGAAAAGCAGTAGATTCAAGAAGGTACTGCATTCCTAATGTGGAAGAGATTCTTCCTACTATCAATGATCTAACCTTACTCATCACCATGAGCTTGATGGGCAATGGCCTCAGGTGCCATCTTGGAGCTGAGCAGTGAGCAAGAAGAGGCAAAGAGGCTAAAGGGCTGAGGGGGCACCTAGCATGACTGCATGAACGCCAAGTGAATGAGTAAAAGATGACTGCAGGCAGCCTCCTGCCACTCCTCAGGGATGAGGCAGGCAGGTAGATCACCACCACCATTGGAAGGGCAGCCTCTACAGCAGTCTGTGACAGCGGGCAGGTGTGGCTGTCCATGGCCTCAGAGCTCTAGGCCACCCGACAGCACATGGCCGCTAAAAGTAACATTTATACCTTGTGAGCAAAACTGGGCTGGGTGTGCACCGTCTCCACCTCCAAAGGTCACCCGTGCCTTTCGCCGACTGAGGCTTTTGCCCTCTGGGATGTGACGTACCACACGATGGGTATGGGACAGAGATAAAGGGGAAGAGGGCATCGGGGTGGTCAGACCCAACCAGTTAGCATGTGACTCTTGAACTCCCTGAGACCAGGCGATGTCGGTACCCAAGGGAAAGTGGGGACACAGAAGGGAGAAGGATGTGGCCAGAGATCAAGAGCCCCAATGTATATAGCTTTGGCAAACTCAATGCATCTCTCTGCGAAGGTAAGATGGTGATGTGACCATCCACCTTCCCAGGCTGTTGTGAGGATCCAGGGAACTAGTGGGCATGAGGCCCTTCCTCAATGAGGAGGCAGGACAGACATAGGGTACACCCTGCGAAGCAAGCGCTGGCATGTAAAAGGCATGTGATCGATATCTGAGGGATGAATGAACGTTATTAATAAGCTACCTCCCTCTTTCTGATCTCTGGATTCAGGAATCAACTCCTTTGTCGTTTTTGATATTCCTACCCATTTGGTCAAACTTCAATGAATGTAACGGACCCAAGACAAATCAGGCATTGGTAAAGATGTTACAAAACATGAATGACGTGGACTCTGGGTAGAATCTGGGATTGCAGTGTGCCCCCACTGGAGCCTTGTGTGGCAAACACACTGCTCACAGCCCCTTTCCTTCTGTGATAGGGTGTGGGGGAGACTGAGATGCAATGCAGTAGTTGGCTTCGTGGCTGATTCTTACCTGGGAGAGGCCTCTGAGCATGAGCAATACACGTGTTGCTCTCACCCCTGCCCTTTACTTTGGTGTCTCAGTTATGTAGAATACAACCCCATGGTCTCAGCTATGGGAATTATGGGAAATATGAGTAGCTCAAAACACTGCTGTTAAAAAGCAAAACCAAACAAAACCCAGAAGAGGAGGAAGGATGCAGAACAAATAAAGAGTAAAGGGATGTTGCAAGACTATGGAGAAAGGAAACCTAACGAGGTGGGAGCTATCCCTTATGATGACCAAATGCAGGATGTGCTTCATCGTAGGGGAACCCTTACTTGTATTGAAGTCCCAGTGCTGGGGTACAGTGGAGCGCCTTAGTAACCACATCGCCACCATCTGCACAGCTCTCTGACTCGTGGTTGCACAGCGTCTTCTTTTAAGTTAAATAACAGCAGAAATGGGCTGGTGCATTTCGCTTTGGGTTTCCTGGGAGGTAATGTCCATACTAAGGAGCCATCCAGCAAAGGGGTCTGGCCATTGGTCTGCCCTTTCTCTGAAGATTAGCATGCTCAGGGAATGGGCTACGTGCATGACCAACACAAGCAGGGGCACACGGTTAAGGGTTATAAAGTGGCGTTAGTTTGCTCATTTAGTCACCCAAGGTTCTGGAAACGTGCTCACCGAAGACCTGGAGGCCCACTGAAGCCAGTGCATTTTGGTACACAAAGTCTGGAGAATAAGAACGGACAAAGGAGAGGATTTGGAGAATAGTCAGTTCCTGGCCTTGCAAGTCCAGAATCGGGAATGGACACACAAAGAATGCTATAAACCCACGTGAGCTGATGCGGAAACACCTCTCGGATACATTGCTACGTGAAAGACGCAAGGTGTGTTTAACACAGCACAACCTCATCTGTGTATATGTTTACACATACAGAAACTTTCCGGAAGGTTACAGAAAAGATCATGAAGAGTAGGACCAGTAGTTGGGAAGATATCTTTTCATTTATGCCCTTCTCTACCACTTAACTGTTCATTTCACCAGATAGAGAGAGCATGTTAATAGTAATTTTTTCTAAGGGATTGGGACCCCTTTCACCTCCTGCCAACTTCATACAGTCTTTGGTTTCTCTGACAAAATTAAACAGCACTCAGCTCACCTACTGCACTGCAGCATTATCTCAGAAAGGGAAAACTCTGTTCTGGAGGAAGGCTGATTCCGTTGATGAGTTTGCTGATAGACAGAGGCCATAAGCCACACATTAAATGAGGGGATTCCTGTAGGTGTGAGAGCCACGTGTGTATGAGGGTGAAGGTTTTGGCTTATCATGGGCTGTAATCTATGGAATAAAAGCATGTAGTCCATTTGATCTTTATGTTAATGGCCAGATTTAAAGGATTTAAAGCTCTTTTTCCAAGAAAAGTTGTAATGGCCATCGTTGTTGGAAACCTTCACTGCCGACAATGGAAACCTGTCAATTCATACACTTTGATGTACACAGGGTCTGTATTTATGCCATCACTCATCACTGAAGCTCCCCGAGGCTTGCAGTAGCAATGCTTATTTATATTGTTAGTTTAAATGTCTCATTTCTTCCAATTTCTCTGCTAAGCAGATAAGTATTTGAGAGAGTAATGATTAAAGAATAGGAAAAACTGCTTGCCTCTAATTAGCCAAGTAAAAGATGCTGTCTTAGACTAGTTTAGAGGCTTAAATCAAACCTAGATACAGCATGATGTGACTTCTGTAGTCTCCAAAGGCTGGTTGGTTAGTGTTTGTACGTTGTGGACAAACCTTCCCATCTTGAGATCTCAATTTTAATTGGCATCGTTACTGGCCCAACAGAAAGGCCAAGAGAATGAAGCTGCCTGCCACCATAGAGAACCGATGAGATGTGGCCCAAGCTGCCCATGGTATCTGATCCGTGACACAGCCATGCCAGGGACCCTCCCTCCTCCTTTTACCTGCAGAGCCCCTGCACTACACACCTAGCTTGCTGGAGTAATTATTAAAAGAACATAGTACCAGGAGATGTCCTTATGTTCAGGAAATACACATGGAATTATCTAGATGTAAAGAAGCATTAACTCTGCAACTTACTCTCAAATGGTTCAGAAAAAAATAAGTATAAAGGTTGGTGCAAAAGTAATGGCAAAAAGAATGAAAAGTAACGGCAAAAACCGCAATTACTTTTGCTCCAACCTAACAGATGTGTGTGTCTGTACCTACAGACAGACAGAGACATAGAAAAAGAATGATACTGAGGTCAGCCTGTAATCTCAGCACTTTGGGAGGCTGAGACAGGCGGATCACTTGAGGTCAGGAGTTTGAGACCAGCCTGGCCAACATGGCAAAACCCCGTCTCTACTAAAAATATAAAAAAATTAGCCAGGTGTGGTGGCATGTGCCTGTAATCCCAGCTACTCAGGAGGCTGAGGCAGGAGAATTGCTTGAACCTGGGAGGTGGAGGTTGCAGTGAGCTGAGATTGCGCCACTGCACTCCAGCCTGGGTGATAGAGCGAAACTCCGTCTCAAAAAAAAAAAAAAAAAAAAAGACTATAACGTGAACATGCTAAAATGTTCACATTTAGGGAACCTGGGTAAAGGAATGCAGGAGTTCTTTAAATTACTTTCCTGGCCCTTCTACAAGTCTGAAATTGGAAATTATTTCAAAATAAAATTTAAAAAAAGGATCCTTGCACCAGCTTCGATAATTAAATGATCATCAAACTCTCTAAACAAGCTAATGGCACTGGGAAATGAAGGACTTTGTGGTGACTGGGAAAAGGAACCCCAATTGTGTGTTCTCGCTGCAGGGATGTCCTCAACATTCTTATTCTCTTTGGCTCTTGCTGTGGGCCACTGGATGACAATGTCCTGAAGAAAGTTCTATTTTTTCTGCCTTTTAAAAAATAGAATACTTACAGTAATTTCATAAAAAAAGGGCCATCTGTGAAAGGTCTATTTCCAACGTGCTCTGCCTGCCCACTCTGGAATATATTTCTTGTGTTAACATTATAGACTAATTTCTCCCTCTCTAATAACCATTTAAGTACAGTGAATGATTCTGGCTTGCCTATGAACTAGCTATTCTGCTCCTTGGTGCCAATAGCTAGAACTAAAAAAAGAAAAATCAATGAACCTTATGCTTCCGGTATTTGTATAAACTGCTACTGATCACAGGCAAGATGAGTGGAAATTTCAAGGCTGTTCTTGGCCATTTCATTCACTTTAATTATAAATCAGAATAAAAGGCTACAAAATTCAAAGTGACGGTGGATCAGAATCCTGGAGCTTTTATTTTTCTGGCAAAGCCGAAAGCACTTTCCTTCCCTCGGTGAGCCTTCTCGTTGCTGGGCCAAGCCGCTGGCTGCACCCTCCTCCTCACGGTGCCTCCATGCTCACCTGACGCTGGGAGGTAGGGTGGACACCCACTGCTCCCTCAGTCACTGAAGATTACCCTTTCCAGAGGCGATATCTGTTTTAAACTTAAAATTTCTCCTTACATAGACTCTTCTGAACATTATGGGTCTTTTTTTTTTTGAGATGGAGTTTCATTCTTGTCGCCCAGGCTGTAGTGCAATGACGCAATCTGGGCTCGCTGCAACCTCCACCTCCCAGGTTCAAACGATTCTCCTGTCTCAGCCTCCCAAGTAACTGGGATTATGGGTGCGTGCCACCATGCCCAGCTAATTTTTGTATTTTTAGTAGAGACGGGGTTTCACCATGTTGGCCAGGTTGGTCTCAGACTCCTGACCTCAGGAGATCCACCTGCCTTGACCTCCCAAAGTGCTGGGATTACAGGCGTGAGCCACCACGCCTGGGCTTCAGGCCTCTTTTTGATGACTCAGGTTTGTTGTTGAGAACATCAGGCTGAGCTGATGGCCCTCACTGAGCTGACGGTCCTCGTGCCCCGGGAGCAGAGGATGCTTCGCATTGTGTTTCCTTGAAGAGATCCCTGAAACCAGCTCGTTTTGTGTTTTGCTCATAAAGAGGAAGAGCTAGTTATTGGCTGCCTGTGTCCAGGGCTCACAGCACTGCTGTCTGTGGTTGTCTTTGCTTTTGTTTTTACACAATAATCCCTGCGAAGTGATTGTCCCATCTTCCAGAAAATCATCATCTTCACTGTGGCACATGGTAGCTTTTTAGGGACAGACGTGGCTCTGTCCAGGACTGGGCTCTCCCACTGTTGACTGCCACAGGGGCAGGTTCTTCCCTCACATCTCAGTCTCCAGGCTTGCCACTGTCAGGAGAGAGGACCACCACCAGGGGACACTGCCACCACCATGGGACACTGCCACCACCAGGGGAGTCAGCCACCACCAGGGGAGGTGGCCACTGCTAAGGGAGATGGCCACTGTCCCGCACACCCGATGCTGGTCACTCTCCTCTTTCTGTTCTCCTTTATGTGTGACCTTACACAGAATCCAGCCCACAGCTGTACTGCAGATCTTGACCTTAATGTCGCCGTGAGATGGAAAGTCCTGTGCTAACCTCCTGATGGATCACGGCATTGTACGATGTTGTTTTGGGCTGGGATCGCATTTGGCATGGCACTGCGGTCTAAAGGTTAACTTTAGTCAAGTCACTCTGGCAGTCAGGAAGAGGGATTAAGACAGCACACTAGAGGAACGATGATTCCCTGATAAGCGCTGTGGCTGGCCAGCAGTGGAATACTTCTACCCTCCCCTTAGGGAGGTCAGTGATTCTGGAAGACTCTTTCATTGGAGGTTCAAAAAATTTAAAAATTAATAAAACAAAGATAGACTCCTGATCCCACAAGCTCAATCTGATCTGTAGAAGCAGTTTGCAAATAACTGTGAGAACTTGAAGTCCTGCTACTGGTATCTGGTAGTAAGCAAAGGTTTAATTCCATGGGAGCCAGGAGCAGTACCGCACGTGAGAACAGCTACCCGTCCTTAAGCCTGCAAGTCTCAGGGAAATAGACTCACGAGCGCTTGCTAAAAAATCATCAGGCAGACTTCACCAAGACAGAAAAGGTTGGTGAGCCAGGATTATAAGAACTGCTGAGAGGCGAGAGCCACTCAGAAATGGGCTCACGGTGAGAGTCGCTAGCTGTGTGACGTTTGCCCGATCGTTTCTCCAGCAGCACTGTTTAGGCTGGCATTGCTACGTCTCTCTTTGAAATAACAAAATGACCCATCAGAGAATGCTCAGCTCTGTAAACACATTTCACTTTTCATTTAGCTCTGGATCAAGGAACTACAGTACATTTTTCACCAAGGAAGCTGGAACACCACATCCCAGAATAACTTTTCTTCGCCGCTAGTTCTCTCCTGCTGTTTGTATTAACCAGAGCGTATTGTGCAGCTTCGACTTCGGTTGCTTTTTGCTGTTCTAAATGTCCTCTCCAGCCACTGGAATGGCTCTTGGCATGGTGTCTCTGCTCCAACGTGTCACCACTGAACAGAGCGCAGTCCTCAGAGACCATTGAAGGCGGTGGTGCCAGCCCTTGCATGACATGCTGCAATGAGCCTCACTCGACTGCCTGGCACGGGGCAAGGACTAGAGGAAACAGCTCTCAAGAGGCACATCGCTGCTCTTCCAAGAACCAGAGCTTGCCCCATTTATCTCTCTGCCCTTGAGGCTCTCCGCTTTTGGACACAGTGTCTACGGGTCTCCCTGCAGCCAAGTGCTTCTGTCTTCACTGTCGTTGTTCCCTCTGTGGGTCCATTTCCTGTCTGTCTGTATTCTTTCTAGCTCCTTCCTCTTTTGTGCACAAGTTTTCCAGCAGAACACAGGCTTCTGCCTGAGAAATCTCTTCCTTCCTTCTGGCCAGAGATCTCACCAAGCAGGGCCTTTTGCATGAAACCTCCAGTTTTAGGGCCTGGGTCAACAATTTCTGCCTCCATTTGTGAGTTCAGGGGCTATTTCTTCACAGCTAGGGGCAATTTATCCTTCCTTCTTAATTTTAACCAGCATTCAGTTAAAAAACAAACAAAAAACCCAGCATAACAGTAGTGCTCCAGGAATAAACTATAAATAAACACGGCTCCTAACTCAGCTGCCTGCCGTGGGTACAACTTTGCTTCCAGTGACTTCCGTGGACCACAGTGAACAATTCACATTCTTGCCTGCCGGAGCCAAGTCACCCTCTTGTCTTCCCTATATCCGAGCTTAGGGCCGAGTATCCACAAAACGTGGGAGACTATACAAATAAACACTCTCTTCTGCCATAAGGTGGCAATAAATAGAAAAAGACATGTTTTATGGTTGGTTTTGCTGCAACTCATCTCTTTCTGGAAAGTGACTGACAAGCAATTGGATTTTGCTCAACCCTCAAGGTGGGGTCAGTATGCATCTCTACGTTGTTCCTATAAAGAAACTAAGCTGTGTTCAAGATGCTGTTGCATAACCTTCATATTTTAAGACGACAAATAAATATTAAAGGCAGAAGAGGAAAAAAAAATTATCCCTATCAGAATTTTCTACTGAGGCCACTTGCAGCACCATTAATCACTCTCCCCACCCCCAAAAACCTCCAGACCAAGTTTTGTATGTTGAGGGGCAGGAGCCCATGAGACCCCCCTGAAATCAGTGTGCAGGGCTGACTAAAGAAAAGGCGGGGGTGTCAGATACAAAAGGGCCTTATTTGAAACGATGATTCAGGAGGAAGTCAACTGACCTGATTAATTTTAGTTTTTCTTCAGTGTGTGCTAAAAATATCTTCGAAAAATAAAATCCAGTGGGCTCACCAACAGCAGTTTTATTCTTGGGGTAGAGGACACAGAGGCACACATGGTGAGGAAGTTGCTGCTCTAAGAATAAGGCTGTGTGCCACCCAGTTGGCAACTGTGCCACCCCAGGCGGGTCCCCTGGCCTGCTCATGGGGCACCTGTCAGAGGAGATAGATTTGAGCGAAACCAACATGGTGATGCTTCTGAAACTGACTGTGGCATAAGGCAGCTCTCTGCAGTCTCCAGGCAGAGGCACAATGGGGAGCTGCCTGATGCCGGCCAAAATGGTGGCTGGAAGGCACAGTCCACCTGGCCCTTAGGACTACAAGACACCCTTGGAGGCTCCGCAAAGTGGCAGGTGGTAAGCAAGGAGGCTGACTTCTTAAAGGCTCTCAGTTTACCTCTAGAGATATAAACATGAAAGGCACTTGCTGGCCACTATCAACAATTAGGGCCCACAGCATCAGCATCAGGTCAGTAGCTGAGACGGAGCGATGGTGCAGTAGGTGAGGACACAGACTCGTCCCGGTTCCATCACCTATCAGCTGTGTGTCTTCTGGCAAGTTACTCAGCCTCTCTGTGCCTGTTTTCTCCACTGCAAACTGGGGACCACAGTACCCATCTCACAGGGCTGCTGGGATGACTGAGTGAATTAATATTCATAAGGCACTGAGAACAGGGCCTGGCACACAGTGTTTAAATAAATGAAAAAAATGGGAATCAAACAAGGAGAGTGTGAAAAAAGCTGACAACATCAGAATTGGTGGCTGACACTCACTCCCTGCAGAGGAGGCAGTGGTGGAAGAGGGGGCGGGGCCCAGGCACTGCCTAGGAGCTGGCTAGGATGGGGTTGTGCTTCAGGGCTCCCGTCGGTGCCAGGCAAATCCAGGAAAGCTGGAGACAGACACAAAGCCTGAGTTCCGCTGAGGACTGAAGGCTGTGAATACAGCCCTGCTGAGTGCGAGTCCACAAAGTCCAGACCTAAAGCAGAGCTGCCCTCACTCCCTAATTGTGCGGGGGCACTCTGCAGCTGCCCAGCTGGAGGGTGAAGTGTGCACTGGGTTCCCTTCCCTGCCTTATCAGTCCTTACTCTCTGAAGGCAGCAGGAATCCTGGCTGCTGAGGCCACAGGACTGAGGACAAGGCTGAAACCTGGCCCGTTTCCTCACCCAGTACAAGCCAGGGTCCACCGGCCTCCTCTCTCCAAGAAAAGAGGTGAATGGGATACTCCCAGAATTTGGGGACATGGGGTTCTGAAAACAGGCTGCTTTTCTGGACTCACCACTCTGGGCTTGAATGGTGGCTGGATCTCCCTGTTCTCCAGTTTTTCCCAGTCGATCCTCCGGAAGAAGGCATGTTCTCTCACGTCCCTCTCCCCCTCAGGCCCACAGCCCAGCCGCTTGGCTGGGTGTTTGGTCATCAGCTAGAAAGGAAAAGGAGAAAACGAGAACAATGGATGTCAAGGGCTTCCCACAGACAGCGCCTTCCATTTGCCTAGCTCTGCCTACAGCCCTGACTTTGCGGACGCCTGGACAGCATCTCAGAGAGCTAACCAAGACACTCAGTGGCTTGTACGGAGTGAAGCCAACTCATAAAAATGACATTGGCAAGCATAGCCCTTCCTATGGTTTTCAAGACAAGGGAACAGGGAAGCAATCTGAACCCACGGCCAAATGGAATAAGAAGAATTTAAACAGACATCTTACATGTTATCTGTTTTGGAGACACCGTGCTATATATGCATCTGGTAATTAAAAAAAAAAAAAAAAAAGCATGCAATCACTAAAAATTGTGTGTGCTGAAAGCATCACAGTCTAGCATCACAGAGGATGCCATAATAAGTATCATATGTCTATGTATTGTCTGGGCCAAAATGTTATCAATCAAAGACTCATAGATTAGAAAACTAAATGCTATAACAAGGAAGGTGACTAGTTAATTCCGACTTGCCCACTGCAGGACACAGAGACAAACACTGACTATGAGCTCTTTGAAGGCAGAAGCCAGTTCCTCCCAACCTCAGTATCTCTTCTAAGTGCCTTGCTCTTGGATGACACATGACAAATGCCTCAGAAATGATCACACTCACCAGATACTGTTAAGGGTATATTGTACTCCATCTTACTAAGCCTGAAAATAGCTTTGTGATCTAACTCTTGACCATTCAAAACTAGACAAGTCATGATCAGCAACTCTATTCCTAGAGCATTTCCTCAACCAAAGTGTGTGCATATCTTCACCAAAACACATGCCCTAGAAGGTTCACAGCAGTTCTGTTTGTAACAGCCTCAAACCAAAGCAGGAACAATCCAAATAGCCACCAGAAGTAGAATGGATAAGGAAACGATGGTGTGTTCACACAGTGGAACACTGCACAGCAATATGACAGGAGGAACTATAGCCCCACACAGCAATGCAGACAAAATCCTCAATCACAATATTGAGTGAAAGCAGCCAGGCCAGGAGCAACACTGTAAGGTTCAGTTTGTGCAGAGTTCAAAACAGGCAAGACTAATCCATGCTGTCCAAAGTTGGAGGGCAGGTTATCTTGGGGCGGGGTAGTGACTGTAGATGGGACAGGAGGGGGCTTCCAGGGTGGTGGAAACACGGTTTCTTGAGCTGGGTGCAATTACATGGGTGTATTCATTTTGTGAAGATTCATTTATCAGCATATTGATGATTTGTGCCCATTGCTGTACGTATGCTATAGCTCAAGAAAAGTGTAGCAAAGAAAGAACTAAGTCACACCAAGTGAGACAGGAGACGAGAGCACACACTTTCTAAGGGCCTCTGATGACATCTGGTAGTCCCCACCACAATTTTATGAAATGGATTAGAATGAAAAGTGCAGTACAGTCATTAGGTGACTGGGCCTATTGGGATTCCAATCCATTCTCCTGGCCTTCACTTTCCCCGCTGTGCCCTGCCCAGTAGAATGGACAAGGAAATGATGGTGTGTTCACACCGTGGAACACTGCATAACAATATGAAAGGAGGAACTAAATCCTCAATCACCATATTGAGTGAAAGCAGTCAGGCCAGGAGCAACACTACAAGGTTCGGTTTGTGCAGAGTTCAAAACAGGCAAGACTAATCCATGCTGTCCAAAGCTGGGGGGGCAGGTTATCTTGGGGCATGACACCAAGCCCCAACCCTCCATGGCCAAAATGCAGTGGTGTGGGTTTGTGGTGTTTCTGCCATGTCTCTTAGAAGTGTGGGGGAAGTATTTCTCCTACCAAAGCTCTTGGTCCATGATCACAAAAGGTATCCAAATCGACTTACTCCTTTGCAGATGGAAACAGCCTCCTTGGACAAGGACTTTGGATAGGAAACGTTGTGCTCCATGATAGACTGAAATAGCTCGTCTTCATCTTCACCATCAAATGGAGGCTGTTCCGGAAAAAAAGAAAGATGGGAATGTATTTAGGCAGAGTAATTCATTCACATGGTGCCTGAAGAGCCAATTCAGCATCAAGGAAAAGACCAGGTTTCTCAGCCCCACCGCAGGCTGCACAGTTCGCTCAGCTAACTTGAGGGTTTATTTGATCATCTTTAATGAGATTGATGGTTGTGTGTTTTTCATTTTTTTCCCCTCTGTCTTGTTAATTATCTTGCCCTGGGCAACCCAAACAATCTTTAGGGAAAGTGTTTTTGAGTAATGTTTTTAATGATTTGCAAATAAACTATGATTAATCTGTTAATCTTGTAATTATGTGCTAAAAATCTAATTATGATCAGGTTAGGTTACAGATGGCTTTGTAGTCAGAAGGTGGGGGTGGCTGGTAGAAAATGCCAACACTTTCATTTGGGGTGAAGGGGACTTGAGAACGTGGCCTAAGAGGATGTTCCCAGTAATTCACACCAGGCCTCTGACCCAACGAGGAGTTGCTCTGCGGGGCGGGGGCCTTCCACCTGCGCAGCAGCAGTGATGGGACCTTAGCTTCCACTGGACTCCTCCCTCATCCGCTTTGACTGGGTTTACAGTTACTAGGCTGAGAGAGGAAGGCACGGTGGCCCCGTGGGAGCTCGTGGCTTTAGAGTCAGGTGGATCTGGACCAGAATTCCAGCTCTACTAACTTCCTAGCTGGGTGTCCACAGGCAAATGACTTAGTTCTTTAAAACACAGTTCTCCAGGCCGGGCGCGGTGGCTCACGCCTGTAATCCCAGCACTTTGGGAGGCCGAGGCGGGCGGATCGCGAGGTCAGGTGATCGAGACCATCCTGGCTAACACGGTGAAACCCCGTCTCTACTAAAAATACAAAAAATTAGCCAGGTGTGGTGGCAGGGGCCTGTAGGTCCCAACTACTTGGGAGGCTGAGGCAGGAGAATGCCGTGAACCTGGGAGGCGGAGCTTGCAGTGAGCTGAGAGCGCGCCACTGCACTCCAGCCTGGACGACAGAGCGAGACTCCGTCTCAAAAACAAAAACACAGTTCTCCAACTTGTAAGATGGGGTTTCTGGGAGTAAAGTGCCTTGTATTTTATGTTGTACCCGATAAGCGCCGAATGAAGGCAACTTAGCAGTACTATTATTTAAGACAGAGCAACTCTCTTGGGAGGGGCCTTGAGCATCTTCTAGGAAGAAAGGCTGAGCTCACGATGCCCTTTGAACGTTTTCCTCCAGCATGTCTGTAGTCCTGAGGGATCTATCACTTCCCTGTCACTCTGGCGGGATGGCACAGGAGGAAAGTGTTCATGGGAAATTCCGTAATGCTCCCCCTTTGGCTCTGTAACCTTGAGCTTAGCGTCAGAAAGGCAGAGCAAGGACCAGTGCTTGTACAGAATCCTCTTGTTTAATCTTGAGATGTTCCCTTCTCGTGGGAAAGAGGAGTCAGTCACTTTGGCTGACACGGGCAGGTCACACAATGATGGTGTTTGGCTTAATTTTGAACTGAATCCTGGGTCACAGGTAACTGTGCAGTAGTCAGAAGGATGCCCTTCTTATCAAACATTTTCTCCCAAGTCAGAGGCAGCTGTTGAGCCAAGTAGATCCCTCCCCTCAACCACCACCCACAAATCACCTCAACCTGTTCATCCAACACCCAAGACCTGACCTCAGTCTCCTGCCCAATCCTGAACAGGAGCCACGTGCCCTGAGGGAAAGATGCCAAGTCTATAGAGAGCCCCAGTGGGAGGACAGAGAGAGGCCTGGGCATCTGGTACCATTCAACATTTTTTGGTCTGGAAATATAAATAAATAGGCCTCTTTTTCTGTTGTAAGTGCTTGGTGTAAGGAAGGTTTAATTTGGTGGAAGCTGCAGGTGGGTGAAGAGAGCTAAAATGAGCCTGCCTGTGAGGGACTCAGAGCAGGGCAGGGGCAGCTGGCCACAGTGACTTCCACCAGCAGGAGCAACATGGAGCCTGAGAGGCCCCCAGCGCAGCTTGGGGGGGCACCCACCAGGGGGTGCAGGCTGCCGACGACCACCTGTGTCAGTAGGGACAGCTACCTATGCCATCAGGGGCATATGTAGCTTCCATCTGTAGAGGGCAGGGCAGGCAGGCAGTGGTGGGGGAGAGCTGTGACGGAGCTACAGTGCAGGTCGGCCCTGTGTCCACCCCACTGTACCTTCCCTGCCCAACAGCATGCAGCCTGCTTCTTCTGGACAGCTATTATAGGACACCCATGACATTTCTCATTTTCCCTAATCAGTGATCCATAAACCTGGCTGAGTTTTGGCGAAGGAGATTTTCGTAACTAAAACAAATGTAGTAGCCAGGTGTGGTGGCTCACGCCTGTAATCCCAGCACTCTGGGAGGCCAAGATGGGTGGATCACCTGAGGTCAGGAGTTCAAGACCAGCCTGGCCAACATGGCGAAACTTCATCTCTACTAAAAACACAAAAAATTAGCCAACTGTGGTGGCGCATGCCTGTAGTCCCACCTCCTCGGGAGGCTGAGGCACGAGAATCACTTGAACCCAGGAGGCGGAAGTTGCACTGAGCTGAGATTGCGCTGCTGCACTCTAGCCTGGGAGACAGAGCAAGACTCTGTTTCCAAAACAAAAACAGGGTGTTTCCTGCACCCTGAAGGGGCTCAAGGCTCCTGAACTGGCTGTGTGACGCTCTCTGCAATGCAAATGTGCCCTGGCAGGGAGCGGCAGAGGCTCTGCTTCCAGGTCACTGATTGGCACCTCACCACATAGCCCAAGAGGGCCTCTGGTCAGGGCCAGACACATACTTTCCAAGTCTCAGTGCAAAATGAAAACAGGAGTCCCTCATTTAAAAATTATTAAGAATTTCCAGATGTGACAGCAGAGCACCAAACCAAATGTGCAGAGCTCTTGTGGGCTTGGGTCCTGTGTGACCGTGTAGGCTGCATGCCCCCGAAGTGAGCTAAATGGGGTGCACCTTGTTGGGCAGTGACAAAGGTGCCAGCAAGATTCAACCAGCCTCTCTGGAGGTGCTTGAATCTTAGCTGCAGGGGCCAAGTCACAGACAATGCAAACCAAAGGCCTAAGAGAAACGTTCTGCAAGGAACACAGGTGGAGCTTCCCCAGGAATCTGTCTTGAGTAAAGAAGTGAGAAGATTCTCATTTGAAGATGTTTAGGTCAATGCAGCTGCAGCCACCCCACCTCCAAATGTGGAAGGCCAGGAATCGTTTGGGGAACATTCTGTGCAGGGCACTGGCCTACCACACCTACTTAATTGTCTCCTGGCATGGGAACCAGCTTTGCCAGGTGAGCTGTCCCCACATATGCTCATTTCTGAAGGCGAATGGCTGTTATCGGGGATTCGAGTCTATAGATCAAAGGAGGACTTTTACTGTCAAGTCTTCTCTGGGCCCCACTGAAGGCTGGATACTGACACTCCCCAAAGAATATTCCTTAGAACATTAATCCTACAGCATCTTCCTGGGTCTAAGTTTGAATCCTATATCCCTCTCTGGCAATTTGCTTTAACATTTAAATTGTAAAGGCCCTGAGAAGTCCTGCAGTGAACAAAGCTGTTTAACTCAATGTGAATTCTTAGTCCAGGGCTGGAAGGATTCTCAGAGGCCTCTTAGGCTTGCCTGGTGGAATAAGATGCCTAAGCTATAACAAAGCCACAAGACCAAACCAGAGCCTGTGCATTCCCGCCTTGATGTGGCCCCAAGGATTAGGGATTCTCTGTCACCACATCTCAGGGAGGGGACATGTCTCTGCTCCTCACGTTTTTCTCCGCTGTGAGTCTATGTTGCCCAATAAGG
The DNA here is from genome assembly GCF_028885625.2 of Pongo pygmaeus. NCBI lineage: Eukaryota > Metazoa > Chordata > Mammalia > Primates > Hominidae > Pongo > Pongo pygmaeus. The sequence continues at coordinate 84,965,969 of NC_072392.2, read as the reverse complement.
CAGGAGCATCGTAGGCACGAGGGGAGGAGCAGTGAAAGTGACCCCAGTGGCGTTCACTTCTCAGCCTCTCTCTGCATGTCACGCGCTGTGCAGACGGCTTGGGTGGCATGGCTCACTCCGCAAATCAGTCTCAGGACACAGGTGCTAACCCACACATCCTGAATTTGGAGCCTGGGGCTCTTAGCCATTATAAGCAATTCCGCCTGCCCCACTGCGAAGGGTGACACCCAGCACTGCTCCTGGTAGGGGTGAAGTCAGGCAGGAGGTACTCAGCTACAGGCCCACCCAGCATGTAAAGAGGACTCTAATGAGGGCAAGGGTGTTGGGGTAAATTTTAGAAGGCTGATTCACAGCCTGCACAATATGCTGTGATGAGTTCTGAAAATGAAGGGGGCGGGGCAGCCCTGGGGGCCTGAGATGTTTCAAGTCATCCTGTAGACAGCGACTGGCCTCTGGGCTAGAGACCTGGCATGGTTTTCCAGCTCTAATGAATTGATGGGAATCAGGCTGGCTCCCTCCTTCCCAGCTGCTGGCTGATGCAGCTTCTGTGTTGCTTCCCCAAATTCCTGCTGGTTGAAGATGGCAAGAACCTGAAGAAGGTAAAAGGGGGCTGTTCTTGGGTGTAGGGAAGAGGAGTAGTTAAGTGCCTCCTCCCAGCTTTGGAATACCATCAAATCAAAGGCATCCTTTTTCCTAGTCTGTTTCCTCTGTTGCAAAGATAGAGACTATTTTTTTAAATTGTGATAAAATATATATAACACAGGCTCGGTGTGGTGGCTCACACCTATAATCCCAGCACTTTGGGAGGCCGAGGTGGGCAGATCACGAGGTCAAGAGTTTGAGACCAGCCTGGCCAACATGGTGAAACCCCATCTCTACTGAAAATACAAAAATTAGCTGGGCATGGTAGAGTGAGCCTGTAGTCCCTGCTACCTGGGAGGCTGAAGCAGGAGAATCACTTGAACCTGGGAGGCGGAGGTTGCGGTGAGTCGAGATTGCACCACTGCACTCCAGCCTGGGCAACAGAGCGAGACTCTGTCACACACACACACACACACACACAAAATATATATGTATCTCACAAAATTTACCATCTTAACTGCTTTTAAGTGCACTGTACTGTGGCATTAAGTACGTTCATGTTTTTCCGTAACCATCACCACCGGCCATCTCCAGAACGTTTTCATCTTCCCCACTGAAACTCCACTCACAAAATAGACTCCCCATTCTCCTGTCCCCTCAGCCCCTGACAGCCACCATTCAACTTTCTGTCACTATGATTTGACTACTCTAGGCATCTCATATAAGTGGGGTGATACGATACATGTCCCTGTGACTGGCTTACTTCAAGATGTAGACTATTGGTATCTTAACTGTGCCTTCGGGTATCAGTAAGGATAGGCTGGGTCCTGCTGTGGAAACAAACAACCGAGACCATCTCCAAAGCATAAGACAACACATTTCACTTCCTGCTTATGCTACCTGTACGTTGGGGGTCAGAGAGGCCTCTGCTGGTTGCATCTGGGGACCCACCGGGATGGAGCAGCTGCCATCACGGTCTTGCTACAACAAAGGCTGGAGCAGCAGCTCTCAGTGTCTTGTACCTGCGCTTCCAGCCCCACCCTGGAGCACCTTCCTTCTGATCTCATTGGCCGGTGCTGGTCATATGCTGCTCCCCGACACCCCACAAATACACATGAGAAAGGAAGTACAATCCTATCAAGCCAGGAGGGAGAAAGACTAGGAGTACCTGGTGAATAGCAATAATGACCAGCACATTCAGAAAAGCTCCCTGGAGCCTGTTTTTTATTTTTATAGTTTTTATTTTTTTGAGATGGAGTCTTACTCTGTTGCCCAGGCTGGAGTGCAGTGGTGCAATCTCAGCTCACTGAAGCCTCCACCTCCTGGGTTGAAGTGATTCTCCTGCCTCAGCCTCCTCAGTGGCTGGGATTACAGGTGCACATCACCATGCCTGGCTAATTTTTCGTATTTTTAGTAGAGATGGAGTTTCACCATGTTGGCCAGGCTGGTCTTGAACTCCTGACCTCAAGTGATCTGCCCGCCTTGGCCTCTCAAAGTGTGCACCACCACGCCCGGCCTGAAGCCCTATTTTAAATGAAAATTATGTAATATGGTACAGAAGAGAAGTCTATGGAAAAAAGCCTTCCCATTCCCTTTACCTGGACACAAAAATTGCTCTTATTTTTATGTGGGTTCTTATGCTTTCTTATATTATTTTCTCTTTTTTTTTGAGACTGAGTCTTGCCTGTCACCCAGGCTAGAGTGCAGTGGTGAGATCTTGGCTCGCTGCAACCTTCCGCCTCCCAGGTTCAAGCGATTCTCCCACCTCAGCCTCCTGAGTAGCTGGGATTACAGGCGTGCACCACCACGCCCAACTGATTTTTGTATTTTTAGTAGAGACAGGGTTTCACCATCTTGGCCAGGCTGGTCTACAAACTCCTGACCTCGTGATCCACCCACCTGGGCCTCCCAAAGTGCTGGGACTATAGGCGTGAACCACCGTGCCCAGCCTCTTATATTATTTTCAAATTATGACGCATAATTTGGAGTTTGTTTTTCACCGACTGTTGCAAATACATTTTCTTTGCTGCTGCCAGTGTTCCCATGAGCTGAATGCCACTGAGGTGATGCGTCATCAGGACAGATCCACTGTTCCGTGGCATGTTTACAATTGCTTCCAGCATGTACCCTCATCACTAATGCTACTAGAGACACCTGTGCATATCATTGTTCTCTGAATCACATCCCCATAATAACGTCCCAGGTGTGGCATCCTGTAGCCTAAAAAATGTGAACACATTTACGGCCTTTGTTAAGTCTCTCTAGGCTTAAGTCTCCCTGGAGCATGTGACAGGTAATCACTCACTCTCAGGCCCTAGCGCTGTAGGCAAGGGAATGGTGAAAAGTTATTAATTCTATTCCTTTTCCTTTCTGGCAACTTAGCCTGGGGACCGTGGGCAGAACGTGTCACTCAGGTGCTTTAGTACATGACCATTTTGGATGCCTTCTCTCGCCTCTTTCCCCCATTCCCATGGTTTTTAATTTCTACAAATCTGGACTCAACGTTCCAGGCTAAGCTACCTGTTGAAAAGTCTTGGGTTGGTGTAAACATTTTCTGCATGGGTTCTATCCCCTCTCACCCGCTCCTTCCCACTTTAACAATATGTGATTTGTGGAAACCGACACGTGAGGAATAATGGTTCACATTTTGCAAAAAAGGATTCCTAATCACAGCTGTGAGCCACCTCACTGCACTGGTGCGATCTCAGCTAGGAAGTGGTCATGGAGGCCACGCTTATTTACAAATCACGGAAACCTGGGCTGGGGGCCGGGCATGCTCCCCCGGACAATTCAGGCCGAAGTTGAGATGAAGTGGCGATTACTGATTCAGTAAGAGTGAAATCAAAGCATAAATAACCCAGGGAGAAAAGGGCATAAGGAGAGGGCTGGTCCCTTTATGACGATCACCGAGAACACTTGCAGGCGCAAGATGCTCATTAGAGTGCTGGGTAAACGCTATTTATGCCCCAAAAGTGATCGTATTTGTCAAGCAGTGCAGGAACTGAATAAAGACTCAGGCTGTTTATTCTTAACTGCCCCCTTGGCTGCTGACAATAAATAAAGCAAATGAGAAGAAAATGGCAATAAACTATTTTTTTCCTGCTCATCTTCAGCCTTCTGCGATTAAAGAGGACAAACTTAGACCAAAACCCTGTCAACAACTTTATCATTAATCTTACTTTTCAATAACAACATCTATTCCCTTTGCTGGGTCTCTGGGATTGCTGAAGCTTGGAGGGGCTGTGGATAATACTGGGTAGAGGCTTCATTATCCTTTCTGAGCTGAGTCACAGCCTAGGAATACATTTAAATTTGCATTGAGGAGTCAGAGAGAAAGATGAAGAAGGGGATTTGAATGAAAACACTGTGTTTGAGGCAGGTGAGGTGGAGATTTAGAGGAACAAAGGCTGTTATCTGTGCCTGCCATTGCACCAGAATGTGGAATGCCTTTAAGGAGTTGTTTTTTTTTTTTTTTTGGAGACAGGGTCTCACTCTCTCACCCAGGCTGGAGTGCAGTGTTGTGATGATCATGACTCACTGCTAGCCTTGACCCCCCGGGCTCGATCAATCCTCCCACCTTAGCCTCCCAAGTAGCTGGGATTACAGGCACTTGCCACCACACCCAGCTAATTTTTGTATCTTTTGTAGACGGGATTTTGTCATGCTGCCCTGGTCTCGAACTCCTGGACTCAAGTGATCCACCCACCTTGGCCTCCCAAGTGCCCCAAAGGGATGAGCCACTGCACCTGGTCTAAGGTGTCATCTTTAAAGAATATCACCGTTTTCTTTATTTTTTTGAGACGGAGTCGCCCAGGCTGGAGTGCAGTGGCGTGATCTCGGCTCACTGCAACCTCTGCTTCCCTGGTTCACGCCATTCTCCTGCCTCAGCCTCCCGAGTAGCTGGGACTATAGGCGCCCGCCACCACACCTGGCTAATTTTTTTTTTGCATTTTTAGTAGAGACGGACGGGGTTTCACTGTGTTAGCCAGGATGGTCTCAATCTCCTGACCTCGTGATCCGCCCGCCTCAGCCTCCCAAAGTGCTGGGATTACAGGTGTGAGCCACCGGGCCCAGCCATCACCGTTTTCAATAGAGATTATGGAGACCTGAAGGTATGCATATAAGGCAGGCTAAGTGGCTCTGAGAAGCAGTGTGGGAAATATTGGAAACAGGCCAGAAAGTTTGCAGAGCTATTGAGAGCTGGAGCCTGGTGCTCTCCAGGGGGCATTGAGCTTAGTAGGGAAACCTTTAAATAAGGCCTGTAAACCACCTTAAGGCCAATTTGCAAATGAGGTCTGAGGCCAGTGTGGCAGGGCTTCAAAATGCACCCCCCAAAGGGGACTTCTCTGCCAGAAGAAAGCATCCCCTGAGCTCTCCCCTAGGGAATGAGATCCCAGGAAGGCTTGGAGAGGAGACAAGCCAGGCTGCGGGAGGGAGGAGGACCTTCCTGCAGGCCTGGGTTCTGAAACTGTCTCCTGCTGGCCAAGAGTCTACTCACGTGACCTCTTGTAAAGCGCCCTCGGAAACAGATCCTGGCTTCGTTTCCGCCCAGCCCCTTTTGCATGTTAGCATATGCAAATGTGACTCTTAATGAAAGCAGGGTTTGTTTTCCAGACTCAAGAGCTGAACATTCAAGTGGGATCAAGAGGAGGACTTGGCTTTTTGTGACTTCATGAAAAGCAGGACTCCTAGGGGGCCTGTAATTCAGAGCCGAATTTTACTGTCAAAATTTTAAAGAAGGAGAAATTAACTTGAGGAGCAGACAACTCCTGTTTCTCCAGCTGTTGACTCACTGACGGTGACTGTGTAAGAACTGCCTTTCTGTGTTTACACCCGGACGTATCTGGCCTAAGAGGAATGCTTTGATTTGGGGTGGGGGGAGGGGAACTAAATAAATAATAAACCACCCTTTTGATGTCAGTCAAGTCTTAACACCATTGAGAAACAATCATCAAATGCAAGCTAAAGCTTTATGTCTTTCTATGTCTACAAGACAATTTCAGTATTTAGGAAATACAATGAAAGGCACATAAAGGAGAGATCATCCACAGCTTCCCATCCTAGAGGCAAAGCCCCTGGTCTGGAGATGACCTTCATGTTTGCAGTGTTACAATAGGTGGCTGTTCGGACATGGGCGGGGAAGGAGGAGAGGGCTCCCCCTACCCACCAGGAATGTCAGGCGACCATCAGGTGATGGTCAGGTGGTTAACTCTCTCTCTGTAAAATAATAATTGGTCTCAGCCAGCACCAAGGAAAGGCAGTCTCCCAATAAAGGGAAACACCTGAAACTGGTGAGCAGCAGCTTCCCAATAAGATTTCAGGAGTGGGCTCAAGCACGCGCATGAAAAGGTAACATGGCGGAGTTTAACTGGTACACCACCTTCTAGGACATCTGACTGGTAAGGGAAGAATGCCTCAGCTGAGCACACGTGTAACTCCAGTAAACACACTGCACATGCCGCCCCTCCCAAGCACTAGCAGGTCACTGCGCTCGCGGACAGCCCATCCCAAGGGAAGAATCAGGAGAGAAGAGATGTAAGACCCTGGAAGAATACCAATGCATAAAACCCCAAGTCAAAAGTCAAAGAGTGCCCTTGATCTCTCAAGTCGCTGGCTTGGCCCTCTTCCAAGTGTACTTTACTTCCTTTTGTTCCTGCTCGAAAGCTTTTCCATAAACTTTCATTCCTCTCTAAAACTTGTCTTCGGCCGGGTGCGGTGGCTCACGCCTGTAATCCCAGCACTTTGGGAGGCTGAGGCGGGTGGATCACGAGGTCAGGAGCTCAGGACCAGCCTGGCCAAGATGGTGAAACCCTGTCTCTACTAAAAATACAAAAATTAGCCAAGCGTGTTGGCAGATGCCTGTAATCCCAGCTACTAAGGAGGCTGAGGCAGAAAATTGCTTGAACCCGGGAGGCGGAGGTTGCAGTGAGCTGAGATTGTGCCGCCGATTCCAGCCTGGGCAACAGAGCAAAACTCCGTCTCAAAAACAAAACAAAACAAAACAAAACCAGCTTGTCTTAGGCTCTCACTCTACCTGATGCCCCGCAGTTAAATTCTCTCTTCTGAGGAGGCAAGAACTGAGGTTGCTGCAGCCTCATAGGGATGCGCCACTGCTAACAACAGGACCCAGAGCCTCTTCCTCTGTGGCCTCAGGCCTGCTACTCCCTCCCTCTCTAGCTCAATTCTGCTCTGGCCCCACTGGCAGCTTCCATTTCTTAAACATGGCTGCACACTCCCCGGCCTTAAGGCCGTCGCGCCGGTGGCTCCCTCTGCCTGGAATGCTCTTTCAACAGATATGCACACAGACATCCCCATACTTCCTTTAGGTCTTAACCTTATCCTCTGGCCATTCTAGCTAAAATTTCAACCTCCCCCAACACTATCTTCTTTCCTGCTTTATTACTTTTCTTCCTAGCTTATCTCTGCTGTGTTATACATTTTCCTTATCTAACCTGTCTGCTGTCTCTCCTCCTCTAAGCTGTAAGCTTCACGAAGGTAAGGATTCTCGTCTGTTTTGTTCACCCTCATGGCCATGCACATTGTAAGCATTCAATGAATAAATACGTGGTGAGTGAATGAATAAATGAGTCAATGGACGTAACATGTGGGAAGGGAAGACTTTTTTCCCCAGAAACAAAGATGTCTTTGGGGGTGGCTCTGCCACACAGCATGGCCATCTCTTTCCATTGTCTCTAAGGCTTCTGGCTATGGAGAGTCACAGATCTTGGCACTAGCATGTGAGTGCTGGGAATTATAAAAAGCTGCCCATGGCAGAATCATGTTTAGTATAAGGCAGAGATCTGCTGGGTGATTATCAAGACTGCTTCCCCTGCTGAGCTCTCAGATATGCTATACTTCCTGCCTCTTTGTGTCCCACTGGGGCCAAGTGGCCAGTGGAATCTAGGCGGAAGTGATACGTGCCATTTCTAGGCCGGCCCCTAAGACATCATCCTATGTGACTGATCATGCTCTCGGCTGAAAGGAGGAGGAATTAGCGGAGAAATCTGAGACCCTAAAAGATAGTAGGGCTGACGGATAGCAGAAACCTGGGTCCTTGAATGACCCTGTGGGTCAGTGCCCCACCCCCACATAGGACTTTACCAAGGATGTATCCTACGTGGGGGTGGGCACTGACCCACAGGGTCATTTAAGGACTCAGGTTTCTCGCATCCATCAGCACCACCATCTTTTAGGGTCTCAGATTTCTCCACTAATTCCTCCTAATTTCAGCCCAGAGCATGAGGACAGTCACATAGGATGTCTTAGGGGCCAGGCCTAGAAGTGGCAGCTAGTACGACTCACCCTGATGACACAGATATTAAGGCCATTATATTAGAAAGTGCCATGTTAGGCAATAAGGCACATGGTTATCTGGTACATGTCACATCATAAGAGAAAGCTAATTTACTTTCCTTAACTGGAAGTTCAGCCTCACTGGACTTCTGTGAAAATTACAATGAATTGCCAAAGGTGAGATAGGAGGAGATGGGGAGAAACTATTAAAACACTTCTTCAAGGTAACTGTCTTCTTCCTTAAATACTACTGCTAGTTACACACATGGGCAGCAGCTGGGGCAATCTTTGCATACAAACTTGTAGGGGACCATAACCCAACCCCAGTTTTAAGATACTGAAAACTTAGAGGCCACTGCTGTCATCAACGTGCACATTTCTTTTTTCTTTTTTGAGACCGTCTCACTCTGTTGCCCAGGCTGCAGTGCAATGGCATGATCTTGGCTCACTGCAGCCTCCGCCACTCAGGCTTAAGCAATTCTCATGCCTCAGCAGCTCAAGTAGCTGAGTTTACAGATGTGCACCACCACGCCTGGCTAATTTTTGTATTTTTAGTAGAGATGGGGTTTCGCCATGTTGGCCAGGTGGTCTCGAACTCCTGACCTCAGGTGATCCACCTGCCTCGGCTTCCGAAAGTGCTGGGATTATAGCCATGAGCCACCGCGCCTGGCCAACATGCACATTTCATAACGTGAAACCGACACTGTCTACACTCCAGGTTGTAGCTTTCAATTTGGAGTTTCTATGACCAGAGATAATTTCTGTGCATACTGAACGTGATCCACTTTGAAGGGGGCGTTTCTCCCTCTTTCGCCTGGGTCAGGGAAGTCATGCCAACACCAGCTGCACTAAAACGTCAGGTCTTGCTCTCGAGGCCCAACCAGAGCTGAAGTATTCACATAACACAGCAATAAACAAACATGAAAATGTAGCAAAACATTACCTGCCCAGCAAGCATTTCATACAACAGGACGCCATAGGCCCACCAGTCCACAGATTTTCCATATGGCTGATAAGCGATTATCTGTGTGAAAACAAACACATCAATTACATTAGTGGTAAGTCCAATAGCCCCTGTCAGAACAGGTAAGTCAAGCAGGTAGGCATTTATACACTCAGTTCATGCAGATGAGGTGCTAAGATCTGTCTCTGATGTTACACCAAGGGAAGAGGACCCTTCAAATCAGACCATGTGAGAACTATCACCTCGTGATTCACTGCCCACGGCTGGTTTGGGGAATCTTGTTCTGAAGCCACCTGGAGATGCCACAGCACTGTCCGAAGGTAGTTTTAATTATCCTCACTGGCAGAAAGTATGTGGACACTGAGGTGGATTTAATTTTGAGAAAAAGCCAGAGGCCGGGTGCAGTAGCTCACACCTCTAATCCCAGCACTTTGGGAGGCCGAGACAGGAAGATTGCTTGAGTCCAGGAGTTTGAAACCAGCTTGGGCGCATAGTAAGATCCCGTCTCTATTAAAAAAAATTTTTTTAATTAAAAAAAAAAAAAAAGGAAAAGCCAGAGGTCATTCAGAGTTTGAGTCTGACACATAAGATGATCAAATGATGTAACAGGGCTTTACTGAGTATAGTAGTAAGGATGATGATAAGGAAACATTATAGTTCTCTTGTGTTGCACAGAGAAGTGCAATGATATACATTCAGTCTGTTGAAAAACAGAAGTTTTAAGACACTTTTAAAAAGACATAAAATGTAGTCAGCAAATATAATACCTAGAGCCAACTGCAACAAAGAAAATTTGAGACAACTGGGAAAATTAAGATACAAACTGGATGTCAGATGATACTGAGGGCTTACCATTCATTTTGTTAGGTGGCATAATGGTATGTTAACTAGTTAGAAAACATGTTTTTTAGCTGGGTGTGGTGGTGTGAGTCTGGAGTCCCAGCTACTCAGGAGGCTGAGGCAGGAGGATCACTTGAGCCCAGGAGTCTGAGGCTAGCCTGGGCAACACAGCAAGACTCTCTCTCTTAAAAAGTAATAATAATATTAAAACATTTTTAAAGTGTGCTTATCAGTTAGAAATGAGTATATTTATGGGTGAAATAGAGATAAAGTATTTATGGGTGAACTGACATGGTATCTTAAATTTAAAAAAAAACACTTCAATAAATGAGGTGGGAGAAAAATAGATGAAATGAGTTGGTAAATGCTGGCAGCTGTTGAAATTGGGTGATGGGTCCACAGGGAGCTCATTCTACACTTCCTTCTATCAGAAGTACTAGAATAATTCTATAACCTCCCTTCGTGGAAGGGAGTAACATGGATTTGAATTTCTAAGTATGGCAGGGCTTATTAAAACACTGGCTTCATTACCTCTCAGGTAGGCTGTGTACCTGCTGCACACAATTCCCAGACCCATGGATCACATGCCAGGATTCGAGGTCAAGACACACTAACAGGTACTCAGCATAACCATTCTGCCATTTTGCTCACAATTTTTACTTTGAAATGTTCTGGGATTTTTTTTTTTTTAATGGCCCAGAATGTCTAATTAAATGTCCTCGGACATAAAACTTTCTGCATGTCTGCCCACTTTCATTTCTTTAATGTATTACTAATATTTCTGCATGTAGAATGAGAAACATGAGCACCAACAGTTTGTTTAAGTGTGGGCAGCAACAAGGGTAAACAAGATTAGATCTGGCACCTTTGTAGCTCATTTCCTTGACAAGAAAATGATATAAACATAGGAACCTACAAGGAGTCTCTAATTTCTTTCACAACCTTTGTTCTGCACATTCTTTTCTGAAAACTTGGAAAATACACACACAAAAAACCCCATGAAATGAGTCTCCAGTCTATTACCCGGAGATGATACATCTCATTCCAGTTCCCAGACAAAATTTTGCATCAAAGGAGTTGCATATTTTTATAACTTTTGATACAATGGTAAACTGCTCTCCCAAAAGGACTGGACTGAATTTATCTCCCTGATACCAATGTCATTATATTTTCCATTACCAGGTAAAATCATTCTGTTAAAAATAATCTTTTTATGCTTTGTAAAAAAATTCCAGAAGCCATGCATGCTCATTAAAGAACAATTAGAAAGAAAATGAAAAGCTAAAGAAATAAGGAAGCGGCGGGCATGGTGGCTCATGCCTGTAATCCCAGCACTTTGGGAGGCCAAGGTGGGTGGATCATGAGGTCAAGAGATGGAGACCATCCTGGCCAACATGGTAAAACCCCATCTCTACTAAAAATACAAAAATTAGCTGGGCATGGTGATGCCTGCCTGTAGTCCCAGCTACTTGGGAGGCTGAGGTAGGAGAATCGCTTGAACCCGGGAGGCGGAGGTTGCAATGAGCCAAGATTGCGCACCACTGCACTCCAGTCTGGACAAGAGAGAGACTCCGTCTCAAAAAAAAAAAAAAAAAAAAAAAAAAAAAGGAAGTAAAATTGTTTATGATCACTATCCAGAAATATTAATGTTATTTTCATATAAAACCTTTCCATATTTTTTTCTAGGTGTGATATATGTGTGCATATGCATTAAAAACTGAATTATGTGAACCTGCTATTCTGTGGTCAGTTTGTTTATTTAATAATATATCATGAGTATCTTGGCAAGACCTTTGACTATTTCTGCAAAATAAATTCCTGTCAATAGAATTGGTGGGTCAAAATAAATGCTTCTAACTCAAAAGTAAAACTTTTTAAGATACATTGCTGGCCAGGGGCAGTGGCTCATGCCTGTAATTCCAGCACTTTGGGAAGCCGAGGTGGGTGGATTACCTGAGGTCAGGAGTTTGAGGCCAGCCTGGCCAACATGGTGAAACCCCGTTTCTACTAAAAATACAAAAAAGTTAGCCGGGTGTGGTGGTGCGTGCCTGTAATCCCAGCTACTCGGGAGGCTGAGGCAGGAGAGTTGCTTCAACCTATGAGGCAGAGGTTGTAGTGAGCCAAGATCGCCCCCACTGCACTCCAGCCTGGGCGACAGAGTGAGACGCTGTCTCAACAACAACAACAACAAAAAAGACACATTGCCAGGTTACTCAAAACAGTAGCATGTTCACTCCCACCAGTAAACAAGTGCCCGTTTTCCAAATTCTCAAACTTCTGGCCTTAAGATTATCCCAGTTATCTTCCCAGACATGTGCATCTTCATCTAAGCCAGCTCAGTCTTTGGCAAGGAACTCCTCAAACTCATCATCTTCACCAAGAGACCTAGGTCTACCAGCTGCTTTTTCTCTGACATTGCAACCCTCCACATCCAATACTTCCCAGATCAGCAGGAAAGTTGGAACCCTCACTCTTCCTCAACACAGCCCCCATTGCTACTGCTGCCGTGGCAGACACTACCATACGGCTAGAAACATTTAGACACGTACTTCTACCTGGATCAAAAAGAAGGTGCTATATTAATTTTAGGACTACCTTTGAGTCTTTAAAGGGGGCCAGTCAGGGGGCATTTCTGATCTTGGCTGGGTGCTTACATATCTGGGAGTCAGCTAAATGCTGGCTGATCTAGGCTGGTGCCATTGTAATCACTGGGCAATTCTGTTTCGTTTGTTTTTTTGAAGTTAGAACAGAAAACACAGCACTGCTATACCATATAAACACAGATTGACTATATAATTTCCCAATTGCCTAGATTAAAAAATTGTGAAAAACTTAAAATTAGCAAGTGTCTGAACAAATGTTTACATGGAAGCTTTCCTACTCCAGCATTCTACTTTTAAACATCCTATCATATTACCTCCTATGGGAGACACTGCCATAGTATATTTAATAACTTTGTTTAATGAATAATGAATAAATAGATAAGTGACTGGATGCGTGAATGAACAAATGAACTTACACATACTTGGATCTGTTTCTTGTCTTTCCATCTGTTTCTCTAGTGGCATTCTCTATTTCCTGCATCTGAACGGCAGAAGCTGTGCCAACTAGAAATGTATAAATCTGAGAGGAAATATAAAGTATTCCCAAGAATGGAAGCATTCCACCCATGGGAAACTCTGCTTATCCAGAAAAACCAGGGGGATAATTAAATGAGTGAATGTAAATGGATTTTGTTTGAAAACTGTAGGGTGGTAGGCAAACATCAAGCACTGCTATAATTTTGATCAAATGATAAGTCTCTTCCATTTATCTTAGTGGGAAATCTTCAATTAGTCAAACTGGAAAATATCATTTTAAAAAAGACTTGAATCAAAGGATTAACGAGCCCAATGATTTTCTTTGAAAAGGATCACAAGACCCAATGTCTTGGCTTAGGGCTGTTCTCTAAAATAATAGTCTAAGAAAATGTGACAAGGTTCCACAAACATAATTATTGTCTCACACACCTTGCCCCTATCAACAGAGTCTTTGTAGAGCTGCAAATTATAAAATTAAAGAAAAACACACTCTGTGATGCTAGGTGGGAAATGTGGTTTTCCCCAAACAAAATTTGCAAGGGAGAAAAGTTTGTGCAGCAGGCCACACTGTTCTCAAGATGGTCCTGGGGTGCTAGAATGCTAAAGGATAAATACATAGGAAAAAAAGTAACATATTTGTAACTCAGCAGCTAGCTACTGACGTACTTCTCTAACAGTTCAATCCAAAGCAAAGTATTAAACATAGGAAAATTAAGATCTGATTCATACTGGCTATTTGGAAATGCTATTTTTTTTTTTTTTTTTTTTTTTTGAGACAGTGTCTTGCTCTGCTGCCCAGGCTGGAAGGCAGTGGCATAATCATAGCTCAATGCAGCCTCAACTCCTGGGCTCAAGCAATCCTCCCACCCAGCCTCCTAAGTAGCTGGGACCACAGGCATGCACCACCACACCCAGATAATTTTTTAACATTTTTTTTAGAGAGACAGGATTTTGCTTTGTTGCATAGGCGTGTTGGAATTACAGGTATGAGCCACCATGCCCAGCCTGGAAATGCCTATTTTAACTGAAATGAGTTGTCCCTTCCACAGTCCCTCAGTCTAAAAGATCAAGAGCTGGTTTATACACTGGATTCTCATTTCAAACTAACAAAAACAAAGCCATTTCCTTGAGAATAGTGGCAGTATCAAGTCTGCTTATCCATTCTCCACTTAGCACATGCTTAGTACACTTAACCTACACCCTTAAGCAAAGGAAAAAAATCCATTAAAACTGCTCGGCTAACTCCTGAAAGCCACTGCTTACCTCCCGATATGGTTTATGTCCATAAACCATATCGTGTCCCCACCCAAATCTCGTCTCGAATTGCAATCCCCACCTGTCGGGGGAAGGGCCTGGAGGGAGGTGATTGGCTCATGGGGGCGGATTTCCCCTTGCTGTTCTCCATGACAGTGAGTGAATTCTCACAAGATCTGATGGTTTAAAAGTGTTTGGCACTTCCCGCCTTGTTCTCTCTCTCTCTCCCCTGCTCCGCCATGGTAAGACATGCTTACTTCCCCTCTGCCTTCCGCCATGATTGTAAGTTTCCTGAGACCTCCTAGTCATGCTTCTTGTTAAGCCTCTTTACTTCAGAAATTACCCAGCATCAGGTAGTTCTTTATAGCAGTGTGAAAATGGACTAATTGCAGTGGGGGGATAATTTCACTTCAATTCCAGTGGTGTAAAACCTAGGTTAATGGTAAAGATAAACCTACCCCAGAAAGCAAACTTAAAAATGAATAGGGGACAGGTGCAGTGGCTCATGCCTATAATCCCAGCACCTCGGGAGGCCGAGGCAAGAGGATCACTTGAGTCCAGGAATTGGAGACCAGCTTGGGCAACATAGCAAGACCCTAATCTCTACCAAAAAAAAAAAAAAAAAAAAAAAAAGAAAAAAAATGGCTGGGCATGGTGGCTCACGCTTGTAATCCCAGCACTTTGGGAGGCTGAGGCGGGTGGATCACTTGAGGTCAGGAGTTTGGGACCAGCGTGGCCAACATGGTGAAACTCCGTCTCTACTAAAAATACAAAAATTAGCTGGGTCCGGTGGCACACACCTGTAATCCCAGCTACTCAGGAGGCTGAGGCAGGAAAATGGGAGGCAGAGTTTACAGTGAGCTGAGACCGTGCCACTGTACTCTAGACTGGGCAACAGGGTGAGGCTCCATCTCAAAAACAAAACAAAACAAGTCAGTGGGAAGACGCTTAATAGGCTATCATATTGCCATATCAGAGAATAAATTCGAATGAAAGGAGCAAACCCTCAGCATCAGATAGTATTCCCCAAACAGCCCATGTGCTCCCCTACATTTCATAATCTTCTCTGCTTTGGAGCCACGTGAGGTAGAAGAAGTGATGTTGCCCTTTTGGGTTGAGGCAATTAAAAGCCCATTTGCCTCCTGTCACTGTGATTCTAGGGGCCACCTGTTCCAGAGGGCTCAGCTGCAAGATGGAGGAGGGTTGCCTGATTTGCATCAGACTGTGTGTGAGCAGTAAGGAAATATTGGTTGTGTTAAGCCACTGAGATTTCAGGGATTGCTATGGCAGCAAGAGTTGTCCATTCTAAAAACTTCTTCCTTCATGTAAGCGAATCACACAATCTCAGCTTTTCTACAAATCCTGTCCTGACCAAGTAGAAGGGCAATAGAAATTCTCTTTGGGTGAGTGAAAGTCCACTTTCTGGGCACCGAATGCAGGTTGTACCCACTACACACATCTTGTGTAATCCGATGATGCAGAGTTGTTATTACAGTCCGTCTTCACTCCGTACCAGCAGTAAGTTCTTGGAAACTGTGATTTTAAGCAAAACAACATACTACAGGTCCTCAAATAACATCATTTCCTTATACTGCTGATGAGGGAGAAAAACCTAGTTTTGTTATACATCATTTCACTTGAAGTCACAGTTTCCAAGAACCTATCGATAATGTTAAGTGAGGTCTTACTGTATATTCTCATTTTATAGGGAGAAAATAGGTTCTGGAAGTTTAGAGACTTGCTCAAGGCCAATCAATTAATATGTGGAACTGAATACTGACACATTTATTTTAAAGATATAATTTTATCTTTTCAATGTATTTTCAAATACATCGATACTGGGATTAATGAAAAATTAATCAAAGGGCCCTGAGGATTAAAGAGATTTATTGGAAGCATCATTTCAATTGTTTTAAGTAACTATATTTCAAAAGCACTTGAATAAAATTTGCTCTTGTAACTATGTTAAACTATGTTTAACTTTGTTAAAGCCAGTCCCCACCATCTGTGTATGTTATGTTACTTGGTGTTTCATTAAGTGTTTTTTTTTTTTTTTTTTTGAGATGGAGTTTCACTCTTGTTGTCCAGGCTGGAATGCAATGGTGCAATCTCGGCTCACTGCAACCTCTGCCTCCCGGGTTCAAGCAATTCTCCTGCCCCAGCCTCCTGAGTAGCTGGAATTATCCCACCACCATGCCCAGCTAAGTTTTGTATTTTTAGTAGAGACAAGGTTTTGCCATGTTGCCCAGGCTGGTCTCGAACTCCTGACCTCAGGTGATCCACTCGCCTTGGCCTCCCAAAATAAGTTTGTTTTTAACAGAGGCAGGGCTGAAGCACCAGTGTTGCTGTGTGTATCAGGTAAAGGATCAGTGAGGGCTGAACAAAGGAGGTTATACTTTGTTTCCTATCCTATATTCTACAAATATCTGAGCAGTCTTGCCAACCACATCTCTCTGCTTGGGTGATGGAAACTGATGTCCGAATTTGGAAAGCCATCAATAGGCAAGGGTGTGGGAGCCCTGTTTCTGGTCAGAAGGATTCATGAATCCTAAAGGCCACAGCCACCTGATCGGTTTTGCTTTAAGTCCTACAACAAGTTGGCTCTCAGCTGGCTCTTCATTTTCTATTTCCAAGGCATTAAATTCCCATGACTTCTTCTAATAACACGCTCTCCTTCCTCCAAGGCTTACCAAAAGCACCAAGGCGGGTTTTTCTTGCGACAGCACTCATCCTCATCAGCCGCATAGAGCCCGCCTGCTCAGCCACTGGGCCAAGATTACAAAGTCATTCTGAACACTGCAGTGCCTTCAATTGTAACAACAGGATGGGGTTTAGAATCTAGCCAGAGCATTTCTTCACAGAGAAACATGTCACCTTTGGCTTGTGTACCAGATAACACAGGAGGTCCTGAAGATCTAAGTTACAGGTATAGGGCACAACCTCACCACTGCAAATTCATTTTTGGAATAAAGCATATCTTTCCCTCAATGAGCAGCTGCAGTTAATAAATACCTCCGGTTAACCAAAGCCTCACTGTAAAAGGGAAAATAGTGTTAGAGAGCCCCACTGGAAGATAAACATTCAGATACACGTGACTTAGGATGTTGGCTATACTGTCCCTATTCAGCTGTCTAGAGCCACTATCCAATACAGTGGCCACTGGCCACTTGTGGTTTCTGAGCAGATGAAACGTGGCTAGTCCAAACTGAGATGCGCTGTAGGTGTGAAATCCACATCATATTTTGAAGACTTAGTATAAAAAATGCAAAATAGCTCTCTCTCTATATATATATATTTTAAGACAAAGTCTTGCTCTGTCGCCCAGGCTGGAGTGCAGTGACACGATCTCAGCTCACTGCAACCTCTGCCTCCCAGGTTCAAGTGATTCTCCTGCCTCAGTCTCCCGCCTCAGTCTCCCGAGTAGCTGGGATTACAGGCACCCATCATTATGCCTGGCTAATTTTTATATTTTTATAGAGATGGGGTTTCACCATGTTGGCCAGGATGGTCTTGAACTCCTGATCTCAGGTGATCTGCCTGCCTCGGCCTCCCAAAGTGCTGGGATTACAGGCGTAAGCCACCATGCCTGGCCTTCATTAAATGTTTTTATTAATAAATTAACTTCATCTGTTTCCTTTCCAACTTGTTAAAAACTTGGCTGCTAAACGCAGTTTCAGCTTGTATTTTACTTTTGGTGGACAGTGCTGGCTGAGACCCTCTGAATTCCACTGGCTCCTATGGCCCATTCTGGTTCTCTGGCTCTCATTGGTCTAGGGAGCCAGCTTTGGGCTGAGGACCAGACTCAGAGACCATGGAATGGATGAGGAGACTCTCTTGTCTGTCCCCTATGGGGATAGGAGCAGGTGTCTCTGGCGCTTGTGAGCCAATGCGGGCTTGCAGCCAAGCCTGGGGCTGCCTGATATCCTGAAGCCCCAGGCAAGGGGCTGCGATGATGGCAATCTGGTTTCCCATAATGGAGAAACTCACAAAAGGAGAGGCAGAGTTGGCAAGAAGGGCTAGAGCTGGCGGATTTCCCTGCTGCACATGGGAGGTTGAGTTGTGGCTTCAAAGACAGACCCCTAACAGGGCCACTGTCATTCAATTTTACTGCTATTTGTCATTTAGATCATTATTATTATACTTACAAGAGCCAATGCGTGGGGGAATGCCAGGATGTTACAAATGGCTGCCTGTCTTGTAAAAGTGAGATATGAATGAGCTTTCTTCCAGCCTGGGCACAGGACCAGGGCATGAAAGGGACCAGGGGGTAGCTTCTTGTGTTGTACAAGGCCAAGGGCCTGCAGCAGCTGGAAGGATGTCACTCCAAGGCCACCCAGCCTTCCACTCTCTACCAGGGCTTCACACTCAAATGCCTCCCAGAGAGGGTGGGACTCCAGGAGCTTTCTAACTTCTGAAAGCTCCAGCCTGGGAGAGCTTGAGGACGGCACAGGAAGGTTTTAGATGCCACTGGCAATATTAACAGTAGCTGTAATCAACATCACCACCGTAGGCATGTGCTGAGAGCCAGGCTCTTTAGCTTTGAAGCTCACCTAATTCTCATAAGGCCCATTGCAAAGATGAGGAAATAAGGTACAGAGAGGCAGAGTAGCTTGCTCGGCTTGCAAGCAGCAACGCTTGGATTAGAACCCTGGTGATCGGCTTTGGCATCCATACTTCTGACCCTTTTTCTATACTGAAGGCCTCGATCCAGTGCGGTTCCCTAGACAGCTATGGTGGGTACTCGCACAGTTTACATGACTCCTGCTGAAAAGGGGCCCAAACGCGTAACAGGATCAAAACAGCCAAGATGCCTCCTTCACTCAGGAGCTCTTGGCTCTGAAGGCTTTTTCTTGAAGGAACCCACGGACCTATAAAGTATGTGTGTGGAGATTCACTCTCCCGTTCTCGGCTGCACTTGAACTGGGATTTTACTCTTCATTTTTGTGCTGTGTGTATACAGCAAACCCCTAGAGCCCAATCTTAAATAAAAGGCCCGGCTACAAAAGCCTCTTCCCAAGCTGTCATTACAAAATAACAGTGGCCTTTATGCATAAAACACGCTCAAGTCCTTTTACTGCTTCAGGGAAACAAAGAATATCCTTTCCTTTTTTTTCAAAAAACAAAAACATTTTGATGGAAAAATTACATTTGTTTTGAAAAACATCATCCATTCCCAAGGACAGAACACAGGACCCCAAAGGCACTCTTTACATGTAACATGGTCGAAGCACTGTCTGACACGTCCAAACAGCACCATTTGGAAAGAAAGAAGACAGGCCTGAAGGTTTTCTGAGTGTTCTGATCTGACACCTGGGATCTCGAGTTTGGTTAACTGTCTCCTCCACTTGCTCCTGTGGGGCCCACAACTCCTGAAGCCTTTGTCATGTCTACTGAGACTGTCTGCCCCTACTCAACCCAGACTTCTCCCTGGTTGGGGCTGGGGCATCCACTTCTGTACCCAGCACCAGAACCTCAGGCACGGGGCAGACACAAGGTTGTGTTGGAGAACTAGTGGATCTGATCCAAGACCACTCCATAGACACTGCCCACCTCTCAAGTGCAAAATCAAAAAGGCTGTTAGAATTGCTGGATTGCTAAGTCTGGAGGGGTGATTTAGAAAAGTGCTTTCAAGCCGGGCGCAGTGGCTCATGCCTGTAGTCCCAGCACTTTGGGAGGCCAAAGTGATGGGATCCCTTGAGGTCAGGAGTTCGAGACCAGCCTGGCCAACATGGTGAAACTCTGTCTCTACTAAAAATACAAAAATCAGCTGGATGTGGTGGCGCATGCCTGTGATCCCAGCTACTTGGGAGGCTGAGGCAGGAGAATCGCTTGAACCCAGGAGGTAGAGGTTGCAGGGAGCCATGATGCACTGCACTCCGGCCTGGGTAACAGAGTGAGACTCTGTCTAAAAAAAATAAAAATAAAATAAAATAAAATAAAAAAGGTGTTTTCAGGGTTCTGAAGAGGATCCTGAGGCTCGAGGTGGCGCAGTGGCTTGCTGAGGTCATTGCGCTCGCTAGCAGCAAGGTCAGGAAGAGAGGCCTCAGGTCTCCTGACCATGTCCTCTTTCTAAAGCATCAGAACAGAGACCAGAGTGTCATAAACAGAAAGCCCCGCAGCAGGGGAGAAGTGAAACACCCTCAACTCTCAATCGAGATACTTCCTAATTAAACTCCTTTCCAATGGCATAGCCAAAGCTCAGAATACAAGCGGGAAGCAGAATGAGGTGAGAGAGCTCCGAACCCAACTGCTGGAGGCCAGGAGCTGTGTGACTTTGGGCAAGTTGGTTAGCCTCTCTGAGCCTCCATTTCCTCAGCTGTGATATTGGGATTTCAGCACCCACCTGACAAGCAGGTGGTGAGGATTAAATGGCATTATGTGTATTAAAATGTGCTTACTGCAGCTGAGTATACATAACTCCATACTGCCTAACATTAGAAATAAGAACTGGCCTACCAGAAATAAGCAGGTGGGTGAAAGTTATTCAAGGAAATAAACTAAACTTGGCTCAGAGGGGGACAGAGGAAACATTTTGGTATATGTTAAACACGCAAATGATTGTTGGCACCTGAAAATTCTTAAGCGACAATAAACCTTCCATTCATTCTTTCAGCAAATATTAATTTACTGTGTACCAGACATAGTAAATCAGAAGTGAATCAGTTACAGAAGTGAATCAAACAGATTTTAAAAAATCTCCCCTCAGGCAATTAAATTGATTTTTACTGGAGCAGCAAAACTTCAGACTTCTCTGTTTTCTTATGGTATTAGAACACCCTCCTTGGCCCTCTCCTTTGCTCACTCCCACTGAGTGTGGTTGACTGTACATTTCTATGGGTTGGGCACTCTGCTAGGTATCACAGATTACCAAACTAACTGGGAAAACAGACAAATACGCTAAGATATGATATCCAAGATCAAGGATCTTACTATATCACATGGGAAATGACTACAATATTTGAAATCCTTGGACAAAGTGCATTATATAAAAATAAAGAAAACTGGCCGGGCACAGTGGCTCACGTTTGTAATCCCAGCACTTTGGGAGGCCGAGGTGGGCAGATTACTTGAGGTCAGGAGTTCAAGACCAGCCTGTCCAACATGGTGAAACCCTGTCTCTACAAAAATACAAAAATTAGCCGGGTGTGGTGGTAAGTGCCTGTAATCCCAGCTGCTCGGGAGGCTAGGGCATGAGAATTGCTTGAACCCGGGAGGTGGAGGTTGCAGTGAGCCAAGATCGTGCCACTGCACTTTAGCCTGGGCAACAGAGCGAGACTCCATCTCAACAACCACCACCACCAAATAAATAAGTAAAGAAAAATAAAGAAAATTACCACAAGATTAAAAACAAAGAGTCTAGAGTCCAAACTATGTATCTTTTTTTTTTTTTTTTTGAGACGGAGTCTTGCTCTGTCGCGAGGCTGGAGTGCAGTGGCGTGATCTTGGCTCACTGCAACCTCTGCCTCCCGAGTTCAAGTGATTCTCTTGCCTCAGGCTCCTGAGTAGCTAGGACCACAAGCACACGCCACCACACCCGGCTAAGTTTTGTATTTTTAGTAGAGACTGAGTTTCACCATGTTGGCCAGGATGGTCTCAATCTCCTGACCTTGTGATCCGCCCACCTCGGCCTCCCAGTGTTGGGATTACAGGCGTGAGCCACTGCGCCCAGCCTATGTATTTTCTATTTAGACAAAAATTGTGGCTCTATGTACAATTGGAGAAAACAGAAAATGATCTCTCTAATAGTAATTACACCAATGAAAGTGCTTTAAAATCTATTTAGAGTAGCCACCTTTTTTTTTTTTTACCTCCCGGTAAGAATGGGAAGCAAACAGCAGAACAGCCTACGTACCCCTCCCAAAAAAGCTCAGAAGAGGATCAAATGAAAGCAGCGTTTGCAATTGTTTATACTGGCTTCAAACAGCAGCTAATTCCTACTATACATGTTGGATTCAACTTGCTAATATTTTGTTGAGGATTTTTACATCCATGTTCATGAGAGGTATTAGTCTGTAGTTTTCTATGCTGGTGTTTATCATCCTTTAACATCCATGGGATCTGTAGTGATGTCCTCTCTTTCATTTATTAGTAA
Source organism: Pongo pygmaeus (assembly GCF_028885625.2). Taxonomy (NCBI): domain Eukaryota; kingdom Metazoa; phylum Chordata; class Mammalia; order Primates; family Hominidae; genus Pongo; species Pongo pygmaeus. The sequence goes on along the minus strand of NC_072392.2, from coordinate 84,943,864 downwards.
CTTGTGCTCTCTCTTTTTCTTAATTTGACTTGAGGCTTATCAATTTTATTGATGTTTTCAAAGAACTTCCTTTTGGGTTTGTTGATTTTCCCTGTTTTCTATTTTGTATTTCATTGGTTTCTGCTCTAGTTTTTATTTTCTTTTGCTGACTGTGGATTTAATTTGCTCTTCTTTCTCTAGCTTCCTAAGATGGAAGCTTAGGTGATTGATTTTAGATCTTTCTTCTTTTCTAATATATGCATTCAATACTATAAATTACCTAAGCCCTGCTTTAATTACACCGTACAACATTTGATAAGTCGTGTCTACGTTTTCATTTATTTAACAATATTTTAAAATTTCCTTTTAGATTTCTTCTTTGACCCACGTTATTTAGAAGGGTTCTTTTAATCTTCAAGTATTTTGGAATTTTCTAGCTATCTTTCTGTTATTGATTTTTCATTTAGGTCTATTGTGGTCTGAGAGAAGACACTGCATGGTTTCTATTATTTTCCGTTTGTTAAGGTGTGTTTTACGGCACAGAATGTGGTCTATATTGGTGAATGTTCTATGTGAGCTTGTAAAGAATGTATGTTATTCTGCTGTTGTTGGATGAAGTAGAGTCTACAGGACAGTATTGCTGAGTTCAACTCTGTCCCTACTGGTTCTCTCCTTGTGGGATATGTCTATTTCTGATAGAGGGGCACTGAAGCCTTCAAATAAAATAGTGGATTCATCTATTTCTACCCGCAGTTCTATCATGTTTGGCCACATGTATTTCAGTGCTCTACTGTTAGGTGCACACATTAACAACTGCTATGTTTTCTTGGAGACTTGACCCCTTCATCATTATGTAATGCCCTTCCATGATAACTTTCCCTGCTCTGAGGTCTGCTCTATCTGCAATTAATATAGTGATTCCTAATTTCTTTGATTAGTATTAGCATGATATATCTTTTATACCCACTTACTTTTAATCTACATGTCTTTATACTTAAAGTGGATTTCTTGTATAGAGTTAAGTCTTGCTTTTTGATCTAGTCTGGGAATCTTCAAGTGCTGCATTTAGACCAATGACTTTGAAAATTATTTGTGATATAACTGGATTAATCGCTGCCATATTTGTTATTGTCTTCTATTTGTGGCCCTTGACCACTTTTTTTTTGTCTCCCACTCTTTTTCTGCCTCTTGTGAGTTTAGCTGAGCATTTTATATGATTCCATTGTTTCTTTTCTTAGCATATCACTGACTCCCTTTTTCCCTTTTCTTAGTGGTTGCCTTAGAATATGCAATATATATTTACAACTAAACCAAGTCTACTTTCAAATAACACTGTAACACTTCATACATAGTGAAAGTAGCTTATAATAACCAAATAATCCTAATTCTTCCCTCTTGTCCCTTCTATCACTGCTGTCGTTCATTTCACTTATACACAGGACATGCACACACACCAGAATACGTTGCTATTATTTTGAAAAACTCATGTTAGATCAAGAATACTAAAAATAAAAGTATTTTGCCTTCACCTATGCCTTCTCTGATGCTCTTCCTTGTTAGTTTTTAATTTCATAATCATAAACTTAACTCTGCAATTCAACTAGGCATGGAAGGGAATAAGGAAAATATGGAACCCAAGGAACTGCAGCAAGAGCACAAAGATGAGAGGCTACTGCGAGTGAATGGGGTGGAGGGGTGCTCTCCTGAGCTACGGAAGGAATGTCTGGTGGTGAAGGTAGAACATGAGTCAAATTTATTAGAGTTGTCCACAGTCAGCAATGATGAGCTTCTTGCTAGTCTTGGCATTCTTGGACCCAAAGTGCTCCATGGTTTCCACGATATTCTCTTCACCTTGCCAAAGACCACAGTCATGCCACTCTGCCATTCAACCACTCAGCCTTGGCAGTGCAGATGAGAAACTGGGAACCATTTGTATTGTGTCTAACATTTGCCATGGACAAGATGCGAGGACCTGTATGCTTCAAGATGAAGCGCTCGCCATCAAATTTCTTCCCATAGATCAAATTTCTTTCTTGATACCAGTAAATTTTCTTGGAAATTTGATGGTGTGTGAAGTAACCACTCTGACACACAAACCCTGGCATGATTCTGTGAAAGCAAAGAGCCCTTATAACCAAATCATTTCTCTCCAGTGCTCAGAGCACAAAAGTTTTCTGCTGTTTTTGGAATGTAGTCTGCAAACAGCTTGAAAGAGATGTGGCCTCATGTTGAAGAACACAGTGGGGCTGACCACGGCTGGTGCAGGAGGCTAAGGGTGGCGGCAGTATCTGCAAAGCCTGCCCTTCCTTTCTCCATGGAGATCCAAGTTTCTGACCTATGTCACTTTTCTTCTCTCTAAAGAACTTCTTTTGGCCAGGCGCGGTGGCTCACGCCTGTAATCCCAGCACTTTGGGAGGCAGAGGCAGTTGGATCACGAGGTCAGGAGATCGAGACCATCCTGGCTAACACAGTGAAACCCCATCTCTACTAAAAATACAAAAACATTAGCCAGGCGTGGTGGCGGGCACCTGTTGTCCCAGCTACTGGGGAGGCTGAGGCAGGAGAATGGTGTGAACCCGGGAGGCAGAGCTTGCAGTGAGCCGAGATGGCACCACTGCACTCCAGCCTGGGGGACACAGCAAGACTACGTCTCAAAAAAAAAACAAAAGACAAAAAAAATTCTTTTAACATTTCTTGCCAGGCTGGTCTACTGGCAACACATTTCCTTTGTTTTTGTCTGAGAAAGTCTTTATTTCTTCTTCACTTTTGAACGACAATTTTGCAGGGTCCACAATTCTAGGTTCGTTTTTTTTTTCCCTCCCAAAATTTTAAATATTTTACTCTACTATCTTTCCCCATCTTTAGGTAACGTGTTATTTTCCCCACTCTGGGCTTCCCTCAAAATTCTTTGATTTTCTGCAGTTTGAATATGATATGCCCAGTTTTTTGTTTGAGCATTTGTCCTACTTTGTGTCATTTGAGTTTCCTGGATTTGTGATTTGGTGTCTGACATTAATTCAGGGGACACTCTCTGTCCCGATTGCTTCAAACATTCCTTGTTTCTTTCTCTCTTACATCTCCTTCCGGTGTTTCCAGGGCATATATCTTTTGTAGTTGTCCCACAGTTCTTGGATAGTCTGTTCCATTTTTTTTTTTTCAGTCTTTGCTTTTCCATTTTGGAAGTTTTTATTGCCATATCCTCAGGCTCAGTCACCCTGGACTCAGCTGTGTCCAGTCTACAGATGAGCCCATCAAAGGCATTCTTCATTTCTGTTCCAGTATTCTGATCTCTACATCTTTCTTGGAATTTCTCTCTGCTTACACTGCCCATCTGTTCTTGCATGCTGTCTACTTCTACTTTTTTCTACTAAAGCCCTTAGCAAATTAATCATAGTTTAAAAAAATTCCTGGTTATGGCCAGGCACGGTGGCTCATGCCTGTAATCCCAGCTACTTGGGAAGCTGAGGCAGGAGACTCGCTTGAACCCAGGAGGCGGAGGTTGCAGTGAGCCGAGATCATGCTACTGGACTCCAGCCTGGGTGACAGAGCAAGACTTCATATCAAAAAAAAACAAAACAAAACAAAAAACTCCTGGTTATCATTCCAACATCCTTGCCACATTTGAGTCTGCATCTGATGCTTGCTTCATCTCTTCAAATTGCTTTTTTTTTTGCCATTTAGTGTGCTGTAATTGTTTTCTTGAGGGCTGGACATGGCACACTGGGTGAAACAAACTGTAGTATGTGAGCCTTTAGTGATGTGGTGGTGAGGTGTGGAGAGGGGAAGTGTGCTGTGGTGGTGAGGTGTGGAGAGGGAAGTGTGCTACGGACCGACAATGAGGTCTCTGTCTTGTGGGGAGCCTGTGCCTGTGGACTGTGACCTTCACAAGTGCTTCTTGGTCTCCCCCCTCCTCCTCTTAGGTGGGAGAGGATGGGTAGAGGGGATTGGAATTGGGTATGTCCCTTCTTCTAGGTAGGTTAGGTTCTGATAAAACTCCAGGAGATTAAGCTCACATTAACGTCTCCTGAGGGAAGCCCTTGTTAAGAAGAACGGGATGCTCTGGCATATTTCACAATGGTTATTACTTTTCTTCTGTCCCTGCCAGAAGCATGAGGCGATTTTTCTCCAGCATTCACTGTGAGGTCCTGGCAGAGCTTCCTGAGGGAAAACTCAAAAAAGCGTGAAGCCCCCGTGACTGATTCTCAGACTTGTCTACACTTAGCCTCCAGCAATTTGCCAATTACAGATCAGGTTTTTGCACCCCAGCACTGGTACCCAGGGAGGTTTCTGTTCTGGTAAGTTGTAATTATCTGTATCTGCCTGTCTGTCTAATTTTGGGGACAGTGGTTTGCCCTGTTACCTCATTTTTCCAATGGCTCTAGGGAGGCGACAATTCTACCACTGAACCACCAATGCTGGTACACTGGTCCGGAAATGAACCCACGTCTCCCGCGTGGAAGGCGCCAATGGCTCTAGGAAGAATTTTTGATTTTCCAAGTCCAGCTTTTCACTTGTTAGGATGGAACGATGACGTCTAAGCTCCTCTAAGCTCCTAACATGCTGGACTGGAAACTAGAAGTCTGTACTTTTTCTGTGCAGAAAAGAACTATACAATACTGGCTTGCAAGGTGCCTGGAAACAATTCAAGGCTGGGCGAGACAGCCCTGGGAGCTCAGCGAACACAAAGAACTGAAAACGTGTTTGACCAAAAGAACAACCTTCAATAAAATAAGCCATAAGAAAAGACAAACACTTCACCAGTGGTGTCTTGCCTGCAAATAATGTCAGGCAGTGGGGTTCAGTGGTCTCCTGGGCTTTGGGCCAGGAAGCCGGGAGCGTGCAGTGGCCCCAGGACACCTGAATCATGTGTGATGAGGCGGTTATTAAGGAGGCGTGACTGGACTAACCTTCTGAAGGAGCCATAAATAAAACTCTGAATAAAGTGCTGGGCTTTTGATCTGGCAGAAAGGCGTTCTCCCCACCGCCACCCCATGCGGTGCTTCTCCAAGTCTGGAATATGCACTGGGGGGGCGTGGGGTGCGATTTTCTGTGATCCTCAGAGGAGGCACTGACAATACTGGGTCAGGTGGTGGGAGGCAGCACCGTTTCAAGTCTTCATGGAATGCTTCCAAGGAAGCTCTCATTTGGGATAAATCTCTTTTTAGCTCTTCGGTAAGGCTAGCTGATCCCGGCAGAAATCGGGAAGGTGACTGTGGAGCGACTGGGTCTAGAAAAACGTCATCTAATTGAGTTGGGTCACCCGGCCTTGGAATTGCATCCCCCGCCGCCAAATCCGTGTGCTGAAGCCCTAACCCCCAGTGTGACTGTTCTGTAGAGGTAAGGCCTTGAAGGAGGTAATTAGGGGAGAATGAACTCATCAAGGTGGGGCCCTGATCTGACAGGTGCAATTCTGTCCTTAACATTTCCCAAGGACCTGGAAGGCCAAGTTTGACTTAAGAATTCATGGAACCCTGAGATTCCACTCCAGTATGAGGAGGCCTAAGAATGTAATATTGACATGGCCCACCCCACATCATCTAATCAACTTGGCCCACCGGACCTCTCCAGCGCCACACCCAGCTAACTTCTTTAATTTCTCGTTACGTCAAAGAAATCAAACACCTCTTTAGATCCTCTCTTTTCCCCCACCGAGGTTTTCAGGAACCTCCTTAATGGTGAGATGCACTAAGAATGTAATATTGACTATAAATCAAATGTGAATCAGAGCCACCCCTGAGCACAGTCTTTAAGCCAGCACTGTGCTAGGTCATACCCTCATTTACCACTGAAGAAGTCGAGGCACAGCAAGCTCAAGTGAGGTGACCAGAGTCACACGCACAGTGGGGAGGTGGCAGATGGGGCCAGGATTCATCCTGGCTTTTGCTTTACTGTCACGCATGGTGCCCACTCTGTGTAAGGAGGAGCTGTGAATGGGACAAAGACATCTGAGATCGTGCCCCTGCTCTCTGGGGCCTTTATGCCTTTATTTATTCCTCCTTCTTGTTCTGCTTGATAAGAGTGACAATGATGTTGACTGTATGAATACACACACATACATATATGTATGAATATATATATAAAAAATACATCTCGCTTTATAACATAATCTACTTGGCCCTAACCCACAACTCCCTATCGACCTAGGATGAGGCCATCTCTAACATGTGGGGTGAGGGAGCCGGGACAAGAATAACTAAGACCCACATAGCCTTTATCTAAATAGGAGTATTACAAATCAAGCCAACAGACTGTTAAATACAGTATGCTCTTTCCCACCCCTTGACACAAGTACCTTCCTGTATTGGTTGGCTTGAGCTACCCTTATAAAAGACTACAGACTGGGTGGCTTAAACAACAGAAATTTCTCTTGGGTCTGGAGGCTGGAAGTCCAGGATGAAGGTGCCAGCAGGTGGGCTTCTGGCGAGGCCTCTCTTGGTGCCGTGCTGGCTGCCTCCTTCTCGCTGTGTCCTGACGTGGCTTTTATTCCATGTGCACACGCCTATGGCCTCTTCCCCTCCCTGTAAGAACACTACTCCTATCAGATCAGAGCGCCACCTTGATGAGTTCATTCTCCCCTAATTATCTTCTTCAAGGCCTTATCTCTACAGAACAGTCACACTGGAGGTTAGGGCTTCAGCACACGGATTTGTGGGGCCGGGGCGTGGGGATGCAATCTAGTCCTTTACATTTCCCAAGAACCTGGAATGCCAAGTTTGACTTAAGAATTCATGGACCCCTGAGATTCCACTCCAGTATGTGGAAGCCTAAGAATGTTCTATTGACATGGCCCACCCCACTTCTCTTCCCAGGCCCTTTCCATCATAGCACCCCAACCTGCATGTCTAACTGCGTCCCACTGCCCCCTGCAAACAGCCACCCACTGACTCCTCCACTGGCCACAGGAGTGCATACACCAGCAGGGCGGTGTTCACAGGAAGGAGGGATCTTGGCAAGAGGCCCTGGAAGGGAATTCCAGGCTCTGAGTACCCAGGTTGTTGTCTAAAAGGGGTCGGAGAGCAGGCTCTGAGTGGGCACTGGCCCTGCAGACTCTAACCCTATAAGGAGAGCCCAGCCTGGGGACTCAGGGGGAGAGGAGAGCCCATCAAGGTAGGGTTTAACAAACCGTAGCCTGCAGGCCACATCCAGTCTCTGTACAGCCTGTGCCTGTGAGCTAAGCATGCTTTTTACATTTTTAAATGTAAAATGATTTTGGCAAGAACAGTTGCTCAATTTTGCCTCTTGGCAAAAATCTAAAATTTAGATTTGGGAAAAGCCTATTTTTTATCTAGTCCCTGGCAGAGAAAGTTTGCTCAGCTCTGCTCTAAAACACAGGGCAGGGGCCCTCTTGCCTCGTCCTCACTGTCTTTGACCTGCAGAATGTGTTGGAAGTAACACAGTTCAGTTCCAGGTGTAGACTTCAGCAGCCTGTGGCTTCTGTTTTTGGCCTTTAAGTAGCCAGCACCATGTCAAGAAGCTCAGTGACAAGTGGCTGCATGGAAAGAAGGACCAGGTAGAGGAGAACCCACATGGCCTTGGCCAATAGCTGGAAGGTACCTTGGGCCCTCCAGCCCCAGCAGAGCCATGGCAGGGACGTCCTTGCAGCAGCAAGGAGTCCACCTGCTGGGTCCTGATGGAGGCCCTGGCTCCAAGAATCACAGCATTAACTTTATTTATTTATTTGGTGACAGAGTCTTGCTGTTGCCCAGGCTGGAGAGCACCAGCGTGATCTCGGCTCACCACAGCCCCCACCTCCCAGGTTCAAATGACCCTCCTGAGTAGCTGGGACTACAGGTGCCCGCCACCACACCCAGCTAATTTTTTGTATTTTAGTAGAGATGGGGTTTCACCATGTTGGCCAGAGTGGTCTCGAACTCCAGGCCTCAGGTGATCCTCCCACCCCAGCCTCCCAAAGTGCTGGGATTACGAGTGTGAGCCACTGCACCCAGCCCAACATGATTGTTTTAAGCCATTATGTTCTGGGGCGATTACACATCAATAGATAATTGAAACAACTGCCAAATAATAGACAAGGCTTTCCGGAGTGCTCCCTCTGAGGCAGGCTAAGTCATTATGGCCAGACTCACTGAGCCCTCAAAGTTGGGCTTTCAGGAAGATGTTGTGATTATATCCTATTATACAGATGTCACCCCAAGTTCTTAAAATAGCAGTACTGTAGCCAGAGTTTATAATACAGTTTGGATCTGTGTCCCTACCCACATTTCATGTTGAAATGTAATCCCCAGTGCCGGAGGTGGGGCCTGGTGGGAGGTGACTGGCTCATGGGAACAGTTTCTCATGAATGGTTTAGCATCATCCGCCTAGTGCTATTCTCGTGGCAGAGTTCTCATGAGATCTGGTTGTTTGAAAGTGTGTAGCACCTCCCTGCTCTCTCTCTTGCTCTGGCTATGGAAGATGTGCCTGCTTCCCCTTCCACCATGATTGCAAGTTTCCTGAGGCCCCCCTAGCCATGCTTCCTGGGAGGAAGGAAGCAGCAGCCCTTATCCCTGGTCTCTCCCTTTGAGGGTAGCAGGGGGGTAGCAGGTGCTAGGGAAAAGCTGGGCAGGAGTCCCAGCTCAGCAACCACCTATAGGACCCTGCTCATCTCAGGCCTCCTCTGGGGTCAGCAGAGAAGCTGTGCAAAATGTTAATTATGCATCAGAACAAAATAACTGCTTGTACGGTAAAGGAATAAAGTGTGAGTTAGGAATAAGTTGTGTCTGTGAGAGCTTTATTAGCTGGATTAAAAGATTTTCCAGAACCAGGAAGTCACAAAGTCTAGTGGATCTCTACAGATATGATTTGGAGACAGGGCAATAAGTGATACACTGAGGTGGCAACTGGCCGTGGATGGCATCAGGGCGCCAGCCTGTGCTCTGAGGCTGGCGGGCCAGCATTCTGCCCCTGCCATGTGCCATCTGTGAGCCCTGAGAAGGTCCCTTCTCCTCTCCAAGTCTCCTTTACAGTGTTTGTAAAGCATGAATAATACCACTTACCTTAGAGGGCTATTGTAAGAATTAAATGTGATAACAGGCGTAAGTGCATGGTGCATAGCAAGAAATGAACAAATGTTAGTAATCTCTCATGATACCCTCCTCCATCCTGCCATCGCCTGGGCAATGTTACAAAGAAAGAGGCGAAATAAAGCTCAGAAATCTCTGACCCACTTTCACAGGATTTAAGCAAATCCCTAAATATAGGGCTAATTAATGCATGCCGCCAAATACCAGGAGTAAAAATCTAACAGAGCATTATCTGAGCTCTGAAAGCCAGTAACGGGCCTGTGAGAGCAGCTCACTGGCACATGTGGAGTGACATGTTGTCTGGGTAGCATTGGAGCTGATGTCTGCAGGCCCTTCCTCCCAGGGTAACAGTCACCGCGGGGAAAAGTTGCTCAGTCCTGTGTTCAAAACCAAGTCTGCATTGAACTGGGGAGATGGGGAAAATTAACAAATCTCTGTGCCTCAGTTTCACCATCTAGGAATCAGAATTGACTTAGGATTAAACAAAATAAACAAGGTGCTCAGCCCTTGTCTGGGATGTAGCAGGCATTTGCGAAGCGGCAGCGAATTCACCAGGAGCTGGTTACTTCTGGAGGAAGGATTGGAAGTGGGGGGGGCTCAGAAGAAAGGAGCGGGCCACATTTGTTTCATAGACCACAATATCGCAGAAGGTGCCCAGTGCTCTAGAGAAGAGGCTAAACTGATTAAACTCCAAGGCCGGGAGAATTATGAGACAGTTAAAGAGCTGCAGGCAGACAATACAATATATGAGATAATAAAACCAACATAATTCCTAGAAAAGATCTGAGAACTGCACAACTTAAAGAAGACCCCAAAGGAAAGCCTGGCTTTGGCTCTTTAAATACTTCTTTGAGGGAAAGTGGCGGCTTCATTTCTCTCTTGCAATGCTGGAGTCACTGGACCATGACCCTCCATAGAGGGAAATTGGCCTTTGATAGAAAGAAAGCCGCCCTTTGGTTTGTCATTCTGTTTCTTTCATCAAGTGCTTTTCTTTGCTCCTGCCCGTCCTGGGCTGGTGTGGGACCCATGGTTCAGAAGCGGCTGATCTCAGAGGAGCCATTGCTGGCACTGATTGGCTTTTCTCTCCCTGTATCTCATTCTCCCCCTTTCTTCTTGGTGGTGAGTGCTAATTTACCGCCTGACTGCCCAGCTGCATGTATACCACATGAATTACTTTCTCTCTGAACCTTTAGATACTCTTATTTTCTATCCCTCTCTACAATCCTTTCCCCAGAGGCCAGGAGAAGTCTCTGGGGTCAGCTGGGGCTGTCTGGGGGACCTGGGATGATGTCCCATCGACCTTCAGACACTTAGGTCCCCCAACCTGCTGGCTCTCTTCAGCCGATGACATGAGGTGGTGTGGCCCTTCTCTGCACTGTGTCACATACCATCAGCCCCACACCTGTGATGGCCTTGGAAGTCACCCTTCCAATCACCTGGCTAAAGAGTTCCGCCCCTCTCACTCTCCAAGGTTTCATCTCTGTCCTCCTGCCGTGTCTCCCCTGCAGATTCGTCGGTGGCCACATCCAGGAGTGCAGCGTGCAGGCACCCATGCCAAGTACACACTGAGTGCCAGGCACTGCTCCAGACCCTGGGGTGGGGGCACAGCAGCCAACACCAGATGAAATTCTGCCCGTGGTGGAGCTTGGGGAGATAGACTGAAAAATCAATTCAGGAGTACATCTTTGTCCCTCCAAGGGGGATGAGTGCCATGGAAAAACAGCAGGGACAGGGGTCAGCAGTCCTGGATGGGACTGGAGGTTTGCAGGTTTAAATAGGGTCACCAGGGCAGGGGGCCTCCCCAAGGTGATCTCTGAGCAGATGCCTGGGGTGGGACTTGCTGGGTGGAAGGAAAAGAAGAGGAACTGGCCTGAGGATGGAGGGGTCTGGCAAATTGGAGAGTGGAAAGGGAGCTAGTGCAACGGGTCTAGAGAGATCCGGAGGGGTGGAGGGCAGGGGGAAGAGGTCAGGGAGGGAATGGGGGGCCCAGGTGCTAAAGGGTCTTGGGGCCCCTGTGAAGCCTTTGGCTTCTCCAAGATACCAATTCAGAGCCAAGATACCTAATACTCGCCCTTCCTGGTGTCACCCTCTGAAGATGCAGACCGGCCAGGGAGGGGGGTTTCAGCTTTCCTGCCACCATGAGGTCTCCTGTGTGCCCCTCACCTTCCTCCTGAAGCTGAGAGGAAGGGCATCCTTACCACGGGTACCCCATTCCTTCTTTCTCCCTCTCTCCCTCCCGCCCTTCCCCCTCTTTCTCTCTCTGGCATTTCCCCTTTGGCTTAGAAACTTTGGCTCAAGTTTCTGCAATGTAAATGATGCTTCCTTCAGCCTGCCTTCCTGGGAGTGACTGTGCACTTTCTTTCCTTGCATTTACCATAGATGTCCTCAAAGGACGGTCCTCCTGCTGCGCTGCTGATGCTCACACTCACCCCATCCCGGCGTCATTATCGACACTGCTCTCTCAGGGATCATCGGGTCCCTGTGGCTAGATCTTCTGCCCACCACACCCCTGTCTGCTGGACCTCCTCAGTCCCTGGCCACCCTGACTTCATGAACACTTGCATTCCTTGGGGTCCAAGAACGAGATGGTGGTCTAGTGCTTCCACCTCTATGGACATCTCTTGGTCTTTGTTCTCCCATCTTTAATATGCTCCCCCTAAATATTAATAGGACTCTTGACCTCAAAAAGACAGGTCACAGGTGATAGCCCATTGGCTGAATTTCACTTGTATACACGTTAAAAAATATATGTTAGGGCCAACTTGGAACAATCAGGTGTATTTTACATAAAAATGCAGGAATCTGGCTGCTGTCCCAGGCATCACTGGGCTGGCATTCCTGCAGGGCGGGAACGCAGAAGCTGTGACCCCAGAATGGCTCTTCAGCTCTCTGGACCCATGAAGCCCCCAGTCCTCCCAGGAGTATGCCCATCTGCTGAAAGGCAGCTGGCTGCAGGGCAGGCAACCACGTCTGCAAGCTTCTTACCTGGAAATTTCAACCGTGTTGGAGGCACCATCTGTTACTGCCGAGAATACTGCCCTGTCCACCTCTCAAAATCCACAGTCCTCCTGGGCTGCAGTCACTGATTTCCAGCTGCCTCCAGCCCCAAGGCTCTCCTCCCAGCTCTCCTCTGGGCTCCTCTTTCTGGCCCGGCACCCCCAGGCCTGGAACAGCACCCAGCACTCGGGGGCACCCTGAACATGCCAACAGATCGATGCCCACGTGCTGGTGAGGGGCTTGCGTGTGGCTGGATCACCCTTGGTTTCTAAGGGATCTCCCTGGGGTTAACAGCCAGAATGCAATTCCGCATCACACTGTATCTCTGATCATGACTCAGGTCCCTGATTCCCATTGAGATAAGTGAGTGGCCAAGAAAACATGGCCCAAACTGAGTGCTCACTTTTACCTGCTTTTTCTCCCATATCTCTGGAGACAATGCAATAGGTAAAAAGAATGTATGGGCTTCGGTCAGAACGTCTCGGATCCAAATCCCACCTTTGCTCTTACCAGCTATGTGACCTTGGGCAAGTCACTGAACTTCTGCTCATGCATAACATGTGTCAAGTCAGAAGTGCTCAGGGGGGTTGTTGCAGAGAAGTCAGTGTATCATGGGTGATGTCCTTTGTGTGTAGTCTAATGTAGCCCCAGCCATAGCAATGCTGTGAGGAAGCCTCTACATGGCACATTTGAAAAAGCTTCACTTCAGGGCCGGGCACAGTGGCTCAGGCCTGTAATTCTAGCACTTTGGGAGGCCAAGGCAGGAGGACTGCCTGAGCCAAGGAAATTGAGTCCAGTCTGGGCAACACAGCGAGACCCCTGTCCCTACAAAAAATTTTTTTAAATTAGTAGGTGTGGTGGCACGTGCTTGTAGTCCCAGTTACTTAAGAGGTTGAGGTGGAAGGATCACTTGAGCCCAGGAGATTGAGACTGCATGGAGCTATGATTGCTACTGCACTCCAGCCTGGATGACAGAGCGAAACTCTGTCTTTAAAAACATAAAATTCATAGAACAAAATTATATAAAATAAATAAAATGAAAAGCTTTGCTCTCACTGCAGCAGGGGGTTCTCGGGACACAGGCCAGAAGCAGCCACTCTTCCTGCTTCTCTTTCTTCCAGGCGAGAGTGCGCAATGCTAGTGTCTGGAGCCTCATTCTTGGCTGCTGGGATCTACTTGACTTGTTTGTGACTGGATCTCACATGCCCAAAATAACTAACTTTCAGAGATGGAGTAAATCCAAACGAAGCCTTTGCTTGGCCTGCTCAACGACTCTCATTGACCCTGAAGAATTCTTTCTATGTCAAAGCAAAGAGGACCCTCTGTGTCAGCTTTAGGAATCATTTTCTGACGAGTGCTCCTTCTGTGGGTGTCCATTTCAACTTCAAACTCTCATCTGTTAGTGACATTTTCCGCCTCAGCTCGGCTTCGCTGGCTAAGGAGATGCTACAGTATTAATCGATTTCAAGGTTTTTGAACAAATAGCCATAAATGCTTAAGCCTCCGCTTTGCCTATTAAGGAAAATGCCATGCGGGATAATCATTTTGTCTCTGCTTGACAGGAGTATTTGCACAGAGGACAGGATTATTTTAACCTTTCCACACATTCTGAAACCTTGAACCTATCTGATCTTTATACTGTACGTATTCGTGGGGCCAAATATGTCAAATTACTGAACACTTCTGAGGAAAAAATGCTAGCAAAAGCTGGAACAGGCTAGGCACAGGTGGTGGCACACACCTGTAGTACCAGCAACCCAGGGACTGAGGCACCTCCAAACCTTTGCACTGCTCACTACACTAAACTGCTCAAAACTTTGAGCGACTCATGTGTCCAGACAGCACTCTACGTGCTTACTGTGCTTAAGCATGGTGCCACGAGGGATACAAAAATACATCAGATGACCCTTGCCCTCCAAGTGCTTTCAGTTTATAAGAAGTGACATCATACTGACCAGCAGGAACGAATATCTATATGTAGATTCCAGTCGGCTTTCATTGAAAACATCAGGCACCACTGCTTTGGAAAATCAATCAATAATCACTTTAGGTTGTTTCACCTTTTTTGTTGGCTTTTTTTTTTTTTTTTTTTTTGAGATGGAGTCTCACTCTATTGCCCAGGCTGGAGTGCAGTGGCATGATCTCAGCTCACGGCAACCTCCGCCTCCCAGGTTCAAGCGATTCTCCTGCCTCAGCCTCCTGAGCAGCTGGGATGACAGGTGCCTGCCACCACACCCGGCTAATTTTTATATATTTTAGTAGAGACAGGGTTTCACTATGTTGACCAGGCTGGTCTCGAACTTCCACCTCAATTGATCCATCTGCCTCAGCCTCCCAAAGCACTGGGATTACAGGAGTGAGCCACTGCGCCCAGCCAAGAGAAAGTTTATCATGTGCCTGGCACATGGTAGACAACAGAAGGTGGTCACTTCCTCTATTATTGCTTGTACAGTAGATGTAAGGAGCGGAATGAAGGCTTCGGATGTGAAAGTATCTAGAGCGAGAGCAGAGTATTCTCTGTGTACCAAGAGGCCCGAAGTTACCAAGACATGCCAGAAGTGTGTTTAGGTGTCCCTGTTGAGGACGGTGAGGAGGTTCTCCAACACATAACGAGTGTGACAGACTAAGTCCCCTCTCCCCCACAGATGTCCACATCCTCACCCCTGGAACCTGTGAATATATTTTTATGCAGTAAAAAGGATTTTGCAGAGGGAAGTTAAGGATCTTGAGCTAGGGAGATGATCCCGGATTATCCAAGTGGGCCCCACATAATCCCAAAGATCCTTGTAGGAGAAGAGGGAGGCTGGAGGGTTGTAGTTGGAAAAGACGGAGAGACTGGAAGATGCTGCGTCGCATGGAGGAGGGAAGAAGACACCACAAGCCAAGGAATGCAGATGGCGGCCTCTTGATGTTGGAAAAGGCATGGACAGCAACAGGTTCTCCCCTAAAGCTTCCGGAAGAAACCAGCCCTGCCCACAGTCTGACTTTAGCCCAGTGAGGCTGATTTTGGACTTCTGATCTCCAGAACCACAAGATAATAAATCTGAGTTATTTTAAACTGCTGAGTTTGTGGTTATCTGTTACAGTGGCAACAGGAACTCATACCGTGAATGATACCGAACCGCAACAACGAAAAAAGACAAGACACTCAAATGGACAAACCTTAATGATATGGAAAATTTCACCCCTGCCGGACACTGTTGTTCCTGGTGTTATTAGATAGCTGAGGTGTTACTGAACACAAAGAGCTATTTGTCAGAACAGAAGAGACCTGGTCTTAATAGAGATGAGGTTCAATGCCACCTTTATTCCTAAAAATGCTGCCATTCCCCATCACTAAGCTTTTACAGCATCTGCTGAATTGTTAAATGAAGCCTGAATGGCTCATAATCACAGCCTGCTTAATACCTGTCATTTAGTAACAGGCTTCAGAATAAATACTACATCAAGAGGTTGTATTTCTGACAGTACCCTGTCTATTCCTCATATTTGAAAAATAAGACTATTTAATTTCACCTCATGTCTGGAGGTACTAACGAGGGAGTTATTTTGGGGGAAAATCCCAGTAAGTTATGCAGCAAGATCACCTATCACCTCTGGCCATGCGATTCAGAATTTAAGTTTCTAAATGAAGTCTACGTGTCCACACTGTCTTGAAATATCATAAAACTAAAAGGTCTTCACAAAGGAATAAAAAGCAGCTTCCCTTTTGGAATAATGACTATGGAGGGTCTACTAGATGCAAAATGTTGTATTAGGCACTTTAGTCCACACAGCAAAAATACAAGGAGGATATTATCCCTAACGTGCTGCTGCAGAAACGGGGTTCAGAGACGTTAAGTAACTCACCCGAGTTCCCACAGTCTGTAAATAACAGATTCCAGATTGAAGCTCACATTGGTCTGACTTCTGAGCTTGTGGGTGCCTTTTTCACTATCCCTACTATCTCTGAGATAAATGCACAGGGTAATCTGTTGAATAAATGTGAGACCGGCTGCCAACAGCTCATCTGAGGGCTCTATGAAGAGCTGAAGCCAGCTCAGCTTTGGATCCATTGGTCTCCACCATGCTGGGTTCAGTTGGGAAAGAACCGTGGCATCCATAGGACTGTGTGTGGATGGAAAGTTGGCTCTACAGTGACTACAGTGACAACCCATTCTATCATTGGCATGTGATAGAATGCCATAAAACAAGAAAAAAAATCCTCAGTAACTGTTATAACAAAAGCAGAGCAGCACAGCCGCTGCTGTCAAGATACAAGTCCTGGAACCATTTTGCTTAGAACTACACTGATACACTCTTCCTAGACCAGACAACATGCAGTTTAGAACAGTCATCACTGCGATCCTGCTAAAATGCCATCACTGCAACCACTGTCTCACCCAGCTTTCTAGGCAGAGTATATTCACAATCAATTCCCTCCACTCAACAGTGTTTCTTTTTTTGGGGGACAGAGTCTCACTGTCACCCAGGCTGGAGTGCAGTGGCGTGATCTCGGCTCACTGCAACCTCTGCCTCCCGGGTTCAAGCGGTTCTCCTGTCTCAGCCTCCTAAGGAGCTGGGGATTATAGGTGTGCACCACCATACCCGGCTAATTTTTTTTGTATTTTTAGTAGAGACGGGGTTTCACTATGTTGGCCAGGCTGGTCTTGAACTCCTGTCCTTATGATCCACCTGCCTTGGCCTCCCAAAGTGCTGGGATTACAGGTGTGAGCCACCGCACCCAGCCAACAGTGTTTCTTAAATGATTTTGACCACGACCATGTAACAAATACATTTTCCCAAGCAACTGGCTCACATGGAGCAAACAACAGTTCCAGGAAGCAAGACACAACCTTACTATGTGCAATGGGCTCTTCTATTTCCTCTATTTTAGTCTGTTTTGTCCAGTTTAGTCCATTTAGTGGTTGTGACCATGCACTGGCTTCATGATTTGCCAGTGACCCCATAGCCCATGAGAGGGCTGTGTTTACAGTTTGGGAGTCCTGGTCTAGAAAACGAGCACTGGAGTTCCTACCTCTGGGGCAATGTAATCTGGAGTCCCACAGAAGGTCCTGGTCGTGACTCCATCCATCATGTGTTCCTTGCACATTCCAAAGTCAGCAATTTTGATATGTCCTTCTGAATCCAACATGACATTATCTAACTTCAGATCCCTGCAAGGAACCAGGTTAACATCAGAGTCCTTCCCATGACATAACATGGTTTGCTTTGGAACTGGTGAAATAGAAGGATATTTGAATACCTCTCAGCTCAATGGCAATATTAACTATAAGTCCCTGGAGAACAGTATCAGGAGTTACTATGTGTTGATATCTTAGAGAATAATATTGTGCCTGGGCTATGGCAGGTGCTTAAATGCATACTGAATGGATGACTAAACGACTGGACTAGTGATTCCCAATCTTGCCTGTGTCTGTGACTCTAGGGATTCCAATTGAGCACATCTGGGGAAGTCTCAATCATTTGATTTATTCATGTCCCATACAGGGGGTCTGACACATGACCAGGTTTGCAAAATCACAGGTTTAGAACTACTTCACGGGGTCATACACATGTCCCTTCCATTCTGCCTGTGCCACATATCCTTCTAATTATGTTTCAATTAATACTGGAAGAAATTCTTCCTTCTTTGGCACCAGACTTTCAGCGCAGCTACTAACAGGCAGAATTTAATTCAATAGATTATTTTCCTTGCCTCTCCCTAGTTCCCTGTGTTCTTCTTCTGCTGAACATCTATAATAGGAATTCAGTTTCCATTGCTCCCTGACCTCCATTCCAAAGACAAGACAGTGGAAGGAGCTGTCAATGGAGAGGAAAATGTGTCTTCTTGTGGAAAAAGTAGAAACAAGATATAAAGTCTTTGCGGTCTAGAAATCAGAAGGTGGCTCTGATTTGCCTCCAGGGTGAGGAGGAAGGTGGGTCCCAGCAGGTCTCTGTTCCTCCTGGGGGGTTATCAAGTCTGCATCTTAAGTCACCATTCCAGAATGACATGCCCACAGAGGGCCAGATAACCTCTCTGCTGAGCTGCTGGTAGGAGAGCTTCAATACACACCTATAAATGATTCCTCTTTTATGAAGGAAGAACAATCCGATGGAAATCTCTGCCGCATAGAATCTGCAAAAGAAAACGGGCTTCAGGTTTCTCACTTGCTTCCTTAGATGCCTGTATACTTTTCATTCTCAAGTTCAAGCATCAAAGAGAGAAAAGAATGTCAGACCCAGAGGCTCTCAGAGACCAGCATCGTGTTCTTCCAACCCCCGGTCCTCCCTCCATCACTTTGTCCTCCAGCTCATCCGTGAATGAGACAGCTAATAAAACCAATGAGATCGGCTTCTTATTCTCGTATGGGGAAGGTGGACAAGTAGCTTATTGTCTGCAGAGTAATTTCTCATACAATCATTTAAAGAGCGGATACCAGTTAGACTATTCTGTCAGGAGCACGGCAGAGTAGAGAAAATTTCCATTTTCCTATTCACTGCCAGAATACACTGGTGTTTGAAAATATAATACAATTACTCCCTGGAAGGCAAAGTATAGTGGGTGATGAACTCTTTAGCTAGTGTTTTCATTCCTTGTGAGTGTTGGAATAAATGAGACACACATCATGATTCATATCTGAGTTTACTCTTTTAAATAATTCATAATAAAAAGCAGTAACTACCATCACTTCAAAATTGTTAATACATTAATAGCCGAAACTCAGATTAAAAGGGGATGAATATCTAAAAATCTGCATAGCATTCAGGAGTCTTTGAAGTCGAAGAAGCCACAAGACTGTGCCTGTGGAAATACCACATGCAGGAGGCTCAAAATAAGCACACGTGTCTACACGAGCACAGAGAAAAAAAAAAATCTATAATGATCAAGACCAAACCCTTAACGAGGGGCCACCTCTGAAGGCTAGAAGAGTATAGGAAGGGGGAGGGTGAAGAGATAGGATTACTACAGGTGATCTTTACATTATTTTTCATGCTTTTCTAAACTTTTCTGCAACACAAATAATATAATAAAGGATATTGGACCAGACACCTTTATGTTACTTTATAACACAGGGTGACTCTGTGCTACCTGCTCTTTATAGTCCTGTGTGACCAAGTTTTATTTTACAATCTGAGTATTTTAAGGCTTTATAACTACAACATAAGACAGAAGAAAAGGACAGGCATTTCTGAAAACTGAAAAGGAACAATCAATAAGGGCAGAAAAATCCCCCTTCACACTTTTAAAGCTTGCAACCAAAGATTTCCCTATTCTGCCTTCAGTTAATCTTCCCTAGGGTGGATAATCCCTCACAGGCCAAAAATTCTTCCAATGTGTCTCTTAGATGGCACAGCAGCCAGAATCCTATTAACAGGTGCTGACTTCATTCATCAGGGTACATGCCCACGAGGTTTCCTCACTGGGGAACTAAACTTGCCCTTTGTTTAGGCTTGCACCACTGGTGTTTCCTGAGACTTCCTGGCCCCTGAGAGGTGAGATGATGTTTTCCAGCACCGAAGTCCCAGCTCCCCACATCCCTCAGATGAATCTCTCATCTTCACCTGGAGCCCATGTCTTCCTCCTGTACTGCTGACTCCTGCATCCCGTCATGCAAGGTTCATTCCAATAAAACGTTCTTAACTGAGCTCATGAATCTCCCCCCAAACCACCTCCTCCTTGGTGGCTGCCCCGACCCAAGCCTAAAATGGGGTCTCATTGGAAGAGGTTTCTCTCTTCTCTCCTCCATAATCAATAAGTTCTGCTTTTCTTCCTCCAGGATGTTTTTCAAAGACACTTATTCCTCTTTGGCTCCAAGGTCTAGCCCTAACTACAGCTCCATTCCTTCTCATCTATAAAGGGTCTCACCAGCGCCTGTACCAGCCTCTACCATTCCCTTTCATGCTTCCTTCCTCCCCCACAGAGCTCTGCAAAAACTGAATCTGATGGTGCAAGCCCCACTGCAGTGCCTTACCTCTTCCCTCCTCCGCAGCCAGGCTCCTTACCAGGCTCTTCACCCAGAGCCCCACCTACCACGTTTCCCACCTCCCCCACCCCTCAAATAATCTCACAGCATCTTCCACACCTGCTGAGCTGCAAGGCTGCTTCCCTGGACTTGCTTCTGCCTCTGTTCACATCTCTCCTGGAAGGCTCTTCCCCCACCTCTGAGCCGGTCATTTCGTGGGGTTGCATTTCCCTCTCCCCCTGATTTTTAGGGGCTTACATGGTATCCTGGTATCCTGTGCAAGTCTCTAAAGTTACAGCAATGCACTATTAATTGTTAGGTGACTTCTCCAACTCCAGGGTGGAGTGTAAACTCCCTCCGGAAAGGGAGCATCTCGTTCCTTTCACACCCCCAGTGCCTGGTACAGAGCAGGTGTGTGATAACCATTTGTTCAATCGATAAGAATAACTCCGTCAATGAGGGTGGACCTGGGTGATGACGGGATATGGCAACATCTCCAGTTTACTGGAAATATTGGAAATAGAATAAACTGCTCCTTAGGAACCATCTTAGATGGATCCTACCAGTATATCTGCCCCCCTCCGCCTCCCATGTTTAGGTTTATAACATTCAACCTAAAACTGGGCAGAATCCCACTTTCCCATTTCACCCAGCAGAAGTTCCCAGTTAGGGCTGGGCATGGTGGCTCACTCACGCCTGTAATCCCAGCACTTTGGGAGGCCAAGGTGGGCAGACAGCTTGAGCTCAGGAGTTCGGGACCAGCCTGGGCAAGATGGTGAAACCCCATCTCTACCAAAAACACACAAAATTAGCCAGGCATGGTGGTGCGCACCTGTAGTCCCAGCTACTCAGGAGGCTGAGGTGGGAGAATCACCTGAGCCTGGAAGGCAAAGCCTGAGTGACAGAGTGAGACCTCAATCTCAAGAAAAAAAAAAAAAAAAAAAAAAGGAAGTTTCCAGTTGGTAGAACTTGGTTGCTCAAATTAAAGGACTTTAAAAACAATACTCACACTGCTTGTGGTTCCTTAAATTTTCCTACTTGCTGAATGTGGTACATGAGGTCCCCACCGTTGACATACTCCATGACGAAGTACAGCCGATCCTGCAGACCAAGGTCCAACATGTGAGCAGGGCTCCTCCCCAGCCAAGCGGCTTCCTTTACTCTTCACAGGTTGTGTTTTGCTTTCTCATTAGTTAAATGGGGACTGCATGGGCAGATCTGCTCAGTTTAGAGCTCTTTCACATTTTTTTCCAAAGAATAAGTAATAAATCCTACTGCATGAGGACCTTGGGAAGTATAAAGTCATTACATAACCCTGAAATAATGGCTCTCTATCAACGTGCCTTCCTGTTACATATGCTCTCTATTACAGTAATGGCCTCGAACGTTCTTCCCTATTTTCCTATACATATAATAAATTTCTAAGTAAGGGATGGTATGAGGAATCCACATAAGGCAATTATTTTATTTTAACTAGTGCTTCTCCATGGTCCAAATGTTTAAAGGCTGGTTTGCAGTGCCTGGGAGACATGCCATACTAATGTAGTGTCGTGTTTAAATGGATACTCCTGAAAACACATCTCTCAGGCTTAGGATTACACGTGCTCAATATATTTACTGGACATGGGACAGGGGACTCTAGATGGAGACGCTAATCAAATGTTCTTTTTCATCTGTAATATGCCCAAACACTGTTTTTCTATTTTCTCTGTCACTGGTAGGCTAAGTGTTGGCCCCATGATGGGCACGTATCATAGACCCAAATAGATTTGCATATTCATGAGGACATTATGCTGGGACAGATAGGAAGATGGAGGGTTTAACAGTGAAATAATGACCTCTGCTCTCTGCTAGAAAACATCCCCATTTCACAGAGGATATTAAACATTAAAGTGCTGCACAGGGAGAAAAAAAATGATGAAGCTGGTGCTAATAGCCAGGAAGCAACCCTGGGAGCCCCAATCTCTAGCTTTCCTGTTATGAACTTTAATTTCATCTTCATTTCTTTGTTTTGTAGCTTTCCAGAGCTTAATCACGGTAACCAGGGTTACAGGCTCTGGGCTGGGATTCAGAGCCGTGGTTGTCTCTTCCGAGCATGCTGCTCTCGTCTCTCCCAGGCATGACTTGATTCAGAGTCAGTGGGAACAGCTGGGAGCAGGAAGCGCTAGGCTGACACGTAGTGGCCGGCGCCTGACTCCACATCCGCTGCTACACACCCAGAGGCTCTGTGTGGCTGCAAAGCTATTTTGAGATTCTAAAACACAAAAGCACTGAGAGGCTCCTCCCAAGAGTTTTCAAAGAGGCATAAGACAGAAAGTCGATCTCTGATCAATGGGCAGTTGAAAATAGTAATAATTGCATCAATTACAGCTACTGATTATGGAGTCATATTTAAAATGGACAGCCTCTGAGGAGTGGAAAGACCGGCTTTGGCAACGTCTCACTATGGTGCCATCTAAACGTCTGTGTTTCTTTTTTTTCTTTTTGAGACGGAGTCTCACTCTGTCGCCCAGGCTGGAGTGCAGTGGCGCCATCTCGGCTCACTGCAAGCTCTGCCTTCCGGGTTCACGCCATTCTCCTGCCTCAGCCTCCTCAGTAGCTGGGACTACAGGCGCCGGCCACCAAGCCCAGCTAATTTTTTTTTTGTATATTTAGTAGAGACGGGGTTTCACCGTGTTAGCCAGGATGGTCTCGATCTCCTGACCTCATGATCTGCCCATCTCGGCCTCCCAAAGTGCTGGGATTACAGGCGTGAGCCACCGCGCCCGGCCACGTCTAGGTTTCTTGTAAGCCACTTGCAAGCCCTGCAACGGACTGATTAGTGCTTTGGAATGTTCTTTTTTGTCCTCTATTTAGTTTTACTTTATGACAGAGCTCAGCAAACTTTTTCCATAAAGGGCCAGACAGTATGTATTAAT
This sequence comes from Pongo pygmaeus, assembly GCF_028885625.2. NCBI lineage: Eukaryota > Metazoa > Chordata > Mammalia > Primates > Hominidae > Pongo > Pongo pygmaeus. The sequence continues at coordinate 84,921,004 of NC_072392.2, read as the reverse complement.
ATTTTAGGCTGTGAGTGTCTCTTGCAGCGACTCAGCTCTGCCTCCATGGTGCAAAAGCAGCTGTAGATGACAGGTATAGGAAGGAATGTGGTGATGTCCCAAAACAGCTGTTTATGGATGCTGAAATTCGAATGTCACCTAATTTTCACGTGTCACGATATATGACTCTTTGGATTTCCTTGTTGTGACCTTTCCTAAACTCACGGGCCATAGAGAACAGGCCACAGTTTTCCAATCCCTGTTGTGTGGCATTGAACAAGAACATGCTCTTTTACAAAATCAAGTCTCCTTATGCTCCAATGCCACGTTTGGCAGTGGAACCAGTGGTCTTAAAAAAGCCAAGACTGTGGCCGGGTGCGGTGGCCCATGCCTGTAATCCCAGCACTTTGGGAGGCCAAGGCGGGTGGATCACCTGAGGTCAGAAGTTCAAGACCGGTGAGTAAAAGTCAGGCAAAACCTGTTTAAAACAGTTTTATACATGTGTTTCTTGATTTGATAAGTATTTACCAATTAAATATTTATGTAATAAGTGTTTGCTGTGTGCCAGGCAAGTGTGTTAAGGTATAATCTTTTCCTTGAGAAATGTCCTGGCCAACATGGCGAAACCCCATCTCTACTAAAAATACAAAAATTAGCTGGGCATGGTGGCAGGTGCCTGTAATCTCAGCTACTCAAGAGGCTGAGGCAGGAGAATCCCTTGAGCCTGGGAGGTGGAGGTTGCAGTGAGCAGAGATTGCACCATTGCACTCAAGCCTGGGGAACAGAGCGAGACTCCATCTCAAAAAAAAACAAAAGCCAAGACTGTGAGTTTTTTTTTGTGTTTTTGTATCCCCAAGTCTTAGCACAGTACCAGGCATGAGGAAAACCTTTCATGGAAATGTTTGCTGAATTAAGGCCAGGCACAGTGGCTCACACCTGTAATCCTAGCACTTTAGGAGGCCAACGTAGGGGGATCGCTTGAGCTCAGGAGTTTAAGACCAGCCTGGGCAACATGGCAAAACCCCCGTCTCTACTAAAAATACAAAAATTAGCTGAGTGTGGTGGGGTACATCTGTGGTCTCAATTACTTGAGACTGCAGTGGGCCGTGACTGTGCCACTGCACTCTAGCCTGGGCGAGAGAGCGAGATCCTGTCTCCAAAAAAAAAAAAAAAAAAAAGAAAAGAAAGAAAGAAAAAGAAATGTTTGCTGAAGTAAATGGCATAAATGCCAAGCAGAGGACATCACAGAGAAGGCATGCCCCAAATCTACCAGTGAGAGAGGTGGGAGGTGGTCCCCAGTCACCTCTGCTTGACATCACATCACACCTTTCTCCAGCCTTCTCCAAAGGAACAACAATGCTAAGAAGCTTTAGGCTGAGGCGTAGCTCTGAGAGCTGGGTGCTGCATCGCAGGGATCCCCAGGGTCCTTACCACTGTCTGGAAGCAGGAGTGCAGCTGCGTCAAGAACGGGGGTTTATCAAGCAGGGCCAAGACTCGCTTTTCTACCATGGTGCACTCCACATCATCATCCTGAATCACCACATCCTTCTTCAGGATTTTGATTGCATAGAGTTCCTCTGTGCCCTTCCTGTCGGCAAGCATCACCTGAGAACACGTCAAGAACAACCTGAACACTTGTAAGCACACATCTTGGGGGGTGGAGGGAAGGAACCAGGCCAGGTGATGGCTCAGTGACAGTTTGTGCAGCTTTGTCAATGCGGGACATAAAAATATTAAACTTTATGTGCAAATGTGTAAATTCTACACATCACTACAAATTCAGTCCCTCCAGCATTTGCAAAACTTTAACGCTGCCAAGATTTGTAAATGGTATAGGCCACTGCCACATGATGGCACTATTTTGGCTGCTAAAATGAATACTCAACATTCTCTATCAGGATTAGTCTGGAATTATGCACATTTTTCAGGAGTATCCTTAGAGTGAAAGCTGACTGACACTTATAATCTCTCAAGTCAAGAACCTAGACTTGAAATCAGTTCCTGGGTCTATGAAATGTGGAGCCACAGAAACCAAATGGAGATACAGGCAAATTGCTGAAGACCCCATGTCAGTATCTCTTAATGATTGTATTTGCTTACCACAAGTGAACATTTAATTTTTAGTTGTGAAAACTATTCATCAACCAGCATTTCTGAGCATCCCTTCTGTTCCGAACACTGAGAAATAGTAACACACAGTGAACCCACTATAGCTTTTTGGATGCAGTTGTTTTTAAGGAAGTAGAAACCAGGTGAGGACTGTGCACTCTGATCTGAGAGACCAAATAGATGCCTCTTTATCAACTAAGACAGACCCTAATGTCAGAGGCATTCGAACCAGAGTGACTCCATCTTGAATAAGGGATGGAAAAAACAAGGCTGAGATCTGCTGGGCCACATTCGCAGGAGGTCAGGCATTCTTAGTCGCAGGATGAGATAGGAGGTCAGCAGGGCTAGTATCACAAGACACAGGTCAGAAAGACCCTGCTGATAAAACAGGATGCAGTAAAGAAGCCAGCCAAAATGCACCAAATCCAAGATGGTGATGAGAATAACCTCTGGCTACCCTCACTGCTCATTATATGCATTATTAGCATGTGAAAAGACACTCCTACCAGCGCCCCGACAGTTTACAAATGCTATGGCAATGCCCGGAAGTTACCTTACATAGTCTAAAAGATGGAGGAACCCTCAGTTCTGGGAATTGCCCACCCCTTTCCCAGAAAACTCATGAATAATAAAACCCTTGTTTAGCATATGATCAAGAAATACCTCTAGGTATACTCAGTCAAGCAGCCCATGCTGCTGCTCTGCCTATGGAGTAGCTGTTCTTTCATTTCTTTACTTCTCTAACAAACTGACTTTCACTTTATTCTGTGGACGCGCTCTGAATTCTTTCTTGCTTGAGGTCCAAGAACCTTCCTCTTGGGGTATGGATCAGGACCCCTTTCTGGTAACATTAAAGTTAAGGAAATAGTTATCTATGGGTTGACGGTTCAGGGCCCAGCTGGCATGGCAAATTTCTAAATCACTACAGCTACAAGATAAACCACTCTCGCTAAACTCCCTAGCAGTAGGAGCTATCAGGCCCCTCCTAACTTTGATTGACAACCCAGATCACTATGACTCGGACTGGACAGAGGACTGGCCTTACAAACATTCTTTTCTGTGATGCAACTGCAGACCTTAAGCCAGTTTCAGCAGCTTGCAGAGCCTGCACACAAACTGTTTTTGGGTCCTGTGGTTCACCTTTTGATCTAAAGAGCCAACTTCCACCTTTTTTTATTTATTTACTTTTTTGAGACGGAGTCTCCCTCTGTTGCCCAGGCTGGAGTGCAGTGGCATGATCTTGACTCACTGCAACCTCCACCTCCCAGGTTCCAGCAATTCTCCTGCCTCAGCTTCCCGAGTAGCTGGGATCACAGGTGCACACCACCACACCCAGCTAATTTTTATATTTTTAGTAGAGATGGGGTTTCACCATTTTTGCCAGGCTGGTCTCAAACTCCTGACCTCAAGTGGTCCACCTGCCTTGGCCTCCCAAAGTGCTGGGATTACAGGCATGAGCCACCGTGTCTAGGCAAATTCCACCTCATTTTAATGCTAAGTCCCCACCCCAAAGTGAACATGAGATGCATGTTACATATATGTTCATCCATTGTGCCTGTGCAAGGCTTCCCTCACAGATAAGTATAGCTTTCCCCCCAAACCTGTTGAATATGGATGACTCTATTGTGTAACATGGACCCTGTGAGGCATAAAACCCAACCTGCCCTTTTTCTCCTCAAGGAGAGGGCACCTTCATTCCACACCACAGACTTTCTTTTCTGGGTTTGCAAACTGATATCACCAATAAACCTCTCCTTTCTACCATTTAGCCATCCTGGTGGTCTTCTGGACGACTGTACAAATCACAGGGAAACCCTTTTTTTTTTTTTTGAGACGGAGTCTCGCTCTGTCTCCCAGGCTGGAGTGCAGTGGCGCGATCTCGGCTCACTGCAAGCTCCGCCTCCCGGGTTCACACCATTCTCCTGCCTCAGCCTCCCAAGCAGCTGGGACTACAGGCTCCCGCCACCATGCCCAGCTAATTTTTTGTATTTTTAGTAGAGACAGGGTTTCACCGTGTTAGCCAGGATGGTCTCGATCTCCTGACCTCGAATCACGGGAATCACGGGGAAATCTAATGTGCTGTTCTGGGGGAGAACAAAATTGATTCGACATTCTCTGCAGAAGCCCCTGCAATTTGCAGACGACTGTCCTCTTACCTTTCCAAAACTCCCCTTCCCTAACACCATGAGGAAATTGAAGTCCGTGAGTTTCACTCGGTCAAGGTTGTTGGAAGGTTGTTTCCTGTCTTCGGAGGGACTGATGACTTTGTTGCCAGCGGGGCCAAGTTTGGCTTTCTAAATAACAAGCACAAATGGGAAACATGTGGGTCATTTTTCTGGGGAAAGGGTGACAGAAACTACTGCGTTGTAACTGAGTTTAATGTTTGCTTGGAGGTGGGATGGGGTGAGAAAAGGAACAAACGGCGAGGATTGAGTATCTGTTCAGATATCAGCAGCTACACTCACTCTACGGGGAAAGTCTGCAAAGTAGCAGAAAACTGCTCTCCCTATTAAGAGACAACTCTTTACATAGTCAACCTAGAACTGATGGGTGGGGATCCGTGTAGGGCTGGTTGGTTGTTGTAATTCTAGTACGTCAAAGTTGACTTCTTGGGAAAAACAGTGCTTCGGGTCCATGAACATAATAAAGGAAATAAACTGTGTACTGATGCTTTTCATATTTGTAGATTTTTCAATTTAAAATTAATCTGCATAAAGGAAAACCTGTACCCACACCAAAAGGGAGGAAAATGTTCTCTGGAGAGGAACTGCTTAAAATGGCAAAGCCATTGGGATGATTCACTGCTATTTTCAAATGCACAGTAAGAACAGGGGTTGGGTCTTTTTTTTTTTTTTTTTTGATTTTTTTTTCCCTTTAAATCAAGAGTTGAAGTCACAAAAAGACATGGTGATATGCATAAGAAGAGATCCCAGCACTCTGGGAGGCGGAGGCGGGTGGATCACCTGAGGTCTGGAGTTTGAGACCAGCCTGGCCAACATGGTGAAACCCTGTCTCTACCAAAAATACAAAAATCAGCTGGGCATGGTGGTGCGTGCCTGTAATCCCAGCTACTTGGGAGGCTGAGGCGGGAGAATCGCTTGAACCCGGGGGCGGAGGTTGCAGTGAGCTGAGATTGTGCCATTGCACTCCAGCCTGGGAGACAGAGCAAGACTCTGTCTCAGAAAAAAAAAAAAAAAAAAAGAAAAGAAAAGAAAAGAAAAAAAGGGAGCACAAGGTGCCCTTTGCGCCTGAAGAATATCTGGTCACTGCCTGGCGGGTGAGCTACCAAAGGAGTTTTTAGAAGCTCTAGAGGGAGCCCTGCCCTCATGACTCTCACCAGGGCCTCAGAGTCCATGTCAAAGGCAAAAGGTAAAAGAGCTCAGCAGAAAAAGGTAGGTAAGTAAATCCACAGGAAGTCTCACTGTCGCTGAAGGAGCCCTGGAGAAGCCTGGAGTGGGCCGAGTCTCCCAGCACAATACTCCGAATTTTGAACATCTGCCTGACGGGAAGGAGCTGGTTGTAAGAAGCGTCAGCTGCTGACAGGTCCAGGACCCTGGCCCCTGGCTAGACCTCCACAGCCACATCCCTGAGCCCTAGGGCAATGATTCTTGCACCTTGGATACATTCTTTTTTTTTTTTTTTTTTTGAGACGGAGTTTTGCTCTTGTTGCCCAGGCTGGAGCGCAGTGCAGTGGCGCGATCTTGGCTCACCGCAACCTCCGCCTCCCTGGTTCAAGCGATTCTCCTGCCTCAGTCTTTTGAGTAGCTGGGATTCGCCACCATGCCTGGCTAATTTTTTTGTATTTTTAGTAGAGATGGGGTTTCGCCATGTTGGGCAGCCTGGTCTTAAACTCCTGACCTCAGGTGATCCGTCCGCCTTGGCCTCCCAAAGTGCTGGGACTACAGGCATGAGCCACCGCGCCCGGCCCATTCTTAATGAGAGGGTGCACCTCCCTCCCTAGTGCAGCAGACCTGAGCTCTGGAGCTCTTGCCAGGAACTCACTCCAGTCAACACCTTGGTGGTTACCAAGATGATGGTGAAGAAGGTAAGGAAGGCACTCAAGGGGCTTTACTATGGATCAGCAGCAGAGAAGGCTTCCGAGGAATCATCCGTCGTCCCTCTTGGAGCACCACCATGCCCTCATCCCACAGGTACTGATTGAGCCCCCTTGTGCTCTCTTGGGGAGCCTCTGCATTTGCAGGAGGAGCCCCTGCTGATACAGGAATTCAGCAGGACTGGTTTCACAAGATACAGGTCACAAAGAACCCCTAATAAAACAGTCTGTGGTAAAGAAGCCAGCCAAAACCCGCCAAAACCAACAACGCAATGAAAGCAATCTCAGGTCTCCTGGCTGCTCATCGTATGCTAATTATAACACATTGGCATGCTATAGGAAACCCCCGCCAGCACCAAGACAGTTTACAACTGTCATGGCAACATGTGGAAGTTACCCTACATGGTGTGAAAGGGGAATCCTCAGTTCCAGGAATTCCCTGCCCCTTTCCCAGAAAACTCATGAATAATCCACCCCTCGTTTAGCATTTGATCAAGAAATAACCACAAAAATAGCCAATCAGCAGCCTGCAGGGCTGCTCTGCCTATGGAGTAGCCACCCTCTTATTCCTTTACTTTCTTAATAAACTTGCTTTCACTTTACTCTGTAGGTTTGCTCTTGAATTCCCTCCTGCCCAAAGTCAAGAACCCATGTGGCCTCTTAAGCTGAACCCCAATTTTGGGGTTCACCCTGTGATACTGCCAGCTGTGTCTAGATTTCCAACTCTAACAGGGCTTGGCACAGGACATGCACTCAGCTCTTTGGCTGAACAAATACAGAACTGAAGCTCAAATGTGCTTATCAGATGCTGTGCTGTTGGACGATGCTTTTCTCCGATAACAATAACTTGCTCGTGGCCAGGCATGGTGGCTCACACCTGTAACACCAGCACTTTGGGAGGCTGAGGTGGGTGGATCACGAGGTCAGGAATTCAAGGTGAGCCTGGCCAACATGGTGAAACCCAATCTCTATTTAAAAAATACAAAAATTAGCTGGGCATGGTGGCACGTGCCTGTAATCCCAGCTACTCGGGAGGCTGAGGCAGGAGAATTGCTTGAACCGGGACCTGGGAGGCGGAGGTAGCAGTGGGTGAGATTGCGCCATTGCACTCCAGCCCGGGCTACAGAGCGAGACTCTGTCTCAAAAAAAAAAAAAAAAAAAAAAAAAAAAAAGAATAACTCGCTCATACAGGGATCAAGTCTCAGGGCTTGTGAACATGCTCTGATGAGTTGAGTGCCCCCATTTGACCAGAGACATTAAAACATGAGGGAGAGATGGCCCTGATATTTTTGCTTCCAGACTGAAAGTGTGAAACACGGTTGAGCTCTACCTCTGTTGGCAGCATGTAGTGGAAACACCTGTGAATTTGGGGCCACTGGAAACGTAGAAGGCCCATAAAGATAAAACATGAACTGTGATGCTACACATACTGGCCTGCCCACTTCGGCAGGGCCAGCCCAGTCCTCTAAAAACTGGCCCCAGCAATGATTCTAAGTTGAGAAACTTCCTAGGCTGTGTCTACATTTAATTTTTAATTTTTATTTTTTTGAGACAGTTTCACTCTTGTCACCCAGGCTGGAGTGCAGTGGCGTGATTCCAGCTCACTGCAACCTCTGCCTCCTGGGTTCAAGCAATTCTCCTGCCTCAGCCTCCTGAGTAGCTGGGATTACAGGTACGCGCCACCAAGCCAAGCTAATTTTTTTTTTATTTTTAGTAGATATGGGATTTCGCTGTGTTGGCCAGGTTGGTCTCGAACTCCTGATCCATCTGCCTCGGCCTCCCAAAGTGCTGGTATTACAGGCGTCAGCCACTTACCCAATTGGCTGTGTCTAAATTTAAAAGAATAGATAGGAAGTGCAAATTTGAGATGAGAATACCGACTATGCCATCCTGCTCTGCACTTCTGACTTAGAATAAGAAAAAAGTTATCAGAAAGAGGCACAGATTAATTGTATTTTCTCAGGATTCACAATAACACCTGAAAACACCCAAACACAACTGACTTGCTGATCTGAGGTGCTTGAAACAGCTGAAAACCACTTTCACCTGGGTGAAGTTGCTATTCATACTACCAACGAATGCCCAGCTTCCAACTGTAGCATGTGGTTCTACCCAGCTATGCTGGACTCCTCTGACATTCCCAGACAGTCATTCCTCCTTCCTCCTTTGACACTTCACCACCACAGTCAGGGGATGTGGGCTGATGCAGTGATGAGCCTCCAGATAGGCAGGGGGGCTTTTTACACACACTGCTATCTACTGCCTCGACTGCAAACATAACCTAGTGATGGCCTTGTGAGTTTCATGTTATGATCTTAGTCTGGTTATAAGCACAAAACATTGCCCAGGGTCAGGCTAAAGGCTGACAAAACCATTTTTACATTCAAGTACTTCTGAACTTATTTGCAATATGACCTTGGCCTCAGGTCTCAAATCAATCACCAGGTTTGAGAGGAACATCCACAAAGGAGACACCTGCTCACACAAGGTGGAGCTGGGCAGAGGACGCCACAGGCTTCCTGCTCTGCCTGGGCAGATTCTTTTCAGCCGGAAGCAGAGCTGAGTTTCTGGAGGCTGGTAGAGCAGGCAGCTGGTTGGGAAGGAGACAGACCGGTGTGTGGGGTCCAGGGCAGGCTGACCACATCCTTATCAGAGAGGTAGCTTCTCAGTGGCCTGGCCCAGAAGGTCAGAATGGATTTCTCCCCAGCCCAAGCCAGCCCTGAGATCAGAGCAGACCCAGCATCTTCACGCCCTTGCTCCCCCCATCAAGAGCAGCACTTCTGTTTCCACTACAGAACACACTTCCTGAGCCATCTCCATGCTGCCACCTGCAGGCCTTGCTGCCAAAGGACACAGAGCCATCCAATGCTGAGTTTTTGAAAGCAGATCTTTTATGGCAGGAAACTCCACGGTATGGCAACCTCAGGGGTCTGGGCCTGGCTTTGAGCAAGTCCCACTTTCAATCTGGGTCTAATCAATGCTGGGGTTGAGGGAGACAGCCAGTGGATATCTGAGCAGCTACGTCACTGGGGGCGGGGGATGCCTGAGGGCAGGGGGACAAGGAACCATATAGGACTTCCAGGTGGGCAGGGGCGCCAGGGCAAGATCAGATGCAGCGCGAGGCTTGACCTCCAGACCTTCGGTCAGCACCTCCTCTGTCTTCCTGAAGACCCAGCCTTCCCTGGCCTGCCGTTTCTCCTCCACCCCTAGCCTGGCTGACCTCTCCCACTCCTTCAGGTCCCAGCTCAACTGCTATTTCTTCAAGAAAACTGAAACAGGAATAATACAAGGTGATAGCAGGAGAACAGAAAATTCCAGGCAGCAGTTTCACGGGACTAGCAAAAAAGAAAAAAAAAAAATGTTGAAATAACTGCATAAGCTAGGGGCCCACAAGACCCTAAACATCAGGATGTGGGCCAAGCTGGCTAAGACCAACTGGGCCCAACATGGTGCTGGATTTGACCCAGTTTCACCTGGGACCTCACTGTCCGCTCATTAACATCCTCAATCCTCTACCCACCAGTGCCATGGCCGTTCCAGGAACACCAATATTTAGTGTAAAAACAGGTGGCACCACATTTCTGAGAAATCTCCACCTTTTTCCGGGAATCTTCAGGAATATCTCACCCCTTAAAGAAGCCCATAAAGGTAGCAGGCCCCAAACCCCCTTGCACGCCACTCTCTCTGGAGTATGCCTGCCTTTCCCTTTCTTGAGTGTGTACTGGTCACTTTGTAATAAATCTCCATATTTTCACTATTTTCTGACTCATCCTTGAATTCCTTCCCATGGCAGTATCAAGAGCCTGGACACCGGCTGAGGTCGAGGTCCCACCAGCGTTTGGGGACCACCCCCAGCCCACCAGCATCAAAACCCCTCCCCAAAGACGTCCCGTTGCTCTCGCTGGCGGGCTACTGCTAAAATGACAGCAGGAGCCAGGCACGGTGGCTCAAGCCTGTAATCCCAGCACTTTGGGAGGCCAAGGCAGGCGGATCACCTGAGGTCAGGAGTTCAAGACCAGCCTGGCCAACATGGTGAAACCTCGTCTCTACCAAAAAATACAAAAATTAGCCAGTGTGGTGGTGGGCGCCTGTAGTCCCAGCTACTTGGGAGGCTGAGGTGGGAGAATCGCTTAAACCCAGGAGGCGAAGGTTGCAGTGAGCCAAGATCGTGCCACTGCCCTTCAGCCTGGGTGATAGAATGAGAACCTGTCTTGGAAAAAAAAAAAAAAAAAGACAGTGGTCCTGTCCTGGATTCACTGGCTTCCCACACGACAGAGAGAAGGCTGAGCGCTTTGATGGTTGAGGAGGAGACTCGCTCTGCTCTGTCTCTCGGCTTATTTCCCACCACTCCCTCCGCCTCGGTCCCAGCCATGCCAGCCTGCTGCAAGCTCCCACCCGTCTCCTGCCTTGGGATGCCAGCTCCGCCCTTCCCTCTTCTGCTGTTCACAGTCATCCTCCACAGTGGTCTTCCTGAAACCCCAACACTCCTTCCTTCTCCCCGTTAGCTTCCTCCCAGAACCCCGTTGCCACCTGACTGCAAGTCTGGGAGGGCAGGGGTCTTGCTGTTCTGTTCACCTTCAAAATCCAACTCAAGCGCCTCCATTTGGTTTCTCTGGAATTTCCAACCTGCAGCAGACAGGGCCCCACCCATATCCCCTGAGCTTTCTGTCCTGCACACCTGCGAACACCTGAGCTTTCTGTCTTGCACACCTGCGAGCACCTGAGGGTTCCATTCAGGCCACTCCTGCAGAGGGAGCTTGAGGTGCCCGAGTTATGGCCCTTTCAACCAACCACAGCCCTCCACCAGCCCGGAACAGGAAGCCTGTTCCAGAATGTTCCTCCAGCTCACAAGAAGCCTGAGCTCCAGCTGCCCACAGTGGTCATCAGCTTGAGAACACACCCTTGGCTGGGTCCTCCCCTTCCCTGGCCCCCATCTCTACTCCCCATCCATGTCTCCTGGAATCCTTTCAGGAATGAACTTCTCAAAACCGCGGGGCTGCGTCAGCTTCTGGGGGAACCTAACACACATATTTCTTCTTGGATTTTTTTTTTTTTTTCTAGACAGGGTCTCACTCTGTCGCCCAGGCTGGAGTGCAGTGGCATGATCATGGCTCACTGCAACCTCAACCTCCTGGGCTCAAGTGATCCTCCCATCTCAGCCTCCTGAGTAGCTGGGACTACAAGCATACATCACCACACCCAGCTAATTTTTTTTTAGACATGGGGTTTCACCATGTTGCCCAGGCTGGTCTCAAACTCCTGAGCTCAAGTGATCCGCCCACCTCAGCCTCGCAAAGTGCTGGGACTATAGGTGTGAGCCACTGCACCCAGCCTCCTCTTCTTGGATTTATTGATCTGTCTTCCTCACTAGCCTGTGAGATCCTAGGAGGTAAGGATCAAGTCTTGCTCAAGTTTGTATCTTGAGACCAAGCACTATATCAGGCACATACATTCAAAACTCAGAATTCTCTCTCTCATTCATTCACATTTGTGCTCATTAAGCACTAAGACTGACAGAACTGACAGAGGCCAACTTGTAGCCAGCACTAGTTGGCCAGATGACAAACTAACATAAAAAGGCAGCTGTTAGTCAGGTGAGCTGGTGCAGACAAGCAGTCCAGGACTCCATGCATTTGCACCTTCATACATAAGCTGAACTCTTTCTCTCAAGCAATCACTGTTCATGCTGGGACAGCTACAGAGAAGTGCTGGGAGGGCTCTCCTGCTTTTAGGGTGGTTGGCCACATGATGACCCTCCCCAGAGGCCACACGAGACTAGTTAGCCAGGCCAGCAAGCTGAAACCATGCCCTTGGATGGGTTTCTCTGAAGGGCTATTTATCTGCTGAGAAGTCTGGCTTGCCCAAGATCCAGCTGGGATCTCTGGCTCAAAAGCAACAGTGAGCCCTGAGCTGACCATTTTTCTTTCTCTGAGCTTTTTAATGGATTGTTTGGCAACTGGCCTCCCAGCAGAATTAAGAGACCTGCCCTTCCTGGCTTGCATATTGTTGACATAACTCTAGTTGTCATGACTATAACTCAGACTTCACCAGGAGTGCAAATAAAATCAATATACGTCTAGGGATAAAGCTGAAGCCAACAGCCTAACTGCAGAGATTTCAGAAAACCTGAGGAAGCAGAAGAGCAAGTGTGCTGGCATCCTTTACTCCAGCAATGCAAACACGGCCCAACATGGCCAGATGCCCTGCTGGGGGCCTGAGCAAATGGAAAATTCTGAATGCAGAGGATGAAATGCAGAAACGCAGAATGTCCCCTGAAGATGAATGAATGCTCAGAGCACAGCATGCACTGGGCTGCTGACCTCAAGCAGATATTAACTAATTAGAAACGCTCCTGCTGATGTGTCCCAAATCTTGAGTCTATCTCACTCATTTCCAAGTTAGGTAAAGAAAGCGGTGGGGGACCAGGCTCTGAGCATCAGTCAACAGGCTGGAGACCCCCATGGCTCTCAGTACTGCCATCCTCCTGTGAAACTGTCTTCCACCCCTGCACCAGGAGGAATCCCCTTTCAGCTCTGATGATGTTTGTTCAGTTCTTTTTTTTTTTTTTTTTTTTTCTTTTTGAGATGGTGTCTCGCTCTGTCGCCCAGGCTGGAGTACAGTGGCGCGATCTTGGCTCACTGCAACCTCCGCCTCCCGGGTTCACGCCATTCTCCTGCCTAAGCCTCCCGAGTAGCTGGGCACTGGTCCTAGGACCAGCAGCATCAGCTAGAGGCTTGGCAGAAATGCAGACTCTTGGGCCCCACCCCGTTTTCTACTAAGTCCAAACATGCATTTTAAACAAAATCTTTGGGTGGGTCCTGTGCACATTTAAGATTGAGAAATGCTGATCTAAGACAGTTCGGACATTTCTCCAAGTTCCAACATCCCTGTCAAACTCACTTGTTTCTGAGACCCTTTCCACCATCCACAATCTTCAATTATTATATAAAACCAGTGGCATCTCTGGAAAGAGCCCTGAACTTGGATTCCAAAGAGCTCGGATCAAATCTTAATCTTATCCATTTTTACTGTGTGACTCTGGACAAATGACACTGCCTCTCTGAGCCCCGGGTTCCTTATATGTAATACAGTAGTAAGAAGACTGTGTCCCTGGGCTATGCTGGGCCATCTCTCTGGACTGCACTGAAGGTGAAATAAGGTATCCTTTGCAAAAGGACTCTAGTGTAGCACCTCATGCTTTATTCCCTCCACCCTGGTCATCATCTTCCTTTTTTTTTTTTTGAGACGGAGTCTCACTCTGTCTACCAGGCTGGAGTATAGTAGTGTGATCTCGGCTCACTGCAACCTCCACCTCCTGGGTTCAAGTGATTCTCCTGCCTCAGCCTCCCGAGTAGCTGGGATTACAGGCCCACGTCACCATGCCTGGCTAATTTTTGTATTTTTAGTAGAGATGGGTTTTACCATGTTGGCTAGGCTGGTCTTGAACTCCTGACCTCAAGTGATCCACCTGCCTCAGCCTCCCAAAGTGTTGGGATTACAGGCAGGAGACACTGCACCCAGCGTTACTCTGGTCTTCTTTGCTTTGACCCAGAAAGGAGACAAAGTGCAGGAGACTGCACTTTCCTTCAAGCTTCTGGCATGCACCTGCTCCGTGACTGTACACTGAAGGCCTCTGGGATTCAATGACCAACTGCATGCTGCCTGGGCTGGAGTTCTGTGGGCTAACTCACAGACTAGAAACCCTGTGACCTGCAGACATATGTGAGGCCACAAATGGGCTTTGCAGGAGCTCATGACCTGTTGTGAGGTTGAGGCACATCCCCATGGGCTCCCACACCCTCCTAAGGCGGGCAGGAGAGGCAATGGGTCTTGGCTCTAGCTGTCCACCCTGATTTCCAGAAAGCCTACTGAAGCCCTCTAAGGGGGCTGGGTTAAGACTGCAGCAGGAAAAGACCCTGACTTAATAAAATGGCACAAATTTTTAAAAGGAAAAAAAAATGGGAACTACAATATGTAATGTTGTAAATAGAATGAAGTGACATTCAATGTAGAAGCTGTAGCATGCTCTTCTTTTCAAAATGGGACTAAAGCACCTCACAGTTTATTGGCTATGATTCAACAACCCAGAATCCAGGATTTTTAGGTTCCTCAAAAAATGGCATATTCGCATTTGGTTCAAGTTTGGCATTGTGATGCCACTTGGAAGACCAGGCTGTGAGACAAGGCAGTGTTCCCTCCTCATTTGAAAATTTACTGATGACTGACATGTCTCACTTTATACCACAGATACATTCTTGAAAAGTCACAATAGTTTGCAATCACTGAAGCTATTAACAATTCAAAGAGCTCCTGTGGTGGCATTCTGTAAAGCAAATCACACAAAATGAATCTGAATATTGCAAACCCAAATTCGCCTACATGGGGGTTACGGTACATGTGTAAAAACATCTGTGCCTGAAGCTATCCGTGTGTAATGTGAGAAGCTCTCCACATTCAGCTCCCTATTAGGGGTTTTTTCAAATTAAAATTGAGAGGTGGTTGCGACAAATGACTTACATTGTATATCTATGAGGGGCTGGATGGCTGGAGACATTCATTTTCTAATAGGTTAAAAGTTTGCAGCTGCTGAGCTGTGACGGTGTGACAGTCTAACCCACCTTAACAGCAATTTCAAAGGGTTTAACTTAATACCATAGATACTCTGCTATGTTTGAATTTTATATAATGAATATACACTATATGGAAAATCAGACAGACCATAAAAATAGAAATTTCTGACCTCTGATACAATAGCCCTCTGCCCAGAAATTCTTACAAGGGGTGCTGATTTATCTCCAGTATGAATATAGGTCCAAAGATTCATCTACAGTTAAGAATCAGAATCTGAACCATAACTCCAGGGCTCCCGGTGGGTCCATCTCATAATCATAGAACTTCTGGGCAGCTTCTGAAGTACTGTTTAATGTCTAATTGTCAGAGGCGTTCAAACCAGAGCAACTCCATCTTGTATAGCGGCTGGGTAAAATGAGGCTGAGACCTGTTGGGCTGCATTTGCACTCCTGGGAGGTCAGGCATTCTTAGTCACAGGATAAAACAAGAGGTGAGCATGACTGTTCTCAAAAGGTACAGACCATAAAGACCCTCATGATAAAATAGGATGCAGTAATGAAGCCACCCAAACCTGCCAAAATCAAGATGGCAAGGAAAGCAACCTCTGGCCTCCCTGCTGCTCATTATATGCTAATTATAATACATTAGCATGCTAAAAGACACTCCCATTAGCGCCATGACAGTCTATAAATGCCATGGTAACATCCAGCGGTTACCCCATATGGTCTAAAAAGGGAGGGACCCCTCAGTGCTGGAAATTGCCTGCCCCTTTCCCAGAAAACTCATGAATAATCCACACCTTTTAAAGCATATGATCAAGAAATAACCATAAAAACAGCCAACCAGCAGCCCTTGGGGGTTGCTCTGCCTATGGAGTAGCCATTCTTTTTTTTTTGGAGACAGAACCTTGCTCTGTTGCCCAGGCTGGAGTGCAGTGGCCCAATCTCGGCTCACTGCAAGCTCCGCCTCCGGGTTCATGCCATTCTCCTGCCTCAGCCTCCTGAGTAGCTGGGACTACAGGCGCCCACCACCACACCTGGCTAATTTTTTTGTATTTTTAGTAGAGACGGGGTTTCACCATGTTAGCCAGGATGGTCTCGATCTCCTGACCTCATGATCCGCCTG
The DNA here is from genome assembly GCF_028885625.2 of Pongo pygmaeus. Classification (NCBI taxonomy): domain Eukaryota; kingdom Metazoa; phylum Chordata; class Mammalia; order Primates; family Hominidae; genus Pongo; species Pongo pygmaeus. The sequence continues at coordinate 84,905,166 of NC_072392.2, read as the reverse complement.
CCTCGGCCTCCCAAAGTGCTGGGATTACAGGTGTGAGCCACCGCACCCGGCCCATTCTTTTATTCCTTTACTTTCTTAGTAAACTTGCTTTCACTTTACTCTGTGGACTTGCCCCAAATTCTTTCCTCCATGAAATCCAAGAACTCTCTCTTGGGGTCTGGATTGGGACTTCTTTCTAGTAACGTAACTACATTCCACTTTAAATGTGTTCATTCTCACCTATTTTGTAAATATGTCTTCAAAAATACATGATCTCTTAGCATTCTCGAAAATAAGGCTTTGATTAATACACTTATCAAAGACAGTTGCAATGTGTGGAGAGATGAACTTGACAACAGAAGCTTCTTTCTACTTCTAAGATTCCACGGACAGGCCAACGATGACCAACCATAGGAACAAATGAATAATTGTGGATTTCTCCTACCATTTTTTATACAATGATGAAAGTCCTCTGTATTCACGGCTAATCTGAACAATACTGGCAAAACAACACTGATGGTGATTCATTGCTATTCCATGTAACAGGGCATGGTTAACAGAAATAGCCATGCCATATATAACCAAGGATGCCCAGCACAGCATCATACCTCTAAGGTAATGCCTTTACCTGCACCCACTGCAACATTAGTTAAGAGAGATCAGGTGTTTCGGAAGCAGAAAGCCACAAAGGAACTGAGGGTTTTCACGGTATCGTTAGTGGAATATGGCCTGTGTATTTCTAATAAGCTCCAAGTCATGATATCTATTATCTTCTACTCGGTAACGGGGCAACAGGTTAAAATGATGCTACTTAATGGGCATGACAGCCTCCTGGGTAGCACAGTTAGAGTAAATAAAATGTCTGCTGTTCTCTGGCTCAATACTTCATCTGCTGGGACACACCAAGCACACTGCCGCCTGAGGGCCTTTTCAGTTGGGCACTTCCTCTGACCCAGATAGGCAAGGGACTCCCTTCTATCTCTGCTCAAAGGATGCTTTAACCCCGAGGCTCCCTACTCCTTCTGACATTGTCCCTGCACCGGCTTATGCGGTGCATACTCCCTCCCTCTCTTCTCATTACCAATTCTGTATTTCTCTACTTGTTTGTTACTTTCTTCGGCCACTGGGATGAGCACGGATGGCTCATCTGTTTTGTTCCCCGGCACAGCTGCAGTGCCTAGGATGGTGTCTGGGGCATGGTGGTCCTCAAATATTTGCAGAAGCAATGAGTAGAGTATATGGGGAAGGCAGCTTTTCATATAACATTTTTAAGAGGCAGAAATGTGGCTTTAAAATAATTTCTACAGCAAGGCTGCCTCTTGTTATAAAAGTATACCTACTCATTTTAGAAAATTTAACAGGCATGGATACATCAGAAAAAAGAGAACAAAATTTAAAACATCTATAAGTTTATTTTTAATTTATTTTTGAGACGGAGTCTCGCTCTGTCTTCCAGACTGGAGTGCAGCGGTGTGATCTTGGCTTGCTGCAACCTCTGCCTCTTGGGTTCCAGCGATTCTCACACCTCAGCCTCCTGAGTAGCTGGGATTACAGGAACATGTCACCATGCCTGGCTAATTTTTGTATTATTAGTAGAGACGGGGTTTCACCATGTTGGCCAGGCTGGTTTCGAAGTCCTGACCTCAAGTGATCCACCCACCTCGGCCAAAGTGCTGGGATTGCAGGTGTGAGCCACCACAGCTGGCCTAAAACATCTAAAATTTTATACTCACTTTGGCAGCATATATACTAAAATCCTATAATTTTATCACCCAGAAGTAATCGTTAATAACATTCTGGTAGACATTTTCCTAATCCTTTCTTTTCATGATTTCCTATGTGATACAGATAGAATCAGATTGTTCATAACCTGCTTCTCCCCTTTGCTTATTGTGAACTTCTGGTTATAAGCACTCTTCTGCCACATGGTTTGAGTGACTGCATCATATCCTACTACACAGCTCTACTGTAGCTGATGTAACCATTCCTTATTGTTAGACACCTAGGTTTTTCCTAGTTCTGTTTTCAATAACATGCAGATGAACAATTTTGTGGTCTAAATCTGTGTGCATCCTTGAAGTCCCCAGGATAGATTCCTGGATGAATGAAATATTAATTACTTGTTTGTGACCTTTTTGGGGAGGTCACAAACAAGTACCCTTGTGCCCAGCTGCACAAGGACAGACATTTTAATCTCACCATGAAAAGTCAAAGAGAAGAGGAAGGAGCCCAGAGTCAAGGCAGCCTAATTCCTGAAGGCAGGCTCTTGGTTTCTTTTGGGTTGTGTGTCTAAATTCACAGTTGGAATTTCTAACTGTACTTCTTTCTCAGATGTGGCTGTGTATATGTGTTTTATGTTCAGATGTCAAAACAAAAACACATCTTTCCTTCCACAACATAGAAAGTGGTCTTGGAAGGTGCTATGGTTTGAATGTGTCTCTCTCAAATTCACATGTTGAAATCCTTAGCCCCAAGGTGATGGTATCAGGAGGCAGGGCCTTTGGAAGGTGACTAGGTCATGAGGGTGGATCCCTCACGAATGGGATTAGTGCCCTTATAAAAGAGGCCTCGGAAGCTGGGTGTGATCCCAGGCTGATGCCTCTAATCCCAGCACTTTTGAAAGGCTGAGGCAAAGATAGCTTGAGGCTGGGAGTTTGAGAACAGCCTTAGTCAACACAGTGAGACCCCCATCTCTACAAAAAATAATTTTAAAAATTAGCCAGGCACAGTGGCATGCACCTGTAGTCCTAGCTACTCGGGAGGCTGAAGCAGGAGGATTGCTTGAGCCCAGGAATTCGAGGCTGCAGTGAACAGTGATTGTGCCACTGCACTCCCGCCTGGGCATCAGAATGAGACCCTGTCTCTAAATAATAAAAACTTTAATAAAAAGAGGCCTGAGAGGCTCCTCATCTCATCTACCATGTGTGGGCAAAGCCAGAAGATGCCATCTGTGAATCAGAAAGTGAGCCTTCACCAGACACCTCACCTGCCTTGATCTTAGACTTCCCAGCATTCAGAACTAAGAGAGAGAAACATATGTAGTTTGTAAGCCATGTAGTTTATGATATTTTGCTATAGCAGCCCGAGTGGACTAAGACAGAAGGGGAGCTAATTTGTATGGAGAGCTTAACAGTGATCCTTAGTAAGTCAGTCCCCCAAGCCACCCCACTTCCTTCTGATGGCATTTTTCTGGTTGCACAATCCAATCTGTAAGTGCAACCTGGAAATAAGGGCCTGGGTGATTCCTCCCACACAACTGGGTCAACACCTGCTACTTGGAGTTTTCTCCCGGAGGCGGGAATCACAGGTGACCGGCAAATCACAGGCATGAGTCATTCTTTCTCCTGCTGGCAACTGTAGCGAGGGCCTCAGAACCACAGACTGTCAGCCACAGAAGGGTCCCTGGGGAATGTGACCTGCCTAGGATGCAGATGAAGATGCTGAGGTCTAGAGAGCTAACTTCACTACAGCCTCTGCGCCACTTCGTGGCAGTGCTGGCGGAGGAAGAGAAGGACACTCTGTTCTCTACAGAGGCCCTGAAACTAGATGCTGGATCATCCCGTACATTTCCCTGTGCTAAGGGTTGCCCCATCTGGGCTGTAATCTTTGACTAACAGCAGGAGGATGACAGAGCTTCTAGAATTCAAAAGCAACTTGGGGATAGTCTCATCAAGGCTGCCCATGTTACAGATGAGGAGAATGAGCCCAGGGGGCACCGTGATATGTCTAAATCAGTTTTCCATCCTGAGCTCTGAATCCAGAACTCCGGTCTTTGAACCTAGTGCTCTTCCTCCTACATCGAGGGTGAGCATCGAGGGTGAGCAAACTTTTTCTGTAAAGGTCCAGATAGTAAATATTTGTGGTTTTGTGGGCCAAATACTGTCTCTGTCGTAACTCTCCAACTCTGCCACTGTAGCTCGAAAGCTACAAAAGTGAGTAAAGGAGGGAAGCTGTTCCAATAAAGCCTTAATGGTGAAAACACGCAGCAGCTGGGGTCTGGGCTGTGGATTGCAGTTTGATGACCCTTGCCCTGTATCATGCAGGTTCTCAAATCATTCATCCTCATTTGCAGTTAGATTTCAGTACAATGTCTGTATCTCCTTAATCTATCAGAACAGCGACAATTAAGAATCTCAAGAGCACTAGAATTAAATCACTATTCAGGCTCTTCCACAATGCTTGCTATGCCAGGCAGCACAGGAAAAGGAAATTTTGCAGCCAAACAATGGTGGTGAATGAAGTATGTATTCAGCAGAGCAAAATTTAAGGGCAACATATTCAATCGTTTTCTTAACGAGAAATATTTTCATGGACACACCCACTTTGGCTGTTGCCACGGTTAAAATAAATTCACAGGCAGCGAGAGGGCCTCCGTTGTCATGGCAACTGAGCCATACTCCAAGGAGAAACGTGGGACCCTGATGCGTTGGCACTTTGCCAGATGTGGAAACTGCAAAGTGCTTGGTTCTTTTCATACCACGTAATATTCACCTCTAGTATCCCGGTGTGTGATTTTCTTTACAGCCAACCAAATTTTTTCCTGTTTCCCAGATTTGTCTGTTGATAATTGACACATCTGTTAGGATCGCTAATCTTGATGGTGCACCCCTTGTCTCACCTGCTAAACACCTCCTGGAAAGGCAGTTTGCCCTTGTACCACGTTCTCCCCAATTGCTAAATCTCCAGGCTTACATGAGGATTCCCCACCAATGACCTTAAGTTTTTCCATCTGCAAAAATGTTTTTCTCCCACCAGGGAGCTGATGGCACACTTGCATCTGATGCCCAGCTTACAGGAAGGCCCAGTGCACACTGATACAGCCATGACATAGCATTGTTCGAGAACTCTGGGCACTTAATGATTTTTGGAAACTTATTCCTTTTCCTGCTACGAATACTCCCCTTTGGAATTAACACCACACTGGCTTTATGGGTTGGCTGTGGCAGGGTCAAGAATCACATGAACTCAGAAACATCATCAAAGTAAATAGTTTTTCAGACTGTCAGCAACATGGCTTCGAAGTGGGCAATTCTCTGATGCTAAAAAAAAAAAAAAAAAAAAACCCCAGGGAGATAGAAAATGGGCTGGGGCCCCATGCAAGCAAGAATAGACTGAAGAAGCCATCCAGCTCTTGGGAAACCCTTGACTTCTTTGCAGCACACTGAAGATCCTCTAAAGCCAAGAAGCAATTGGGAGCACAAGGTGGTGATCTCATCTTTATGTCCACTAAAATGTAAAGACATCCAGGCAACAGTTGATTGCTATTTGTTGTGTGCGGGCGGGGGTGGGGGTGGGGGTGGAGGGCATGGAATCTTTCATTTGCAAATCTTTACTGCCCTCTTGTGGTATTCAGTTTCTGAAGCAACTGCATTTTGGCTGGGATCTTTTAGCAGAAATCCACCTAAGATTCACTAGTCTGCCTTACCGAGGTGAAGTCCCAATAAATGGGGCAAGATGGCACAAACAAGACACAAAAATGTATCTACGCAGATGCAAAAAAAATGTATCCTTTATAGTAGATGACCTGAATCACTAACGTAAGTGCTGGGACTTTGCAAAATGCCGACGGAACTATAGAGTGCCAGCGGAACTACAGATGCCAAAAGTGGGTTTTAAGATCTCTGGGTGCTCTATTTCTAGAAAACAAAGATCCAAACAGTTGTAGGCCTTTCTGTGTCTCCCAAATCTTTCCAAACCCTTGACTGGGTACAGACTCTGCAAGCCACAGATCCAAGAAAGGGCCTGGGGGGAAGGGAGGCAGTGAGGGCTGCAGGGGGCCCTGGAGTGGTCCGAGGGAGCCACTGTGTTTATCTTAGAAACAAAAAACGACCTGGAAAATAGTGAGAAGTAATGACAGTCACACGAGGGCAGAGTTCAATGAAAAAGCCACTTCTGGGAAAATCCAACTGAAGCTAAGCGAGCACAGAACAGCAGCTCCTGAAGTCAATAAAAAACAGTAACAAAAAACACACCCAAGCTATAACCGGCAATAAAGCCCAGTTCCCCAAGGAAGAAGGTTCCAGAGCCTTCCCTCCATGGCTGTGCAGCTGTTGCAGAAAGGGAAAACAGGATAACTGGGCAACCTCACAGAGAAAAAAAAAAACCCAAAAAAACACACATCCTATCCCCGAAATGCTGGATACACTGCTCAACTACTCAACGGAAAATTTTTATAAAATGTCTCTGACAGGAGCAAGCAATTTGAAAGCAGGGCTGACTGTCATTAAATTTAGCACAATATTTCCATAATCATTGATTTAATCCTACCCTCACTGAGCCTTTTTAATCCACACCAGTTTTTAAAACTGAGGGGCCTAATTATAGCTCAATGGGACACCTGCTTCCAAGGCTAGCAGCAGCTGCACTGTTATGGGCTATTCTCCAGGCCCTCTGTGTCAGGCAGCTCACTAGGTGCTCAGGAAGGTGACAAGCATGGGATCTGGGGTCTGCCAGCAGTGGTCTGGGACATCAGTAAAGGCACTGCTCATTTCTCTGAGGCCTGTTTCTTCATCTGTAAAATGGGTCAGCACTCCCTTTCTCGTCCTGCAGGCTTGGGAGCCTTGCCATCCTGCAGTGGTGAGGGAGTGATCAGAGCTCGGGGCCGGTGGCTGCTGCTATTCTGAGTAGTCTCGCCACAGCCATCGCCTGCTGCCAGGTGGCAGCGTCAGAAGACAAATTCCCATTCCAGGAAGGGGGAAGAGATGAGGGGGTAGAACAGTGAGACCTCTCCTAAAAAGACAGGGGCTTCCCAGCTGCCCTCAGGGGACTTGGACAGCACTGAGGAGCTGGTCTCCAGCAGGAGGGGCTGCCTGAGGGCAAGGTGGAGGTAGGTGTTTCCTGTCTCCAACGGTGGGCACAGGCCTGAGGGCACAAGGGCAGCTGAGGTCAGGACACGTTTCCCTTTACACATGGTATTTGCACCCTAGCACTCTGGCCCCATGCATGAGGCCTGGCAGCTTGGGGGGGCGTGGACTCACAAGGCGGCATTCTCCCTCAGGGAAGCAGCGGGTGGGGGGGAACATGGCTGGGATGCAAGTAGCCTCAAAGCAGAGGACCTCACACTGGAGAGGAAAGGTGTGTGATCGGATCACTTCACCACCGCATGAGATACTCCTGGGATCTCGCAGCTGTGACTGCTGGGCTTTGGAAGTGAACAGAGGTTTTGTCAATGGGCCAGGAAAGAGCCAGGGAGTCTAAATTAATACAATTATTGTGACTCTAAGGGTATCCACAGGCTGTGAGGGCCTAGGGGAATGTAAGTCACAAAAGGAATACCCCTAGTAAAAGCTGAGACTATGGCTGTGTCCTGCCTGCCCCCACCCAAGCCATCAGCTCTGAGCAGACCCGGCTGCCCACCCATGACCATTGGTAACTCATGGACAGAGCCCTTCCTGCATGACTCTTTGCAGCCTGTCAACAGAGAAAACCAGTGACTGGGGGCCAGACTCGGACTGAGTGTTGACAAGTCTATTTTCAGAAAAAGCCACAAGATAAAGATTAGCTCATGACCAAGCCAAGGAAGCCACTTTGAAGAGAGGTGTGAGCGAGCGGTGGCACGCTATTATCACTGCCTGGGTCAGGGTGAATTTCCAACATGCGGGTGACATTTTCTTTCTCAGGTAGAGTAGCCTGTTTCTTGTCCTCATAACAAAACCACACAGGAAACATAAAAAATAAGCACCAACACAAAGCATGTCAGAAAAGAGACTTTGTTGACTTGCCACTTCTCATCTCTGTTCTTAAATGAATTCAAGATGGCCTCGCTTCACTGCTGCAGGTAGGAGTAGGGTGGGGTACGGGGAGCACATTCCTATCTGATGGGTTATTTGTACCTAATGTACAACCAGGGTCTCCCAACCTGGGGCCCGGGAGTGGTTTAGAAAGCACAATGAGGTTGGGTGCAGTGGCTCACGACTGTAATCCCAGTACTTTGGGAGGCCGAGGCGGGCGGATCACAAGGTCAGGAGTTCAAGACCAGCCTGGCCAATATGGTGAAACCCCTTCTCTACAAAAAATAAAAAAAATAAAAAAAATGGCCGGGCATGGTGGCGTGTGCCTGTAGTCCCAGCTACTCGGGAGGCTGAGGCAGGACAACTGCTTGAACCCAGGAGGTGGAGGTTGCAATGAGCCGAGATTGCACCACTGCACTCCAGCCTGGGTGACAGAGTGAGACTCCATCTCAAAAAAAAAAAAAAAAAAAAGGACAACGAAGTGTTCACTTTAACTTGGCAATGGCTTCTTGGAAACTAGCAATGCACAGTGACACCTCCATTAGGGAAAACTCTGTAATTCATAATTCCTGGGGATGGAAGGTAGAGAAAAGGCTGAGTAATGACTGCAGCAAACACAAATCTAGCCAGGCAGTATTCTAGGCACCTTCCATACTTACTCATTTAATCCTCCCAACATCCCTAGGAGGCTGGTCCTTTTGCCATTTCCCTTTTAGACTTGGGGAAACTGAGGCAAGAGAGATGAGCTGAGTGACCCCAGGCTATACAGCTACGAAATGGTGGAGCTGGGATTTGAACCCTTGAACCCAGGCAGTGTGGCACTTCCTCACCACACCCTGCTGCCTTCTTGGAATGATGAGGTGACAGCCACATTGCCCAGCAGGTGGGAGAAGAGGGACAGTCTTTAAGGAGAAGGGGATAGGGACAGCCCCTCATTAGAGCTAGGAGGAGCCAGGCAAGAACCCAGGGAGGTGAAAGCCTCACCCTAACACTTTCTTCTTATTTTTCTCCCCTCTCATTACTTCCCTTTTCAGCCACATCTGAGTTTTACACCAGCACCCAGCTTTCCGACATGCTGGGAAACTAAGCCCCGTGATTCATGTTTCTTTGGAATAACAAAGTTTTCAACATAATAAAAAGGACACAAACAGCGCTCAGGCACGTCAGGCCACACAAGTGGGAGAGGTTTGGGTCCCAATTAGGGTTCCAGGACCCAAGTACGAGTTCCTTCCATCAGAGTGGAGGTGTTCCTCTAAAGTAGCAGCGGGTGCAATGAGAGGGGTTTACTTGGTTTTTAAACAGGAACTGTTTCCACCTCCTGGAGTGATCAAGAGGTGCCTCTCTCCTCTGAGAATGCTGGAGGGTTTTACTCCACGGGAAGAAGTTGCACAGAGGCTCAGTGTATTCAGGTGTGGCCAGCCTCTGGAGATGTGTATCCAAAGTCAACACTCTGCACTGAATCATGGGACAGGGTTTTCAAACACAGACAAGGGCGGTGGGTGGGGGGGGCAGTAAGAACAGAAGCCTTGAAAGGCAGTTTTCACACACAGTATTTACCACACTCTGCAAGACTTACAAAACCTCAAGGAATATTTTTTTTCTTTCTCATTTCCAATATCTCTAGGTCACAAATCTCCTGTGGTTCCTCTAACAGGCACATCTGCAGGGTGAGATACAAGTTCTAGAGATGAGAAACTCTAAAAACATTATTTATTAGATGCTGTCTTTAGGACAGTGTTTTTGAGAAGGTATTAGATGTTGATTCCAGCTTGCGGTGGGGGAGTCGGGTTTATCCCCTTGCAAATCCTCCACCCGAGGATTTGAGGGTTTAAATTTTCCAGTTTGTTCCAATGTGAACGTGAAAGCACTGCGACAATCTTGGGCTGATTTTAATTACGAACACAGGCAATACGCTGAGAGCACAGCTGGTGTGTGGCCCTAACCAGCTTCCCAGAAGAGAGTGGCACTATCAGAAATGACAATAATAGACCAGGTTTTTAAAACCATTTACATGCAAGTTGCAAAATTCCCCTCCATAGTTTGGGGATAGAATGGTTGATTAGATTGCAACAATTGAGTTGGGAAAACATTAAAAAATGAGAAAAAAAGAAATAAGAGTGAGAAGGATTAAGCCAGGCATTAAGAACATCAGAACAATTATAGGATTTCAGCCTATGATATATTACACTACATCATCCATATGAACACACTCATGTAGTGTAAATACACCATACTGATTGCATGCTAATGCAGATGTATGCCTATAAAACTGAAAATGAGTCTTAACTCATATGTGATTGAAAGATATTAACAGAAAGAAAGGAAAATGAGCTGTCCATTTAAAGATGCACTCTTTCTGTTCATTGGATGGATGCTTCCAATACAGACTTGAACTTTAATCACTGATAGGAGGTTTTGATATTTGCTTGGTAAAATTTTATTTATTTATTTAAGACAGAGTCTTACTCTGTCGCCCAGACTGGAGTGCAATGGTGCGATCTCGGCTCACTGCAACCTCCGCCTCCCGGGTTCAAGTGATTCTCCTACCTCAGCCTCCCAAGTAGCTGGGATTACAGGCACCTGCCATCATGCGTGGCTAATTTTTTTTTTTTTTTTGGTAGAGACGGGGTTTTACCATGTTGGGCAGGCTGGTCTTGAGCTCCTGACCTCGGCTGATGCACCTGCCTCGGCCTCCCAAAGTGCTGGGATTACAGGTGTGAGCCACTGTGCCCAGCAGGTAAAATTTTAAACTAACCTAATCTGAAGAGGAGAGGAGACTGGTCTAATTCTCTGGGTGATTAAGACATGGCATTTTTTTCATGGGAGGGCTGTGGCTGCTTGGAAGGGAGCACACAGACTAAGACACAAGTAGGTGTGAGATTCAAGCTACCAGAACACGCAGTGCATCCTTAAGGGTGGAGAGCATGGCTGCAGGCTGAGGCCCGGGAACTACAAAAACCGAGGCAAGTGTTTTGTGGAAGGAAAGTGGATGAGGAGAGAGCGGAGGAAGAACTACCTTTAAGAAGCAGACATGACAGCCCTGTAAAAGGTAGGAGGAGGAGAAAAACTGCCAGGTTAGTAGGAGAAATGCTACACACAGGAAACGCCACACACAATTAGCAGTGTGAGAAAACGAGATTGAGTACAACACAGCACAGGTTCCAATTATGATGCAGGCAGGCACAGCAGACAGATGGTGACCCCGAGACACAGCACCAGGGTCAGCAGAGAAGGCGTGGCGAACCTTCCAGTGCACTCTGCTCCGGAGGCACCCCAGGTGCAGGTCTCATCTGACCCTTGGAGGGGTAGGAAGTAACTCTTCCTTGTTTGAACAGTGGAAGGCCTAGAATCAAGCTTTATGAGGACAGGACCCTTCTCTCTTCCTTGTGGCATTTCCGTGTCTGAACGTGGTCTCACATCAAACAGCTCCACTACATTCAGGGATGGGTTTTGCTATCGGCCAGTTCACATGACGGGGTCCTGGAGTATTTGGCGAATCGACTCGTTTGAGGTAGCACATAGCAAGGTGCCCACTAATGTTATATACAGATTGCCATTTTTCAATAAATGACGACGAAACCAAACCCGCTTACCATGAAAACTATTAGTAAAAAGATTTTGTTTTTTTCTTGATGATTCAGAAGGCTCTTCAATATCTTGGAAGTGCCCAAGATGACTGATGAAACATAAGCTGGTGGGACAGTGAGTTAACCAAGCTCCAGTTGACTGAATGCCACACAACCAGGGTTTGCTTTTCTTTTTACTTTCAACTTCCACAGAAAAAGAAAAAGGAAAAAAAAAAAAAACCAAAACCTATCTTAACTGGATAACTTTCCTTTCTCAAGTACTAATGTGAGAAAAATAAGTTAAAATCAACTCAGAAGAGACCGGGCATGGTGGCTCATGCCTGTAATCCCAGCACTTTGGGAGGCCGAGGTGGGTGGATCACTTGAGGTCAGGAATTCAAGACCAGCCTGGCCAGCATGGTGAAACCTCGTCTCTACTAAAATACAAAGTGAGCCAGGTGTGGTGGCTCAAGCCTGTAGTCCCAGTTACTTGGGAGGCTGAGGCAGGAGAATCACTTGAACCCGGGAGTGGAGGTTGCAGTGAGCTGAGACTGTGTTACTGCACTCCAGCCTGTGCAACAAAAGCGACACTCTGTCTCAAAAAAAAAAAAAAAAAAAAAAGAAATCATCTCAAAAGAGACTTCTCTACAAGGATTCACGAAGGTGAGACTTCTCTACAAGGATTCATGAAGGTGAGACTTCTCTACAAGGATTCATAGGGGTAATCCCCCAACTTCATACACAGCAGGAGGTGGCTTCCGGGAGAGAATTTGAGAGGGATCAGATGATCAGATTTCTGAACCAAAATCCCACAGCCTGAATGGGTCATCACAGCCCCGAACCTGAACAGAGGAGATCAGAGGCAAACCGATTCTACGTGCTCAGTAAGGCTTTGTCTATTAAAATGAGAAACTAGTCAAATCATGAGTTTTAATCTCTTTTACCAGGTATGGGTTATCTTCTATTCCATTTTATCATTATGGGCCTTTAAAAGTCAGTAATCACAAATCCATTTATGATTGTTCCTAAAATAGGCCATTTTGTTCCAACCCCAAAAACTCTATTTTAGGATAGTGATCTTAATCCACATCAAGATTAAACGGAACTAACAACAGCAACAAAAACACCCTTATTGGAATCTTGGTACTGGACAGAGCCTTAGAGGAAATTTAATCTGGCATTTCTCCTGCATCTTTCTCACAGGTTTGCCTGATCTTTGCTTGGAAATCCATAGGCATAGGGTACTCTGTATTGAGTAGCTGGGATGCCCTGAGAAGTACATGGCATGACTTTAGGAGGTTCCTATCTCCAACTGCCATCTGCAACAGGTCACCTGCTTCTTTCTACAGGGAGACAAAAAACATTTAGCAGAGACGCCTTGATACAATTGCTATGTGGCTTCACAGCCTTCCAGCAGCCACTGGCTAGTTATTCTTAGACTCAAATGGACCTAGAAAGAACTCTAGGGCTGTTTCACACTTCAACATGACAAACCATCCCAAATCTCCTCTGGAAAAAAAAAAAAATCAAATGAAAGGCTGAAGTGACCCAGCCCAGATATGCATAGCACCTCTTGCTCTACACATCTGCAAGAGCTCCCAGGGAATCCTTCCCGGACCACACACCTGGATGCTGGGAAGGAAGATGAGGAAGCAAAACACCTCTGCTCAAGGTGAAAGTGGCAAATGGCAGGAAGCTGCACTAGTGCCAAATGTTAACCACTTGGTTTTCAATTAAGTGCTGAAGACACGACAGCCACTGAGTTCCCTGAATTCCTGAGCAAGGACATCTATGACCCCACTTGGTTGGCCTGATGAACTGGGAAGTGCCACCATCATGTGTACATCAAGGCAACAGTCCTAATGGGCAAAGAGGCCTCATCCCTGAAAACAAACTAAAACCAAAACACAACACCATGAGCACCTTGGCCACACGTTCCTGGACCCCATTTGGGGAGCTGTGATTTTGAATTCTCTGAGGCCTCTGTGGTCCTAGCTGCCTGTAAAAGCCATGTTACATCAGGCGAGCCATAATCTTTTCAGCAGTGAGGCTTACTCAGCATCTCAAGGCTGGAGATATTGCTACATGGACAAAGAACTGACTTGTGGCCTGGGTCAGACTCCCACTCATCTAGGCTAGCTACTATCTAGGAGACAGGGCGTAAGCTTCCCTCCACTATGTGGGTCAGGGGTCGTTTCCAGAAAGTGGAGATGAGGTACAAGGTCTCATATCCCTTAGTACTACTCCACAATGTTCCCAAGAGCAAGGTTCTGTCTCTAGCCCCAGGGACAGTGCTTGACACAGAGTAGATGCAGCAACCACCAGTTAGAAATGTCCAGAATTACTGATTTCTGGAAGCATAAAATGTATGGGAAAGAAACTGGTCCATCTTCAAAAGCAACCAGATTTGTCACACACGTGAGTTTTACGCAACTGCTAGAGGAAGAAAGGGAGGTTCTCGTGGCTCTAAAACGGCCTCTCCCCTGAAGGCCTCCAACCAGCCTCATAAAGATGTTGGCTCAGACATCTTCCTCTGGGCTGTCAAAACAGCGCAGGTGAAGGGTGGAGTCCTCATGGGACTGATGTTTAGACTTCAAAGCATTCAGAGGAGGGCCTGAGGTTCTTACTCTGGAATCAGGAAGGTGACACATCTTACAGGTGTGTCTGGCAAGTGAGTAGTCTTTAGACTGCACAGTCAGGGCAATTTTAAGAGGCTGGAGAACCATGTAAAGGGACGTGTAGGATTTGAAAAGCCTGGGACTGACGGAAGTGGAGGAGAAGGGAGGGTCTTTCCAAGGAGCACAAGCATGGGCTGAGATGCATTAATGAGCATGGTGGATACGTGGAGAGGAGTCAGAAAAGGGGGTGTCATAGGGAGGGGTGTCATAGGGAAGGGTGTGCGGGAAGGGACAGGGTATGAGATAGAAGCATCAACTCACACAGGAGATCTGGGTCCTGCACTAACTAGCTTTGAGCACACTCCCTTTTGCTTTTGTTTTCCCATCAACAAACATGATCTTAAACATCTCTCCCAGTTTGAATACCCTATTATTCCATTAACCCAGAGGTCACAAACTTTTTCTGTAAAGGACCAGAGGGCATACATTTAGGCTTTGAGGCCCATGCAGTCTCTTTTGCAGGGACTCAACTCTGCCGTGGTAGCAAAGGAGCAGCTGTGGACAACACACGAATGAATGAATGTGGTTGTGTTAATAAAAATCTATTTATGGGCACCAGATTTTGGATTTCACCAAATTTTCATGTCTCGCAAATATCCTTTTTTTTTTTTTGAGACAGTCTCACTCTGTCGCCCAGGCTGGAGTGCAGTGGCGTGATCTTGGCTCACTGCAAGCTCCGCCTCCCGGGTTCACGCCATTCTCCTGCCTTAGCCTCCAGCTGGGACTACAGGTGCCCGCCATCATGCCTGGCTAATTTTTTTTTTTTTTGTATTTTTAGTAGACACGGGGTTTCACCGTGTTAGCCAGGATGGTCTCGATCTCCTGACCTTGTGATCCACACGCCTCAGCCTCCCAAAGTGCTGGGATTACAGACGTGAGCCACTGCACCGGGCCTTGAAACCATTCTTAGCTCATAGACTGTATATACAAAAGCAGGTGGTTGGGTGTGGGTCATAGTTCACTGATCCCTACGCTATTTAATATGGATACTGGGGGTGACGAAGTCTCTCCTTGCTGTCTTTATGACCACAGGAGACTGAATTTGTTTACTCATCAGTCAATAGGTTTCATCTTCTTGACCAGCATTTCTCAAACTTTAATGGGCTCAGGAATCACCTGGGGACTTTGTTAAAATAATATTCTGACTGGGTCAGAGGCTGGGCTGGGCTCTGAGACTCTGCATTTTTAATCAGCTCCCATTCTTGGAGGTGCAAGATCTAGAGCTCAGGCTGCTCGCCACTTCCTCTTTCAGGATACCCAGGGAGTTCAGAACCCTTGCGAGTTACCGCTCCAGGGACATGTAATCTTAATTCTCTGTAGGGCATGTTTTTTGGGGAAAACAACAAATAGCGTTATGTTTGGTGTCACCCTTATTCTAGGTCTCTTAATTTTATTTTAGGGGGCTTTAATTTCCTCTTAGGTGCTTGAGATAGAGCCATGAAGATCTGTGCCAATGCTTAGCTGCCATGTTCATGTTAGTGCCAGTGGACATCAGCTCTGTCTTCCCTCCTTCCAGTTCCTATAAATGAAGGGTGGCACCCTTGGTACCTGCTCATTCCCTGTGGGTACCAGGGCCTGGGGACATTTGCAAAGCTGCCTCTAACATTTAATAACAGGCTTGTGTGATATTAACTAATATTTCTTCAGCCAGCAACATCCACCCACAAGGCCATCCCTGTAACTACAAGACACAGGGCTTTTATGCTGTTTCAGGAATTCATTAGACAGACAACTAGAATGCATAATCTTTTTTGGTTTCCCAACAAAATTATTTCCTCGAGACAAATTAAACTGAAAGCATGCTGCCAGCACTCTAATATAAATGCATGCACCCTCCCTTAGAGACTCATGAGAAATTCTGTACAGTTGCTTTCAGAGGCTGTCCTGCTTCCTTTGGGTCTGCTCAGTTGAATGCCAGGTTAACCTCTGTTGACAGTGATCTAATGATTGTTTGAAAATGATTTCTACTACTAACTGTCTCCTATATCAGTTCAAGACTTTGCTTCTAAGACAAAGCTGAAGGATAAACCTTAAAATATCTCTTTCAACTGCTGTGCATTTTATAGATTTTTTTTCTTCCTTAACATCACACAGTTAAGAAAGTAATTAAGTAAGCTATTTAGGAACAAAAAAGCAGAGAGCATATTGGGGCACATAGATTTTTTTGTTTTGTGTCTAAAAGGTCATCTGAAAGTACTCTGGTTTCCATAGTAACCGTGGCAGGGCTGATCAGATCAACAAATAGCTACAATTTATTTGAGGGTCTCTAGTGAACTGTGTTTTGTGGTTTTATTTTTCTCCCAACTGGAAAAGAGCATTCTGAATTAGATAAAGTCTTCAAAGACAATGGAGGCTTTGGGAAAATCTAATTCTGATAAAAGAGAAAAATGCTTGCTTGCTCTTTCCACATATAACCTAGCAACAGAGTCTCATCTTTGTTGATTTAAGTACCTTAATTATAGTTTAATTGGATCATATTAATTTGTTAATTAGTAAGAAGGATAATCTCAAAATGTTTCCTTTGAATAAGTAAAAACAGATACACATTTGATTTTTCAGGCAATCTGAATCCAGGGTGATACTTCCTGTAGTATCTGGACTTATAATCCTCACAAAACAGCTCATTCAAGATCACCAATTTTCTTTTGGCTTATACCTTCATATAGTTCTGAATGGTCACAAATATAAGAACTGTGAAGACACACACATATTTCTCTGCATGAGACTTAAGTCATCCCAATATTACTGGGGGTCTAGTTTGGACAGAAGCCATTGTTAAGCTAGCTTGAGATTATTTTTTTGCTCCATGTGTTAACAAATTTTATCATATAGTAGAATATGTATGTACAGATAACTATAAGCCTTAATATATGTACTAGTACACTAACTTAACTCTAAAGCTATAATAAAGATACAAATTAAAATTGAGCGAAGTGTAATAGACACATTTCCAAATAACTGCACTAATTTACGGGACAGAAGATGATGTTTAAGTGAAACAAAATCAGTAGTGGTGGTGTTCATAGTGGGGATTTTAAATTCAAGCCCAGTTCTGAACTTAACCTATTCCTGTTGTTGTTGTTGTTTTTTCTTTAACTTTGCTGAGATTATAAATGTAGAAAAAGGTTTTATATATAGTCAGGCACTACATAATGACATTTTGGTCAACGATGGACCGCATAAATGATGGTGGTCCCGTAAGATTATCATGGAGATGAAAATTTCCTATTACCCAGTGATGTCTACATCACAGACACTGTAACATTGCTGCACGACACATTACATGTTTGTGGTGATGCTGTTGTAAACAAAGGTACTGCACTGCCAGTCACAGAGAAATACAGCACATTCAATTATGTATAGTACACCACAGTCGATAATAAATGACTATATAACTGGTTGATGTATTCACTATACTACATTTTTATTGTTATCGTAAGAGTATATTTTTTCTATTTTTTTTTTTTCCTCTTGAGACAGAGTCTCGGTCTGTCACCCAGGCTGGAGTGCAATGGCACGATCTCAGCTCACTGCAACCTCCACCTCCTGGGTTCAAGTGATTCTACTGCCTCAGCCTCCCAAGTAGCTGGGATTACAAGCTCTCACCACCATGCCTGGCTAATTTTTGTATTTTTAGTAGAGATGGGGTTTCACTATGTTGGCCCAGCTGGTCTTGAACTCCTGACCTCAGGTGATCCACCCGCCTTGGCCTGGCAAACTTGCTGGGATTACAGGCATGAGCCACCACATCAGGCCTTATTTTTTTCTACTTATTAAAACAAAGGTTAACTGTAGAACAGCCTTAGGCAGAGCCTTCAGGAGGTATTCCAGAAGGCATTGTTATCAGGGGTGATGACACCTCCATGTGTGTTACTGCCCCTGAAGACCTTCCAGCGGGACAAGATGCAGAGGTGGAGGACAGCCATATGGATGATCCTGACCCTGTGTAGGGTCAAAAAAAAATTTTTTTTAATAGAAAAAAAATTAAACATTTTAAAATTAATTTAATTAAAAAATTTTAAATAGAAAGACTTATAGAATAAGGAGATAAAAATATTTTTGTACAGCTATACAATGTATTTGTGTTTTAAGTGTTATTTAAGTGTTATTATGTTTCAAAACTTTTTTAAAAGTTTATAAAGTAAAACAGTTACTGTAGGCTAAGGTTATTACTGAAGAAAGAAGATTTTTAAAATAAATTGAGTGTAGCCTAAGTGTTGTGGTGGCTTGCAGTATTGTTCTAGCACATTCCCTCACCACTCACTCACTTACCCAGAGTAACTTCCAGTCCTGCAACCTCCATTCAGGGTAAGTGCCCTATACTGGTGTACCACTTTTTTTCTTTTATATTGTATTTTTACTGCACCTTTTCTATGTTTAGATACACAAATGCTTAGCATTGTGTTACAATTGCCTACAGCAGTCAGCATCTGTACAGGTTTATAGCCTAGAAGCAATAGGTTACACCCTATAGCCTAGGTGTGGAATAGGTTATACCATCTATGCTTGTGTAAACACACTCTATGATGTTTGCATGATGAAATCTCTTAGTGACACATTTTCAGAAGGCATCCCTGTATGGAGGCATGACTGTAACAAAATGGTATTAATCATTGTTTAAGCCATACAATGTGATGTTCTGTGTACATATCCACTGTCAAATGATTACTACAATCAAACTAATTAACATATCCATCACCTTACAGTTACCATTGTGTGTGTGTGGTGAGAATCTTTAAGATCTACTCAGCAAATTTCTAGTACAAAAACACATTATTATTGTTGCTCACCATGCTGTACATTAGCTCTCCAGAACTTATTCATCTTAAAGCTGAAAATTTGTATTTAACCAACATCTCCTCATTTCTCCAACACCCCACTCAACCCATGGTAACCACACTTCTATTCTGTTTCTGTGAGTTTGACTTTCTTAGATTCCAAATATAAGTGAAAACATGCCCTATTTGTGTTTCTGTGTCTGGTTTATTTCACTTAGCATAATGTCCTCCAGGTTCATCCATGCATTACAAATGTTTCTTCTTTTTCAAGGCTCAATTATATATATATACACACACACATACACACATATACATATATGTGTGTATATATAATTGAGCCTTTATATGTATATATGTGTATATATATATATGAATATACACACACATAAATGAGATATGTATGTGACAGACATTTTCTTTATGCATTCATCTATTAATGAACAGACCGTTTCCATATCTTGGCTATTGTGAATAATGCTGCAAGGAACTTGGGAGTACAGATCTCTCTTCTGGGACAGTGATTTTTATTTCCTTTGGATATATACCCAGAATCAGGACTGCTGGATCGTATGGTAGCTTTATTTTCAAGTATTTAAGAGACCTCCATACTGTCTTTCCATAACTGATATGCCAATTTACATTCCCACCAACAGCATATATAATTTTCTCCACATCCTCAATAACACTTATATTTTGACTTTTTGATAACTGCCATCCTAACAGGTCTGCAGGGATACCTCATTATAATTTTACAATTTTGACTTAAATTTCTCTGATAAGCAACATTAAGCATCTTTTCCTTTACCTGATGGCCATTTGTATGTCTTTATTTTGAAAAATGTCTATTCAAGTCTTTTGCCCATTTTAAAATCTGTGGGTTTTCTTTCTTCTTTTTGCCTTTTGAGTTGTATTATATGAGTTCCTTATGCATTTTGGATATTAAACCCTTATTGGATATACTGTTTGCAAATATTTTCTCCTATTCCACAGGTTGCCTTTTAATTTTGTTGCTTGTTTCCTTTGCTGTGCAGAAACTTTTTAGTTTGATGTAGTACCACTTGTTTATTTTTGCTTTTGTTGCCAGTGCTTTTGGTGTCATATCCAAAAAACCATTGTCAAGACCAATGTCATGAAGCTTTCCCCCCAAGTATGTTTTCTTCTAGTTCTATGGTTTCAGGTTTTACATATTTAAGTCTTCAGTCCATTTTGAGTTGACATTTGTATATGCTATGAAATGCATCTATCCAATTTCATTTTTTGGTATGTGGATATCCAGTTTTCCCAACACCTTTTATTCAAGAGACTATCCTTTCTCCATTCTGTATCCTTGATGCCTTTGTCAAAGATAGTTGACCATGTATGTGTGGGGTTTATTTCTGGGCTTTCTATTCTGTTCTACTGGTTTGTATGTCTGTTTGTATGCCAGTACCATACTGTTTTGATTATTATAGATGTGTAATATAATTTGGATCAGAAAGTGTGATACCTCCATTCTTCTTGCTCCATATTACTTTAGCTATTCAGGGTCTTTTCATACAAATTTTGGGATTATTTTTTCCTCTATGGAAACAAATTATATGAATAATTGGCATTTTAATAAGGATTACGTATAATCTGTAGATCACTTTGGGTAGTACAAACATTTTGACAATATTAATTCTTCCAATCCAGGACAGGGGATATCTTCCCATTTATTTGGGTATTATCATTTCTTTCATCAGCGTTTTCTATTTTTCAGTGTACAGATATTTCACCTCCTTGGTTAAATTTATTCTTAAGTATTTTGTTCTTTTTGATGCTATTGTAAATATAATTGTTTTCTTACATTGTTTTAAATAGTTCATTGTTAGCATAGAGAAACACAACCGATTTTTGTATTTTGATTTTGTATCCTGCAACTTTCTGAATTTGTTCATTAGTTCTAACAAGTTCTTTGGTGGTGTCTTTAAGGTCTTCTATATATATATGATCATGTCATCTGCAGACAGAGAATATTTTACTTCTTCCTTTCTGATTTGGATGCCTTTTCTTTTTCTTGCCTAGGTGCATTGGTAGAACTTCCAGTACTATGTTGAACAGAAGTGGAGAGAATGGGCATCCTCATCTTGTTCATGATCTGAAAGGAAGAACTTTCAGCTTTTTACCATTGAGTAGGATGTTAGCTGTGGGCTTGTCATAAATGGCTATTACTGTGTTGAGGTGCATTCCTTTATACCTAATTTGTTGAGAGTTTTTATTTTGAAAGGGCATTAAATTTTGTCAAATCCTTTTTCTGCATCTATTAAAATAATCATACAATTTTCATCCTTCGTTCTGTTAATGTTGTGTATCACATTGATTGATTTGTTTATGTTAAACTATCCTTGCATCACAGGAATAAATCCCACCTGATCACAGCATATCATCCTTTTAATGTGATGGTGAATTTGGTTTGATAGTATTTTGTTGAGAATTTTTGCATCTCTGTTCACTGGAAATACTGGCCTTTAATTTTATTTTCTTGTCATGTCCTTGCCTGGATTTGGTATCAGGGCCATGCTGGACCCATAAAATGAACTCAGGCATGCTCTTTCCCTTTCAGTGTTTTGGAAGAGTTTCAGAAGGATTGGTATTAATTCTTATTTAAATGTTTGGTAGAGTCTGGGCACAGTGGCCCAGCAAAGGGAGGACAAGGCTTGAGGCTAGGAATTCAGTTGAGGCCAGGAGTTTGAGACCAGCCTGGGCAACACATCAAGACCTCATCCCTACAAATTAGCTGGGTGTGGCAGTGCATGCCTGTAGTCCCAGCTACTCAGGAGGCTGAGACAGGAGGATTGCTTGAGCCCAGGAGTTTGAGCTGCAGTGAGCTATGACTGTGCTACAGCACTCTAGCCTGGGCAACAGAGCGAGACCTTGTCTCTTAAAAAGTGTTTGGTAGCATTCACCAGTGAAGCCATTAGGTATTGGGCTTTTCTTTCCTGGGAGATCTTTGATAACTGGTTCCACCTCCTTATTCATTATTGGCCTACTCAGATTTTCTATTTCTTTATGATTCAGTCTTGGTAGGTTGTATGTTTCTAGAAATTTATTCATATCTTCTGGGTTATCCAATTTGTTGGTGTGTAGCGGTTCAGAGTAGTCTCCTATGATCTTATGTATTTCTGTGGTATCAGTTGTAATGTCTCCTTCATTTCTGATTTATTGGTCTTCTCTCTTTTTTCTTAGTCTAGCTAAAGGTTTACCAATTTTGTTTATGTTTTCAAAAAAATCAACTCTTAGTTTTGTTAATCTTTTCTTTTCTTTTTTTTTTTTTTTGAGAGAGAGTCTAGTTACATTGCCCAGGCTGCAGTGTACTGGCTATTAACAGGCACAATCAAAGCTGCTCCACAGCCTCAAATTCCTGAGCTCAAGCCATCCTTCCTGCCTCAGCCCTCTAAGTAGCTGGGACTACAGGCACATGCTACTGTGCCTGGCTTGCTTACCTTTTCTACTGTCCATATCTTTCTCCAAACTTGGGAAGTTTGCAGCCTTTTTTTTTTTTTTTTTTTTTTAAAACAGTCTCGCTCTGTCACCCAGGCTGGAGTGCACTGGCAAAATCTCACCTCACTGCAATCTCTGCCTCCCAGGTTCAAGTGATTCCTGTGCCTCAGCCTCCCAAGTACTGGCACTACAGGCATGCACCACTACACCTATTTTTTTTTTGTATTTCTAGTAGACACGGGGTTTTGCTATGTTGGCCAGGCTGGTCTCGAATTCTTGGCCTCAATTGATCCACCTGCCTCAGTCTCCCCAAAGTGCTGGGATTAGAGGCATGAACCACCACACCTGGGCCATCATTTCTTTATATAAGCTCTCTTCCTCTTTCTCTTTTTCCCTTCTAGAATTTCCACAATGTAAATGTTAGCCCTTTTGATGTTGTCCCATAAATCCCATAGGCTTTCTTCATTCCTTTTCATTTTTTTCTGTTTTCTACTGACTTGGTAATTTTAAATGAGCTGCCTTTAAGTTCATGGATTCTTTCTTCTGCTTGATCAAATCTGCTGTTGTTACTCTCTATTGAATTTTTCATTTCATTCATTGTACTCTTCACCTCCAAAATTTCTGTTTGGTTCTTTTTAAAAATGATTTATAACCTTTTTATTGAGCTCTTGTTTTCCGATTTTGTTGTCTGTGTCCTCCTGTAGCTCTCTGAGCTTCCTTAAAACAATTAAATTCTTTGTCGGGTCACTTTTAGATCTCCATTTTTTAGTAGTTGCTTACTGGAATATTGTGTTCCTTTGTGATGTCATGGCTCCTTAACTTTTTATGTTCCTTGAAGTGCTGTCCTTTGAAGTCTTGTTCCTTCAAATGCTGTCTTCACATTTGAAGGAGGCAGTCTCCTCCTCCAATCCTTATTGACTGGCATCAGGAGAGAAATGCCTTCACCAGTCAGCCTGTCTATGGATAATGAGACTCTCTTAATCCTTTTCTATGGATGCACCTGTTCTACATTTCTTTTTCCCTCTTGAGGGCAAATTCTTGACATTGCATGCCTTCTTTCAATCCTGCAAAGCTAGGTTAGGTGCTAAGAGCCTCCTGTTTGTTTTCCCTAGGATGGTGTCCTGAAATACTCAAGTTTGTGCACCTCCTCCCAATCCCACAGAGTTGAGCTGGCTGTCTGCATAATATGCTTGCATTCACTGTCCATGGGGGCACATTTAGGGAGCCAGTCTGGGGGTGGGGGGTGCAGAGTTTAGGAACAGTAGATGGGCTGTCTCAAGCAGCTCGTGGATGTGCTTCCTGATGGAGTCCGTAGAACACTTCACAGGGTCAGCAGCTTCTCTTTCCTGCTCTCAGCCTCTCCCAATCTCTCGGCCATGCTGATTATCTCAGCAATCTGGGTGAGGTGAGAAAGAAGTGGGGCTCTTGGGCAGTGTTCTGGATGGCTGGGGGAGCTGGGTGCTTACTTACTATGCTCTCACTTTCCCCCTTAGGACGAATTACAGGTGAGAGAGTCTCTCTTGGCTCTGAGCAGTGCTGCCTTGAGGGAGGGGTAATACAGGTAAAGTAAAACTAGTTCTTCCTACCCTCTTCAATATGTTTATTTGTGGATGTTTTTCCTCCAACAGTGTGCTGAAACTTCTCTGCTGGCCTCCCAGACTCCTACAAAGATACTCCTGTCCATAGGTAGTTGTCAAAATTGATGCGTCTACAGGGGAATGATGGTGAAAGCTCCTGTTTCACCACTGTGCTGACATCTAGCTTTAGATTCTATTGGGATAGTGTGGCTCTAGAGGATTTTCAAGATAAGGCAAAATGTAGCTATTTACTTTTTAGGATTTATGATTATGTGATTATTTAGCCGACAATGTGCTTCAAATCACAAGAGGTAGACAGACTGGGTTCCTCTGGGCTGACTTGTCTAATGGGTAGAAGAATTTCCAAGGCTTTCTTGACTCTCTGAGGAGACAGGCGAGGTGTGATGATGATGGTCTATGACTGGGTAAAATCAGACTAATTATGAGGGGGTTGACTTGAGGTTCTAAGGCAGAGCACAGATGCTTACAGCGGAGTCAGGCCAAGGTGGCATTAGCAACCTGGGAGCAGGGACAAAGGCAGCAGGGACAAAAGGCAGGTCCCTCAGATGCCAAAGCTCTCGATCAGGTACACATTCAAGTTTAAACAACCTTCACCAGCCTCCTGGGTGCCAGGTGTCAGGAGAAAGTGGGTGAAAGCAGAGATGAACTGGGAAGCCTGTCTGCTGAAAACATCATCAAGATAGCAGAATTCGGGTTCGGGTTCAGCTTCAGGTTCTAAGAAACTATAAATGTTGGAACAACCAATCCACTGGTCTGTTCTCAGAAATAAGTCCTTGATAACAATTTCTAATGCTCAAAACAGGGTTCTAAGAATGCTCTTACCTCTTGATAGCACCTCATTTGCACATATAAATAACTTTTCATAAATATAAATCAAAACCAAACTTGGGCAAATCACGTCTATTTCATATAATTAGCAAACATTTATTGGGCACTTATTCTATGCCAGGTACTAGTCTAAGCAACCTACGTAAGTGAACTGAGTGAATCCTCCCAGTAGTCCTATGCAGCAGGCTCTATTATTATCTCCACTTCGTAAACAAGGAAAACAAAGGTCAGAGAGTTTAAGGAACTTATCCAAGATCATCAGCTGGGAAGTGGTAAAGCAGGGATATGAAACTATGGCTATTTTAAATTGCATATTCCTTCTAGAAAAATATCATGCTCAAACATTGAGTAATCTGTCCCAGGTCATACAACTGGGATATAAAAAGGGCAGGATTTGAACCTAGAAGTCTGGGTCCAACACTGAGGCTTCTAACCACTATGCAATACCACTTCTCAAATAAAAGAAATATACCATGCCCAGAACAGAAACTGCCTAGCATCTAATCATCACACAGCAGGTGTTTCCCATGATTCCCCCTGCTTTCATCACTGCTCCATCAACGTCACACCTCTTGCTCCCCAGGAAGGGACAGGATGGGAACTGGTCCTCAAAACTGCACTTCATTTTTCACACTTGGCTATAAATTTCTCTCTTTATAAGAACTTTAAAAGTATTTCCCTTTAGAGAGCTCATACAAGCTTCAAGGGACACTGCAATTTAAATAAATTCATCTTGTTTTCTTGGGTCCTGATACTCACAAGAGTAATATGTGATATATTATCCATCAGCTTTCTAATGGGACATCATTTTTCATTATATTCTGACAACAGAAATATCCCATCGCAGACATAGCCCAGGTGTGCTGCCTCTTAGCAGTCTTCATTCTGCTACAAGTTTCTTTTTGGCTTTTTAAATATTAGATGTTTAACTTGCTCTGGAATAGAGCAATGGTGTGCAGCAAAAGTTACGGTTACAATAAGAAGAGGAAAAGGCCAAGGCGCTTTTAGCTTCTTAATTTGCTCTGTTTTTTAAATGATGAACGAAATAATACATGACAAAAACAATAAAAAGCCTGGACAATGGAGCAAAATTGAATGGTGTAGGCTCATTTAAGGAAAGCTGCTTGACTTTTTAATATTAGAATCTCCATTAACTGTTAACAGCACATGGAGTAGATAAGCAACCCCACAGGTAGAAATGAGTTCATTGAAAGTCTATTCCCAGCTAAAAGCCATCAAAACGCAAATTAAAAGTCATTGTGATATTGGAACAAAATGAGCAAATGCACGTTTCGTTTTGTGAAATCTGAAGCTTGGAGAAGGGAGACGTGGTCTTCACCACTTGTCCTGAAGTGCCCTCGGCCCCAGGGAGCCAGGTCCATGGCTGGGGTTATTTGCCCTTGTGGCTTGATTTCTCTTGAGGTTGCAGGATTGGGGAAGAAGGTCTTGGACAGAGTAAACAGCCCTAGGGAAGAGGGGCCAAGCTTAGTGGAAAGGCTCTGCACAAGAGGAAGGGGGGCTGAGGAAAGGAAGGAATGTAACTCTGGGGATAGGAAGTGGCTAGATCCCAGGCAGGCCTAGAAACTGGTCCCAGAACTCCCTTCCCCTCACCTTTCCCCTTCCCCTACCTCTCAGCCCATTTTCTTGATTCTAGGACAACTCCAAGGCTCTGAAGGTAGATGTAGCCCAAGTAGGCTCAGGGAAAGAATCAACTGACTGATAAACATGAAACAAAAATACTAAGCTTACTAAAAGCCATGGAAACGAAATGCGAATGACAATAAGAACTTTGGGAACTGTCTTAAAAGAGGAAAGATGTGGCTAGAAGATACCTTTTTTTTTAACCACTGGAAATGTGAATGTAGCATGTAACTCCCTGGGTACAGCTCAAGATGTGAATGATTCAGATCTCAGATTTTGTAAAAGATCAGAGGGCAATATTATACCAACAAAAGTACTGGACCTTCATGTGCATGCAATCAGTAGTCAATCAACTGTGACGTTTCTGTTGTTAACATAATCACTTCTCTAATGCATTATTAGCTGCAACAATCATTATGATTATACTTGTGTTGATTCTTGGTGTGGTTTACATCAAATCTTTTTCCTTTTTTTTGAGATGGAGTCTCGCTCTATTGCCCAGGCTGGAGTGCAGTGGCACGATCTCAGCTCACTGCAACCTCCACCTCCCGGGTTCCAGCAATTCTCTGCCTCAGTCTCCCGAGTAGCTGGGATTACAGGTGCCCACCATTATGCCCAGCTAAATTTTTTGTATTTTTAGTACAGACAGGGTTTCACCATCTTGGCCAGGCTTGTCTTGAACTCTTGGCCTCGTGATCCACCACCTTGGCCTCCCAAAGTGCTAGGATTACAGGCATAAGCCACCACGCCTGGCCAAATCATCTTTCATGTGTGCTCACTTTTCAGTTTGTAATTGGGACCCAACATCAAACCACTGAATCGAGAAGGATCAGTGCAAGCTGACTTCTCAATGTGGTATTATATTTACTTCCCCGACAACAACTAATATCCTATCGTATCAGGATATTAGTTCTATTTATAACTAATAGAAAAACAGAACTAGTTATCCTGACCTATTTTTTCCATTTACAGGTAAGCATGCCAATGCACAGAGAGTTCACACAGCAAATAAGTGACTAAACTAGGATTTGATTCTAGAGCCCATGGGCTAAACCAGAAGTTGGCAAACTGGCCCTTGGGCCAAGTCTGGTCTGCCACCTGTTTTTGTAATAACGTGTTATTGGAATACACCAACACTCATTTGTTTATGTATTTGTGGCTGCTTTTGAGCTGCAACGGCAGACTTGAGTGTTATACCAGACACTGCATGGCCCACAAAGCCTAAAATATTTATTATCTGACTCGGTACAGAAAAAGTTTGCTGAGCAGAGCTAACCCATCCTCTGCACTGCCTCTAATGCAAGGTGGACCTTTTCCCAACTCTGGCCGTGAGCCTCATCACAGGGAGCAAAGACCAAGCAGTGAGAGGGAAGAACAGGAATCTCAGTTGTCCTCAATAGTGCCTGGAGATTCAGGGGAATCACTGGCCAGCACAGGGGATATGATAAGCTCTCTGCTTTGTTCCCAAAGATTTTTGCAGCAGGGCCCACAGGTACAGAACGTAAGCTCCAAAGAAAGCAGGAACTGTCTGCTTAGCCCACTGCTGGCACCTTACTTTTTTTAACAAATGGAAAAATGCATCATTTATGTTTGTGAATCAGGGACCATGTGTACTTTACTTGATGACAAACGTGGAACAGATTAAAGGCCCACAGACACACTGTCCATGAATATCGCAATCAAGGTTCTGGTTTGTTTTGTCTTGTAGGAGGATGAACTGCTCTAGCAGGATCTCTACTAGCGAGGAAGGTCATCTCCAGCCACCCTGGAATATTCCTTGGCTCCTAAGAGCTCCAGTCACTGATCATTCTGTTTGCCAAGATTTGAGAACCAACCATTTAAACTGCAAAAACTTTCCACCTAATCATCGAATGAATACTAATGCAGTGGCAGAGTTGTAAATGCTCATTTGATTTCTCTTTCATCCAACTGAATGACTTTTGATTTCTGGAGAAGGATTCGAAAACTGCATGGAGGGAATCCTTTTTAGAAAACAGGGCCTGACATGGAAGGATAAGGACAGACTGGACACTGTGTGATCCCATTGAGCGATGCCTGTTCCCAATAGGACGAACCCTCATGTGTGTTTCAACCAATACAGATTCATCGTTGAACTTAACAAAAAAATCTTACTCAGCTGAATCAAACTGTTACTGGAGGGTGGCAAAGTATCTATGAAAGAGTGGGTAGGGAAGAAAAGACTAATGTGATGGAAAGCAAGTCAGAATGGCAGTTATTTGGCGAGAAAGGGCCCAGAGAGGGGAGCTTGGAGACACTGGGAAGCACTCATGCTAGAGACCAAGAGGGAGGAAACGGGGTGGGGGCTCAAAGAGGTGCCTCAAATTGCACCTGATGCCAACTGGCACCCTGTTTGCAAAGGCTGGCTGCTACCCAGAACTGCTCAAATGTGGATGCTAGCCTTTCTGCCCTGGTGCATCCCTTCCCAGTAACTTGGCACTGGGGAAGTTTTGCAACTCTCACATTTACAGACCTCAACAAAACACCATTACGTGATTGAACCCCTGCCTAAAATCAGATCTGAATATGTATTTAAAATGAAGCTTGGCAGCTGTCATAAAATTCTCAGCATCTTTTTGACGCCATCCTCTAGTGGCTTTCTGCCCAGTCTCTCGCAGTTGTGTTTTTTTAAAATGCTCTAAGCAAATGAGCTAATGTAATTCGAGTAAAATCTAGCAACTATAAGCTGAAAGGTATTTAAAGCAAAGGCTAGAATGCAGTTCATGTAGATGCTCCAAGCATAGACCTCACTAGGCTGAAGAGCAGAGCCTCTGCCCCATGCAACTCTGCTGATGCCATCTCTCCCCAGATGCTCACAGCCTTGGGCTGGCGCTCCTGCCAAGTCCACAGCCCTCCCAGGAGGAGGAATAGCAAGCAGCAACAGCCCTGTGGCCTCTGACCAGACTCCCAAGAGAAATGCTTCGCTTTTGCTCAGGTCCTCTGGCCTGTATTTTGTTTGTTTGTTTAGAACTCTGACCTTTATAAAAAGCTGAACTCACTGCCCAGAAAAACAGGAAGTTTACTCACCAGGAAGCCACGACAATGAAGCACAAAGAGTGGGTCAATATTTCTCCAGCAGCAAAGCTAAGTCTCAGACATTACTGCGAGGAACCCTGTGGGGAACGCCCGTGCTGTTCCTCCCTCAAATGCATTCTTTCGGCGTCAATAGCCCCTGACCCAGTGACTGCTCGTGATCAACACCACGGCATAACATTCGGTAACGAAGGTTCTTTCTGGCTCCTCAGGTTCCTCCCCTGCCTGAGACAGCTGAAGAAGGCTGGCGCTCAGTCCTGAAACTCTCTCTAGAAGGATCCATCTGTCACACAGGTGGTGCGACATTAGGGATGGGGCTCAAGAGGGTGGTCCTGTCCAGTACCCCAGGTCTGCATCCTCAGCTGCAGGGCAGGGGTGCAAATAGATAATGAAGCAAGGGAAGAAATACAAATTGAAAAGGAGCTATGCCTGGCATAGACATTTGAACCTGCCCAAAACCCTGACTTTCATCTTTGTACTTGAATTCCTCTAAATATTATAAAGCATCTTTGAAAAGAATCTCATTCTTTTCTCTCTATCAATAGACAAACAGTAGTTACACAGATACACACACATTTATATTTATACATATTATAATATATATATAACTATACAAATAATTTTTTAAAATTATTTTTTCTCTATTTTTGAAGAGCAGAGACTGCAAGCTGGTTCTTACTGGTTGAAGCCTACTGGTGTCTAAAGCAATACATGCATATTTGACCTACACAGAGTTCTAAGTTTTTTGTTTGTTTTCTTGAGTCCGGGTCTCACTCTGTTGCCCAGGCTGGAGTGCACTGGCATGATCTTGGCTCACTGTAACCTCTGCCTCCCAGCTTCAAGTGATTCTCGTGCCTCAGGCACCAAGTAGCTAGGATTACGGGTGCATGCCACCACACCCTGCTAGTTTTTGTATTTTTTGTAGAGGCTGGGTTTCGCCATGTTGCCCAGGCTGGTTTCAAACTTGTGAGCTTAAGCAATCTGCCTGCCTTGGCCTCTTAAAGTGCTGAGACTACAGGTGTGAGCTACCACATCCGGACAGCTCTAAATTTTTTTTTTTTTTTTTGAGACAGATTCTTGCTCTGTTGCCCAGGCTGGAGTGCAGTGGCACAAACTCGGCTCACTGCAACTTCCGCCTCCCAGGTTTAAGTGATTCTCGTGTCTCAGCCTCTGGAGTAGCTGGGAGTACAGGCGCATGCCACCAAACCCGGCTAATTTTTGTATTTTTAGTAGAGATCGGGTTTCACCATATTGGCCAGTCTTGAACTCCTGACCTCAAGTGATCTGCCTGCCTCATCCTCCCAAAGTACTGGGATTACAGGAGTGAGCCACCGCACCCGGGCTGGTTCTAAGTTTTAACATTAGAACTCTGCCAACATTAAGATAAATCAGAATGTATCACATAAAAACCTGGATTTCTGGCTTCTCTGGAAGAAGGAAGATCCGGCAACACAGGGCCTGGACTCGCGTGTGAGAAACATCGAGTGGGGCAGCGTAGCAGTAGCTGCCACCTGCAGACAGGGCTGAAGCTTACCAGCTCACCCCAGTCTCCACCACTCCCTCCTGCCTCAATCCTGAGGGCTGCTGTTCACTGCCATTTATTATCTGTGAATCGTTTCACTCGTCTGTGCTCCCAAGGACATCTAACCAAAGAGCCCCTGCCATTTAGTATTTGCCACAAACATCGACTTTAACCAAACATCAGTTTAACAAAGTAATTTGAACAACTGCATGTTTTACATCCTTTGGGATTCATTCTCTCTGGATAAGACCTATATGTTTCTTTTGTGGGAGGCATGAAGGAGGTTTATTATCCCCCAAGACCACTCTTCCCCACCCCCCAGATCTGTATGTTTCTTGGAGAACAACAGAAGAAGGAAAACAGGAGCATCAGCATCCCATTAGTGTCAACATTTCAGTAACAGTTCAGCATCTACACACATGTGTGCGTGCGCATGTGTATTGTCAGTGGGGAAATTCCGGGGAATTCTAACGAGTCTGAAGAAGAGAAAGATTCACAAAGGAATTAACCAGTTACACAGACTGAAAAGGCTACTCTAGGAGTCCCTTGAACAGCCAAAATGAAGGGTGATTAGAGAAACAGAAAAATATTAGAAGTTGTGACTTTAAAACATAAGGAAGGTGCCTAGAGAAAAGAACTGTTTATTAAAAGCTGAGATGTCTGGTAAATGAAGAGAAGGGAGAGAGAGGAGAAGGGAGAGAGAGGAGAAGAAAAAGAGAAGTAAGGAGCAGAGGAGAAGAAGAAAAAAGACCAGTGAATCCGGGACAGAGGCAAACACAAATATCAAGAGGAAGAAGAGGAGGTGGCCTTTGCTAAACATCTGGAGCATAAATAAAAAGGGATCACACACAAAGGCATATTTGTTTAAGCTGGTCTTCCAGAACAAAATTAGGAACCTTGTACTTTCTGTAGAAAAAAAAAAAGTCTCAGATGATAGCCTGATTACACTCAAATGAGCTCCCAAGGAAAGGCCAAAATGACTTCCTCCTTTTCAGAAGAGCACAAGTCCTCCTTTGTAAGAGCAATCCTGCCCTCAGAGCCTGCTTCTCTCCCCAGTGATGTGCAAATCGATCTCTTGTGCAGAAATCAACCATGCTCTCAGTTCTGGGATATTTCCAGTTTCCATTTTCTAAATGATAAGAGTCATAAAAAGTCAACAGCTTGCAAAGGAAAGGGAACGAACAACATTTACGTTTTTAAATAAAGAAAAAGATCACTAACATTTAGATTACTTTTTTGCCTTTCAAAAATGTGGCCACAACATCTCGGCCCTTCCTGAAGTCAGGCTTTTCTAAAGGAAAGGTGTTTCCAGGCATTTTGTTACCCTCACCTCGAATTTCTGCCTGAGTTCCATGTTTCCTTCTTCGTCCCCTTCCGGAATGGGTACGTTGTAGTACTCACCTTCTTCTTGGTTAAGCAACTTGTACCTTTAAAAGACAGGAGAAAAAGAGTTACCACCATAAGTTTAGCAAGCCTTCTCCTGCAACCTCTAGTCAAGCTGTTTTGTGAAATGCATCCTATGGAGAGGCTACAGCCAGATATGTAGACATTTGACTTTTTAAAAATTTTTATATTTTTGAGACAGGGTAGCTCTGTTGTGCAGGCTGGAGGACGGTGGTGGAATCAAAGCTCACTGCAGCCTCAACCTCCTGGGCTCAAACAATCCTCATGCCTCAGCCTCCTGAGTAGCTGGGACTACAGGTGTACACCACCACGCCTGGCTAATTTTTGTATTTTCTGTAGAGATGGGGTTTCTCCATGTTGCCCAGGCTGGTCTCAAACTTCAGGGCTCAAGCAATCCACCTGCCTCGGCCTCTTGAAGTGCTGGGATTACAAGCATGAGGCACCATGTCCGGCCTCAAATGACATTTGAGAGACTGAAACCTAACTGTCTAAATGGTCTCATGCTTTGAGACATATTCAACCTAAGCGGCTTCCATACCATCCACTGGCCGGCATCTTCATCAGCTCCGAAACTCCAAAGGAAAGGGATCCCATGAAGTCATTCCTTGTTGTTCGATCCCAGTCCCAGATTTCTACAGACAGTCGTCGGTCTTTGTCTGAAGGTTTCAATTTGCTACAAGACACACACACATGCAAACACTAGGTTATCTTGATCACGGTTTCTTGGGAGATACCACATGTATATGATTTGAGCCTGAGATAGAGAATTAGTATATTTCTCTTCCTGGTCCAGTAAAATACCAACCCCTTATGCTGGCAACCAAAGCTCTACAGGAGGAGTTAACAAACTATGACCCATGGGCCAAATCTAGCCCACCGTCTATTTTTATAAATAAAGTTTTATTAGAACCCAGCCATGGCTATTTGTTTACATATTGCCTATGGCTCCTTTGGCACTAGAAAGTTATACCAGTGCAACAGAGGCTACATGACCCACAAGGCCTAAAATATATACTATCTGATCCTTTATAGAGCAGAGCTTGCTGGTCCCTCTAGAATAGACAGCTACCTTTCTGGTTGTCCACAGAAAAGCTGCTTCCTGTATACTCGTCTACAAAGGGGATCTCTTGCTTTCGCTCAGCAGCACTCAGTCCTCCTGACTTATTTATTCCCTCCCTCCTTCTTCCCCTTCTACCATCTCTACCTCTGAAATCCTGGCAACCCTCCCAGGCTGGCTTTAAATGTCACCTTTTCCAGGAAGTCTTCTCTCTTTGAAGGCAAGAATGATCTTCCCATTTCAGTGGCAATAACACTTTCTATGTTACTCACTCATTCTGTGGTCTAAAAATTATTTAAACACTTGCCTTATGCCCTCCCCTAACTCTCAAAAGAACCTAAGTTCATCAAGGGTGGACACACCTGACACATTTTTATATCATCTTTAATACCTTAAACAGAATTGTTTATCCAGATTAGATAATAATAACCTGAGGCCTGAATTATGCAACTCTTGGTAAATCAAATTACTATCTATCAAACAGGTGCTAATAGCTACCTCCCTAATGGCAGCCTGAGGAGCTCTTAGGACTGAAGACATGTTTAAAGACATTTATAATGAACCTACTTCATTACCTCAAATAATGAGGTGGGCAACTGCATGGTGTATAGGAATGAAATTTGATCAAGGAGAGACCACTCACAATGTAAAGGACTCATTCCACTGGGGATTTAGTGTGGAGCGGATGGTTTTGGTTTTTTGCTTGCTTTCATTCTTGGGATCAGGAATAAGTTTCAGCTTCACATAAGGATCTGAAAGCCCGTTTGGATCCATAGGGATTAGATTTTTTGCATCTCGTACTGTGAAGAGAGAAGGAAGAAAATATTACAAAAAGAGAACGGACCTATACTGCCCGGTGTCCTGTGTCAATACCAAGCTGAATAAAAGAGACGTCAGAATGGCGTTTAAGGAGACAGATGGTGGAAGCCAAAAGCCTCTAACGCTCGACATGAGAAAAGCTACCCACTGCCACCACCAGCAGAGATAATGGGCATCGTGTGGGCCCTTGTGGGCGGGTCTTGGGACTTAGCACCAGCCTGGACTGGCAGCATCAGCAACACTAAGATATCTATTAGAAATGCAGAAACCCAGGTCCCACCCCAAACCTGCCAAAGCAGAATCTGTAATTTAATAAGATTCCCAGGTGACCTTTGCAGCTCCCCAGGAGTAATGGTGCACCCTTCCTGCATGGAAGCGACCAGCCCGACCGGGTCTATGGTGCCACACACGCACCTGAGCTCCCAGAAGGTGTTATCCCTTTCTGTGGGTAAAGGCCAATGGCTTCCAACTCTGACTGTACATTGGAATCACACGGGGGTTGGGGACTGGGGGTGTTAAAAATTCTAATCCCCAGAATTAAACTAGAATCTCCAAGGAATGTGGCTCAAGTATTCGTTTTTAAAAGCTCCTTGGGTGATTCTACCAGGCAACAGGGGCAAGCACCACTGCTGTATACAGTTGTAACTCAGAATTGCTGGTCCACGGACTGGCAGCATCTACATCACCTGGGAGCTCATTAGACATGCAGAACCTTGGGTCCCACCTCAGACTTAATAACTCAGAATCCTCACTGTAACAAGACCTCCAGGTGCTTCCAATGCAATCTTAGCTTGAGAAACCTGATATGGGAATCAAAAATAATTAGAAGGAAAGGCCATTTCATCCACAGAGGAACACAGGCTCAAAGATCTAAGAGCTGGCAGAGGCTCACAACTGTAAGAAGCTGTCTAAAGCCACTGCACGCCAACGTAAAAGATAATTATCTACTGTTATGATGAAGGGACAAAAGCCTGAGCCTCCTACCCCAAATGCCTTCCTATCTTCCCACGGCATCTTTCCCAGTAAGGCTGAATTATCAGATACCCAACTGGTCAGACACCATCAACACACATATAACTGGGACCAGGCTCCCTGATTCAGTTGTTCCCACAGTGTGGTCCCTGGACCGGCGGCACTGGCATCACCTCCTGAATCAGAACTCTGGGGTGGGGTCCAATGATCTGTGTTTACCAAGCCTCCAGGTGATTCTGATGTCCATAAAAGTTGCAGAACCACAGATCCAGGCAATTAGCATAGTTTATCAGCATAGTTTGATTATTAAATTAAGAATTACAGAAGAACTTGAGAAGAAGGCACTGGAGTTGTCAGTGGGCAGGGTTAGATGGGTAGGGGGCAGGGGGAGAATCCTAAAGATGTTGGGTCTTTGGACACAAATGAGGGAGGTACAGCCCTAAGATCAGAAGTCAGAGACAGGCATTGCCTTTACTAGTCTGTGGATCTACTGTGTGCTGCCTCCTGCCAGCCAACAGCCTTACATCCTCCTTACCTGGAAGCCTTACATAGGTGGGTAACAGATGGGACTATATTCAAATACAGAAGGGGAGGGGGCTGGCTCAGGTCTGCTAGCCACAGAGAAGCTGAACATATGTTTGTCATACCCCATTTGTGCCTTCCAAGTATTTCTTCTCCTAAGAAAATATCTAACCTCATTCATCTCGGGGAGCAGATAGCACATAAATAAAACACATAGGCATGGTCCCTGTGGCTCAGCAGGTGTACGTGCAAACTCTGCCTCCTTCACCATGTAACCCTGAGCACTGGGAAGCTTAGTCTCTGAGCCTCTGTCTCTTCATCTAGAAAAATGAAGAGGGACATAATTCCAGTGGTATAGAATTGTTGGGAGAATCAAATAAAATAATGTTTATAAAATACCTTACATGGTTGGGGGCTTGGAAAATGAAAAAAAAAATCCATGGTGTGAGCGCTCATTATACCCCAGGCATGATGTTCCAGACTCCTTTCCACTCTTATCATGCTGGAATCTATAGGGTTGGAGGCCCCCAGGGGACTTGGTCACTGGAGAATTCACCAAGCTCGTGTGAAAGGTTTTAATCCAATGCAGGCTCACACCTGTAATCCCAGCACTTTGGGAGGCCAAGGTAGGTGGATCATGAGGTCAGGAGATCAAGACCATCCTGGCTAATACAGTGAAACCCCGTCTCTACTAAAAATACAAAAAATTAGCCAGGTGTGGTGGTGGGCGCCTGTAGTCCCAGCTACTCGGGAGGCTGAGGCAGCAGAATGGCGAGAACCCGGGAGGTGGAGCTTGCAGTGAGCAGAGATGGCACCACTGCACTCCAGCCTGGGCAACAGAGTGAGATTCCGTCTCAAAAAAAAAAAGAAAATCAATATAATCCAATGCAGAAGGTCTAGCCCACTAAAACATCAACCCTGAGTATCACCAAAGATGAAAAATGTGAGCACAAAAATGGAGCTCTCCCATGAGGAATGGAAAGAGGCCAATGGTCTCTCTCTGATTAAACACCAGAATGAGAATCAGATGCTTTTTAAAAGGCAGAAAATGCCCTGGAATGTCTAATACTGGAGGCTGCAGAAGGTCACATCCTGGATAAGCCAAAGAAGACCCTTATTAAGGTCACCAAGAGGTCCTGGGTTGCCTCCTGCCAGTTGCAGAATTATTGCGGGTGCTGGCTTTTATATCTTCAATTTATATTCCTGACAGACAACACACACACAAAAAATCATTTAAGTAAGATCGCTTCGGAATGGTGATGAGTTAAAATCTTGATGGGATTTAGAGCTGTGAGCTTCCTACTGAGATACTACCATTTAAGTTGAAAATAAAAAGAGTTATCAATTCCAAATGTCATTGAAGCAGATAGTGGGTCCAAATTTCAATTTCTTATCGCAGCAGAGAACAGCCTGTGTGACGTGTGACTCATGGCATGCCAGGACACCTGAATCAGGATTACAAGCAACTAACTTAGGGTCCCATCTGCTCAGAGTGTGGGATCTGGGGCAAGGCTGCCCGCGTTTGAATTCTGGCTCTGCCACTCTGTGGTTGTGGACAAGCTATTTTATCTTCCTAAGTTTCCTCATCTGGAAAATTATATCTCCTTCAAGTCAGGATTATGCAGGCTCATCCATGTAAAGTGCTTAGAGCAGTGGTAGGCACTCGGTGAGAGCACGATAGTGATGATCATAACTGCTCTTAATACAAGTTACTGGTGGAGAACAATCTTAGATGTGCAGAAACTGCACCAACCGCTTACGGAGTGGTAAGCAAATGCCGGGGAAAACAGTACAGTGTGGTAATGTTCTAACAGGGTTGCAACTGTATGGTTTCAAGAATGTCAGGCTAAGAGGCAATGCTAGGGGGCATTACTCATAGGAATAGTTGTAAGGAAGATGGAAGAGGGGAAGCTAGGAAAGAGAAAATAAGAGGAAAATTGAAATGGGGAAGCAGATGAGAACAAGGGCTAGAGACAGAAGAGAGAAACAAGGGAAAGATGTGGTCAAGATGTGGAGTCAAATCCCAACACTTTGGGAGGGTGAGGCAGGTGGATCACATGATGTTGGGAGTTTGAGACCAGTCTGGCCAACATGGTGAAGCCCCGTTTCTACTAAAAATGCAAAAAGAAGCCGGGCGTGCTGGTGGGCACCTGTAATCCCAGATACTCAGGAGACTGAGGCATGAGAATCACTTGAACCCAGGAGGCGGAGGCTGCAGTGAGCCGAGACCGTGCCACTGCACTCCAGCCTGGGCGACACAGTGAGACTCTATCCCCCCGACCCCCCCAAAAAAGATGCGGAGTCAGAGGGTGAGGATGCTGCCCCAGGATAGATGGGCAGATGTTCTCAACCTCAGCTACACCCTGGAAACACCTGGGATGTTTTAGTCAAACACTGATCCCTGGGCCCCACCTTCAGAGAGTCAGATCTACTTGGTCCGGGTTGACGCCCAGGCATCAGGATCTTTAAGCTCCCCAGGTGAGTCTCAGGTGAAGCCAGGTCCAGGCACTGTTCACTGCACCCAGCACTCGCTCTCCAAGTGTGCTCCCTGGCCTAGCACACTGACATCATTTGAAGACTTCGACTATCATTCACATTTTTCTTTAAATTGGCTTGCTTTTTAATATCTATCATTTAAAAAGGAAATGTATCACTATAGGAAACAGAAAACCAAGATTGTTTGCCATAAATGGAAGGTAACCATAAAAGTAAACACAATGAAAATCGATGTTATTCATTTCTAGCTAGATCCAGTTGCCTGAGATCTTCTGTCTCTTAGCTACAAAGGGGAAATTAACAAGCGCTAGTGTGTTAAGGACATTCCAGCCCCAGAAGTCTTTGCTGCTTCAACTGAGATTGAAAGAAAATTGAGAATAACTAACTCATCATACAATTTAATGTTTTTTAACATCCGTACGGTACCTTCAGAAATCACCTCAAGTGCAACAAAAAGTCACACCCATCAGTGGCCCCATCCCACATTTGGGAAGCACAGTTGGAGGGAATGCCAATTCCGAGTTACTAAGCAAGTGGAATATTCCACAGCCTAAGAGCAATACTGGGTCCAAGAAGAACAGACCTGGCACAGGTCCCATGGCTCATTTCTTGTCTTTCACTTTCTGCAAGAACCAAATTGTTTTGACCCACACAATTAAGATAAGGAAACAACAACAACAAAATCACACTACTGTGATACATACACTATTGAAAATGAGTTTTTTTTTTTTTAAAGATCTATCATGCCAACTCAACTTCCAAAAGACAGATAGTCTCTAAACACAACAGTATAGAAACAACACACTTCCCTTGCTCCTTCAGCTGCAGAAAGCAGTGACTGCTCCCCGAGGTCTGCCCAAATGGGCCCAGGGCCCTGGCAGGGAACGCGGGAAGAATGCTTTTCTATCACAGCTCATTAGCAGTTCTGCAGCCTTTATGAGGAGGAGACATCTGCTGAGGAAATACATCTGTGCCACGGTACTGGCCATTTCAGAATAGAAAGTCTGTTCCATAATTCCAGAACTTTAATAGAAATACAGAATACTAATTATATTCTCATTTTTTTGGCTTCAGATGGCTGCTCTGAAATTATCAGCTGTCGAGCCCGGCACTGAGAAAAACCAGCCTGGGTTAGAAGGTTATATAATTTCCTGATCATGTAACCTATCATTTCTGGATAAAACCCATTCAAATAAGATGATGAAGATTGAGAACCACCTACCCAGTGATCCCTGATGCAGGTGGCTCGGGAGCCCAGGACATGAGAGTTTTAGAGTTTTAAGTAAATGTTCAGGAATGGGGTGGGGATACAGGCAGATGGGCTGTCTCATCAGCTCAGGGGACTGGGCCACCCTAGCCGGATTGGAGAATCTAAGCCACAGGTGCACCACAGTGCAGGCTAGGCAATGAAGCCAGTGATTTTGCCAAGAGCCTGCTTGATGAAAAGTGGAGATGTGGACCCAGGCAGGAAGCCAGGCAGGAGTGACCGCTATGCTTTCTCTGGGAGAAGCAAGGTGCGCTCACAAAGGCTTGCAGGCACCTGAGTGAGGGATACACAACTGATGGCGCACAGGGGAAAGGCAGGCCGTCTCTACGTGAATGGGTGCTGCAGGTGGTGGGTGACTTCTCAGGGGCAGCATCACTTAGGGGCCAAGAGCGTGGGCAGCTAGGGTCAAATCTCTGCCCTGCCACTTATTAGCTGTATGGCTTTGGATAAATTACCCAACTTCGCAGTTTATTCATCTGTAAAACAGGGACAATAACAGTGCCTAACCCATAGGGTTGCTGTGAAACTAAGTGAACTGATATACGCAAAGCATTTAGAAGAGAGCCCAGGACAAAGTAAGTCTTATATATTTGCTGTTATTACTAATGGTAGTGTTAAAGAAGCATTTGCTATCTTTATCATCATTGCCATCACCACCACTACCCCCACCATCATTCAGTTCTCTCTGACCCCAGAAGCAGGGCTGTTTCCTCAGGGTAACAGACCCCATTAGGCTACACTGAAACAGTCAGCAACTAGGTGTTCCAAAATAATTTGCAATTAAAAAAAATAACTCAATGCAATCCTTGATCCATTGGATCCACTGATCCCACGGATCAATGCAATCCGTTCAAAGAACGGTCCAGATGCTTTCCTTCTGTTTTTTGAGATGGAGTCTCCCTCTGTAGCCCAGGCTGGAGTGCAGTGGTATGATCTTGGCTCACTGCAACTTCCGCCTCCTGGGTTCAAGCGATTCTCCTGCATCAGCCTCCTGAGTAGCTGGAACTACAAGCATCCACCATCACGCCTGGCTAATTTTTGTACTTTTAGTAGAGATGGGGTTTCACCATGTTGGCCAGGCTGGTCTCGAACCCCTGACCTCAAGTGATCCACCCACCTTGGCCTCCCAAAGTGCTGGGATTACAGGCCTAAGCCACTGCACCCAGCCCCTCCAGGTGGTTTCTTAATCTGGAGAATATATGTAGCATAAATGGTGGGGTGGAATGATAAATACCCGTGACTCATCACCTTGCAATAAAAGCTAGATCAGTAGCAACTCTGCTGAACCTACCCAGCGTGTGCCCCTTTCCCACCTCCCCCACCCCCACTGTGGATTTTTAATCTCACTCTGAGGGTGCTCTAGCTGGGCAATGGGTCAAAGTAAGGTCATGCAGAGGTTGTGAAGAATTCATCCACAGGCACATACACCAAAAGCTTTGTTGAGGACACAGCTGTATCCCTGTTGCCTGAGGACCAGACTTGTCAGCACTGACCCACAGTGATCCTGCCCATCAAGGGGTTCATGTCTATACAGAGACACTGTTTAGTAATACACAAAAGTCAAGTGTCTCCAGATTGAAAGACAACATGGCCCTTCAAATGATCTGTTTTGCTTTAGGAAATAATTCTCTGTTTTTATTGCTTTTTCTCCCCCCTCTAAGAGCACGCCTGTTCCTGGCTTCTACTTAAAAGCCAAAAACAAGGACAAAGGCTCAAAACAGAATTACTGCAAAAGTCAGGACTGTTCAGTGTGTGCTGACCCCGTGACACCTCCCACCTCCACCCCTGCCTCACAGCAAAAGCGAGAGTAAACAAAATTCTCGAATCCTACTCCACACCAGGCATGAGCAAAAATGTTCTCTGACACTGCAGAAAAAAAAAAAACAACTCTTCTTTGTTTGAAGTTACCCACAGCAAAAGAAATGTGAATGCAAAAATGTTGATGGAAGGGCAGGTAAGTGCTGGAAACAGGAGAGATTTAGTGTCTGTGGTCAAAAGAACTTCATGTCATTCAACACCAGGCCACGGAGTGAAGGACGCTTCCCCAACCCATGAGCCTTGTCTTTGAGGAATAAAAAATGACTTCAAACCCAGAGAATTCATTATTTTGATAATTATTAGATATCCAGAATGTTCTTTCAAAGGAGTTTAGATCCATAAATTAATTTCAC
The DNA here is from genome assembly GCF_028885625.2 of Pongo pygmaeus. Classification (NCBI taxonomy): domain Eukaryota; kingdom Metazoa; phylum Chordata; class Mammalia; order Primates; family Hominidae; genus Pongo; species Pongo pygmaeus. Next base: position 84,863,628 of record NC_072392.2, on the reverse strand, counting down.
GTAAAAAGATGCTATTATCAAGCCCCTTGCAGATAGGGCCTTCAGGCAGAGAGAGGTGAAATAACCTGTCCACCACACAAAGCTAATGAGTAGACGAGCTGGGGCGAGCTTCCGACTGTACAAAACTCCACTTTCACTTGCTGTTGTATAGAAATGACTTGAGCAAGACAAAGTCCCAGAGAAGAGGTGGTGAAGTCAGCCTCAGCTAGGAGGGGATGGAGGAAAACGTTGCTCAGGAGAACAAGGAGGAAAGGAAACACTCTTCCACTAGAAGGATGGGTGGCCAAAGAGCACAGAGGGAAAAGTGAACACACACCTTGCAGTGCTGTATTGAGCCCTGGGTGTGCCTAGACGAGTGGTGGGAAGGCAGGCAAAGCCTGCACAGCTATGTCTGTGCTTTGGTGCCTTGAACTTAGTGAAGGGGTTTAAAGGTGCTGCACTTGATTTAAAGGTGTGAGTGTAGGCCGGGCATGGTGTCTCAAGCCTGTAATCCCAGCACTTTGGGAAGCCGAGGCGGGCGGATCATGAGGTCAGGAGATTGAGACCATCCTGGCTAACACAGTGAAACCCCGTCTCCACTAAAAATACAAAAAAATTAGCTGGGCATGGTGGCGGACGCCTGTAGTCACAGCTACTCGGGAGGCTGAGGCAGGAGAATGGTGTGAACCCGGACGGCAGAGCTTGCAGTGAGCGGAGATTGCGCCACTGCACTCCAGCCTGGGTAACAGAGCGAGACTCTGTCTCAAAGAAAAAAAAAAAAGGTGTGAGTGTAGTAGCTTCAGGGATGCAATTCTAAAACCAATAAACCTCTTAGTATACTGGGGTGCTCCAGTCACTACAGCTGGAATGTGCTGGCATCTGCCTAAGAACCAACAGGCCAGGGACTGAATCAATGAAGACCATGATGTACCCACTGACCACGTAGCCAGTGAGTACCCAGCAACCATGCCACCAAAGAGGAAATGGTGCTTTGTGGGTTCTCTCTCTCTCTGCTGCAGTTACCAATTCTAGGACAAACAGCACATGGAAAGCATAGAGGGAAAAGATTGCAGTGGGTGTGAAAATGAGCTGGGTAAATCTGCACCGATGTAGAGATTTTTAAGGCCACAAAACAAATATTGAAACCAAGGAAAAACGACACTCCACAAAATAGCATAAATGTATCTAAAACAGTGTTCATTTCCCTACAGTCATGTTCCCAATGACAGTGGTGTGCATACTACGAGAAGCCTGTTGGGTGGCTGGGACTTTTTTTTTTTTTTTTTTTTTTTTTTCAGTCAACAAGGACTGTTTAGCTCTATGCAGGAGGAAACAAAAAAGTAAGTGGTGTGGGGAAAAGGTGTGGGGTCCCTGCCAGATGAATGCCTGTTGGCTTAAGTAGGCTTCTCCACCACTAAGTGGAGTATGCTAAAGCTCACACTGCCCCAGTTCAGATCCCAGGACTTAACTCCAGCTCTGGCCTGCCTTCTGCTAGCAGGATGACATCAATAGTAATCTTAGCAATAGGTATCCTCAGTTTCCTGTGGCTGCTGGAACAGAGTATACACAAACTTCCCAGTTAAGACAACAGAAATGTATTCTCTTGCAGTTCTGGAGGCCAAGAGTCCAACATCCACATCGCCAGGTCAAAATCAGGGGCTCCGCAGGGCCATGTTCCTTCTGGAGGCTGCAGAGGAAAATCCACTCCAGGCCTCTTCCAGCTTCCAGTGGTGGCAGGCAGTGACTTGGCTTGTGGCCACATCACCTTCTTCTCTGTGCCTGTAATTTCTCTCTATGCCTCTCTAAGGATATACATGTGATCACATTTAGGGCCCATCCAGATCATCCAGAAGAATTTCCCCACCTCAAGATGATTAACTTTATCACATTTGCAAAGACCCTTTTTCCAAATTAAGGGCACATTTACAGATTCCAGGGATTAAGATCTGATGTCTTTGGGTGGTGGTTATTCATCCTACTACAAGTACTACTGAGGAATTTCTTCTTGAAGTGATGACAATGTTCTGGGTTAGACAGTGGTGGTGGTTGCACAATCTTGTGAATATACTGAAAACCACTACACTGTACATTTTAAAAGGGTGAATATTATGACCTGTGAGTTATATCTGAATTAACAAAGAGGCCTTTACTGACAGGTTTCCACGTGCTTTACTACACCCACCCACTTAATACTCACAATACTCCTGTGAAATAATGACTCAGATGCCCGTTTTCCAGATGATAAACCAAGGCAGAGAGATGTTAACAAACCTGCTCAAGGTTGGACATTCAGTAAGGGATGGAGTCAGGAGTGCAACTCAGTCCTGCCTCAGGGGCCTGGGCATTAACCTCTGTGTGGTCCTCACAATGTGACCTCTGCATTCAGGTTCACCTATTAGTGTGGAATAGGAGATAGCAAACCTTTTCTAAAAAGAGCCAGATCATCAGTCGTTTAGGCTTTGCAGGTCACAAAGTCTCTACTGCCACTATTCAGGTCTATTGCATAGCGAAAGCAGACACGGACAATATGTGAACAAACAAACGCAGCTGTGTTCCAATAAAACTTTATTTAAAAAACAGCCCAGGCACAGTGGCTCACGCCTGTAATCCTAGCACTTTGGGAGGCCAAGGTGGGTGGATTGCCTGAGCTCAGGAGCTCGAGACCAACCTGGGCGACACGGTGAAAACTCGTCTCTATTAAAATACAAATAATTAGCCAGGTATAGCGGTGTGCGCGTGTAGTCCCAGCTACTCAGGAGTCTGAGGCAGGAGAATTGCTTCAATCCAGGAGGCAGAGGTTTCAGTGAGCCGAGATCGCGCCACTGTGCTCCAGCCTGGGTGACGAGAGCGAGACTCTGTCTCAAAAAAACAATAAGCTATGGGCCAGATTTGGACCTTGGGCCATAGTTTGCTGACCCCCAGCATAGAACGGACACTACCCCACCAACACAGTGAGTTGTTTGAGGAGAAAGTGACACAAAAGAGGAAACTCTACTTCCCTTAGGTTCCTTCTGCTTTGAGCTGAGCCTCTGAACTTTGACCTTGTGCTAAAGCAAGGAAGGGGTTCTGGGCTGGGGGTGGGGGGAGAGGGTGTGTCTCCTGACAGGAACCAGAATCCATCTTCTCCTGTCTTAGCAGAACCTTCAGAAACCAGCACCTCTCATGTGCACCTTACGCTTGCTTCTTTTCTCCTGGCTTTTCTGGTGCAGCAGTTGGCAGTTCTGGACAAACCTGACTCACAGCCTCCTCCTCAGGGTGTCTGATCTGGCCGTGACCTGTTGCCATTGGCCAACGCCACCTTGTTCAGGCTTCCCCGGCCAGTCCCACACCTTAGCCCCACCCAGGAGCAAGTGCAAACAGTGAGCACCGTAGGATATCCACAAGGCCATTCTTTAATTATGCAACGGCTGCCTCGGAAATATGGAATTTAAAGGAACATGTACGCAGTAGCGCTGGGCCACAAGCAAGCTGACCTGTCGGGGCAAGCCTGGTGTGGGAGAGGCCCCTCTCCTTCCTCGTTATTCTAGCTGCGTTTTTCCAGAGCTCAGGGCTTGTCCTGCTGAGAAAGTACCCCCCTAACAGCTTGGTTACTCAGTTCAGGAGCATCTCAAGTGGCTGATGGGCTAGACCAGATAGAAAAAGGGAAAAAACCCTCACCCCACCAGCTCAGCTGCTCCACGGAGCTCTCAAGTTTCCTCCGGCTCACATTTTCCTGGTCACGTTACTGGGAAGAACACGCTGTTCTTGGGGTTTGTTTGTGTCTCTACTTTGGGCCTCTTCTGACGATGCTGCGAGGGAGAACTTGGGTCTAAGAAGCTGCCAGTTTCCTCACGTCGCCACAAGTCAGTTCTGCACCGGGAGCCAGAACTCCTCAGCAAATGTTGATTGGGAAACTGGTGGGGTGACAGATTGCCTCCGGAACAGGATTTACCAAGCGCCCTTCCCACGTGATGTTCCGGGGGCGGTCAAGCTGTCTAGCAATAAGGCAAGGGGTTTAGGGGCTCTGACTTGGAGCCTCTAAAACCATGCAGGCACACAAGCCCTGGCAAGGGTGGGACACGTTACAGGCACTGCTGGGTCAGCTGGCGTGGGACCCCGTGGAGGAACCAGAACTGGCATCGCTAGGGGCTATCATGTAGGCACAGAAGGCCGCTTCAGGAGAAGGGGCCCAGGCAGGCTCCGGCGGCCGCAGGAGACGTGGCTGGGAAGTGTAGCTCCCAAGTAACACTCCTGACGCACATAGGCTTTAACTTTGGGTAACAGGCACATCCTAAAACACTCTGGGCCTCCAGGCTGGGCATTCTCCATTCTCTTTAAGTTGTATTAAGACCCCTTTAATACAACACTGCAGTTTTGATGACATTCTAGGGTAGGCCCTGGGTAGAGAACCTCTGCTGTATGCTTCAAGAGCCTGGTTCTGCAGGGACGGCGGGCTCATCCTCTCCCCACGCACTTTCAGAACCTGTGTGCAAAGGGACAGCAGCCTTCCTCTGGGTCATTCCTACTTCGGCTGGGGATGGGAAGAGCTCTGTGCTGTGGTCTGAATGTTTGTGCCTCCTGCCCCCAATTCGTGTTTGAAATCCTAACCCCCAAGGTGATGGCACTAAGAGGAGGGGCCTTTGGGAGGTGATTGGGCCAGGAGGACAGAGCTTCCATGAAGAGGATCAGTGCCCTTATAAGAGAAGCCCGAGGGAGCTGGTTTGCCCTCCTACCCTGTGAGGACGTGGGGCTGTCGGCAAATGGGCCTTCTCTAGCCACTGAGTCTTCCTGTGCCCTGATCTTGGAGTCTCCAGCCTCCATAACTGTGAGAAGTAAACTTCTGTTGTTTATGAGCCACCCAGTTAAAAAGATATATTAATAGATCAGACTAAGGCGGTTTTGGAGCTGGGAGAAGTCCCGGCAACAGACAGCAAGCGCTCGCTGGGATCTGCCTTTGGATAGGAGGCGTTGGGTGGTTGGTCCATGATGGTGGTGGCATATCTTGCCACTGGTGTGGGCATGACTTCCCGTTGGTGGGCGAGCACTGTAGTCAGGCCCTCCAGGACATAAGGAGGTAACTGATTTCTCAAGCATGAACAATGAAGAGTCGACAGGACAGGTGAGAGTTGGTTGTGGGTGGCAGCCCAGGCACTGCCACTCATCAGACTGATTCACTAGAATCATTTGGCCAGAAGCAACAAAAAAATCATATTCTTCTCCCATGAACAAGTTAGAACTGAGAGATTCTCTACCATAACTTGAGTGACACTTGGTTACGGTATCTTTTAGGTTCCCAGTATGGAAAACAGGCCTCTAATCTGTTTCCTACCATTTATTGAACACCTCCATCTAAATGTCAGTGACGCTCCGTCTTCTGGCCCACATTCCCCTAGCAGATGCTGCTATGACTTAGGAGCTGGCATTGGTTCTCACGGGTTGGTTCTATATGTTAAATATTTAACCGCATGCAACCTATCACATTTAGTATTTTATATAACCCAAAAGAACCACTCCACACCAACACGGTTAGTCTCTTTTAGTTATTTTGAACCCCCACTGCCCAGCACAGCAGCATGCGTGAACTGAGTAACTGCTGAACACATGTATCTCCGTGCCCACCTTGCTCTGTGCTTCTGGGTCCACACTGCCCCATCGCTGGAGACACTCCTCCATCCATCTCAGTGCTGTCTGCCCTTAGCCTTGCACAAGACCCATTTCCTCTGTCCTTCCGCTCTCCTGCCAGCCTAGCCCAGCCCAAAGGTGTTTCCATGTCTACAGACCGACAGCACCTTGAGGGCAAGGGCCGCACCCCTCCCACCCCCAGGTATCACTCCCCCAGGGCAACACGGGACAGACAAGGTAAAATCTGCGCTCAATGGATTCCTGCTGAATGACTGGAACGCTAACGCAGACAGGAAAGCTTGGAAACTTCTCAGCTCTTGGTTGCAGTACATAAAGCATCCATTTGGAGGGGCTCTTGGACAAGGAAAAACCACCCAGGCCTTTTCACGGGCGAAGAAAGCCAGGCCAAAAGGAGTCGCACACTTTTTTGAAAGTGTTAAATGCTTTGAAGAAAAGAATCTCCGTACCCACAAAGACAAAAGAGCATAGGATGTATCTCTACTTACAGGAAAAATGGGTCAGAAAGGGACTTCTGCTCTTGGTTAAATAGTGATCACGTGGAACTTCTCTAGATTTCGGGAAATAAAATGCACAGGTGTCATCAACTACGATGACCAATTTTTGACTGGGTAATTATAGACCGAGATTCTGTGTACAAACTGGGTCTGGGTGCTGTCTAGTTCACTGCATTTCTTCTATTTATGCTGTATCAAGTCTGCTGACACTGTCTGTGTTTATGAATGTTGCAGAATTTCTGATGTCACCTCTTTCATGTTTAGAAATAATGTCCCCTACATTTCGTGATATTTGTTTCCTTATTACCAGAGACAAAGGCAAGAATCATGAGATACACTAAAAATACACCTGCTCAGACATTGCCTCCCAGCTTCATATGGCCCTGTACACAAACATGGACTGAGGGACATTAACCATTTTCCTATTTCGAACCTATTTAGTGAATATTCTTTTTTGCTGGTGAGGCTGGCTGCTTGGTGATAAGAGTGAATTTCTGTCCCATTCACGTACCAGAAAACACAGATTGGCAACTCATCAACCAAAGTTCTACTGGAACAAAACTTACATAAGAGAATTCGGAGGACTGTGGTGTAAGATGAGAAACAGCAATGTTTAGTCCTTGGAAAAAGATCATAAATATTTCATTACTTTCCCTTTTACAATTAGTGGAACATAAAATTTTACATTAAAGTTCTATAATTCTGATGTTTCAAAAGAAAATGAAACCTAGTTGTGAGAGAAACATTTCCCAGGTTATGAGAGACTGAAACGATTCTGCATAAACAATGTGGGAAGATATTTATTTTAAGAAAATTTTGTTCTTATTATAGGAGTAATGGGTACACCCATCATACAAGAAATTTAAAGACATAAAAGTATAAAGAAGAAAACTAAAACAACTATACTTCTGTATGGGAGAACCAACATTGGCACATCAGCATATTTATGGCCAGTATCGTCCACATCTATCTACATTGAAATATTTATTTTTATAGAATTCACATCACACTAGGAATGAAGTTTTAGAACCTGCCTTTATAACAAAGTATGCTTTGAAAACATTTTAAATGTCTAACATCTCGTTTTATGGCTAATCAGAATTTATTTAATCAATTCCCTGTTTGGGGGCATCTACAAAGTTTATCATTTTTCACCTTTACAAATAACATAGCAACTGATCATCTTCATGCATAAATATTCATTGAAATTTCTGATACTTTTTTTCTTGTTCTATTTATGCTGTGCAAGTCTGATCATACTCTGTGTGTTTAAGAATGCCACAGAATTTCTGATGCAAAGAAGAGTAAGAATACATTCTTGGAAGCAGATTAAAGGATGGAAAATTATTCAAGATTCTTGGCATACATTGCCAAGTTACTCCTCTAAAAGTTTACCAAAATACTACCAAAACCGTATTAAGATGTGGTGAGAAAAGTAAAGAATAACACTGTAATTTTGACTTTCTTATTTTTGAGGTTAAATTTTTTTCCATGGTTATGCCCATTTGTATTTATTTTTGCCTGATTTAACTCCTTATTCAAGTTTTCTAGAAGGTAGTAACAAGTTTTCTTAGTGTGTCAGAAGAGCTGTTGAGATATAAATGATAAAAGCCCTTTGTCATAGTTGCTGCAAACTGTGTTACATGTCACCATTCTTCTAGAAACAGAGAAGCTTAACTTATTATGTAGTTAAATCTGTCAAACATTTCCTTTTATTTTTTCCATCTCTTTTAGGCTTACAAAAACCTTGCCCTTTCTGAGATTAGCTTAATATTCACCTAAGTTTTAATTATTTTGTTTCTTTTTTATATGTAACTTTTAAGACCATTTGAAATTTATTTTGGTGTATAGTGTGAAGGAAGATCTAATTTATTTTCCTCCAAATGTTTAGACAACTTCTCAACATTATTAGTGGAACAAGCCGTATCTTTCCCATTGGTCCATGTGGCTTCTGTTTGTTAATATTCGCTCTGCTTTCAGGGCCATGTATTTTATCTTCTTCAACTTTCTGCTAGTTCGTGCAACAAGCTTAGACTTTAAATTGTTCTAGATTTCCAATGCATGTTAGTGGTACAAGCCCCCGACTCGGCTTTCTCCATTCAGGTACATATTTTTTCCTGACTTGGGGCAATTCTACTTCCATTGCTTGCTTTCTTTTCATCTCATAAATCACCGCCCATCCTTTTTCTCAGTGTTTATGGGTCATTTTACTTTACGTGTAGGTCTCATTCATAGGATATCGGTGAATTTTAGCAAAACATCCCATCTGAAAATGGTGGGCAGGTTAATCTGTTACCTTATCCTCAATATTCGTACCCACAAGTATGTACCTGATAAGGTACTCAGCATCTTGGACATATTAACTAACCTCCGTAATAACCCTACTTGGTATCTACATTTTATAGATGGGGAAGCTGAGGCTTGGAGGGATTAAGCAGTACCTAGGACAAGGTCACCCAGCTAGCGACGGGAGGGGCTGAAAATACAGGCAGCCCAATTCCAGTACGTTCTTAAACTCCCCCACTTCTTGGCTGCCTCTGTCGTATGGGGCTTCACTTGTTATTGTCCCTCTGTCTCCTAGTTACTTGCTTTGTTTTCAGGTTTTTTTTTTTTTTTTTTTTTTTGAGACGAGTCTCCTACTGTCACCTGGGCTGGCGTGCAATGGTGCAATCTCGGCTCACTGCAACCTCTGCCTCCCGGGTTCAGGCCATTCTCCTACCTCAGCCTCCCAAGTAGCTGGGATTACAGGCACACACCAACACACCAGGCTAATTTTTTGTATTTTTAGTAGAGACGGGGTTTCGCTATGTTGGCCAGACTGGTCTCGAACTCCTGACTTCGTGATCTGCCCACCTCGGCCTCCCAAAGTGCTGGGATTACAGGCGTGAGCCATTGCACCCGGCCTTCACTCTTTTACTATACTCTGTTTTCTTTGCATGTATTTTTTCTATAATTTAAAATTATTTTTTTATTTATTTTTGAGACAGGGTCTCACTCTGCCACCCAGGCTGGAGTGTAGTAGCGCGATCATGGCTCACTACAGCCTAGACCTCCTGTGCTCAAGCAATCCTCCTACCTCAGCCTCCCGAGTAGCTGGGACTACAGACACATGCCATCACACCGGTCATTTCTGTGTTTTTTTGGTAGAGATGGTGATTTCACCATGTCCAGGCCCGTCTTCAACTCCTGGGTTCAAGCAATCCTCCCACCTCAGCTTCCCAAAGTGATGGAATTACAAGTGTGAGCCACAATGCCCGGCCAAAATTTTTAAAATGTTGTTTAAATTCTACTGCTGACTATCTCAAGATTCACCCCAAAACATTTTTTATCCTACATTTCTCCGATCACCAAAGGAAAGAATGAGATAGCATCTTCTGACCCCTCTCCCCGAGGGTATGAAGCACTGCGCATGCTCTGTTCTTACTCCCTGTGACCTCCCACCCTACTTCCTGTTTTTGTTACTGTAAAATTATCTGGGGTATGGGATCTCTAATGCTTGTCATCATTTTTATATGAGTTACAGTTTTGATAGCTGTTTTCCACATTAACAGGTTCAACTGATTTTAATGCTTACTGCTTATCCTTATATGACTTCCCATCCCTGAACTTTTAATTTTACTTCATCTTGCCGTCCTCTTTAGCTCGCCTTTAAATAATTTTCAAGAAAGTGTGGGTGATGTATATTCTGAGCTCTTCCATCTCTGAGAATATGCCACGACTGGCAACTTGGCTGGGTGAGAAATTTGGGCCCAATTCACTTTGTTCTTCCAAACTCTGTAAGTGATGTTTTCTTTTCTCTTAAAATTTAGTAGTGCATACAATTAGAGGTCTAGTGACAGCCTGGTTTTTGTTCTCCTGTAGGTCACCTATATATATTCTGAAGAAAGGGTATTTGTTTTCTTTCTTTGTAATTAAAAGTTTTCCAGAATGTTTCTTTTCTGAGACAGAGTCTCGCTCTGTCACCCAGGCTGGAGTGCAGTGGTGCAATCTCAGCTCACTGCAACCTCCGCCTCCTGGGTTCAAGCGATTCTCATGCCTCAGCCTCCAGAGTAGCTGGGACTACAGGTGCCCACCACCATGCCCAGCTAATTTTTTGTATTTTTGGCAGAGACGGGGTTTCACCATGTTGCCCAGGCTGGTCTTGCACTCCTGAGTTCAGGTGATCTGCCCAACTTTGGCCTCCCAAAGTGCTGCAATTACAGGTGTGAGCCACCGCGCCCGGCCGAGAATGTTTCTAAATGCAGACTTCTTTCAGTTAATTTTGTAGGAACACTGTGCATTCCTTTTCATTTGAATGCTCCATAAATTTGGTCCTATCATATTGAATTAGTGCTTCTTTTTCAATTTTTTTCTTCTTTTATCCTTGGGACAAAGCTATTATTCTCAATTTATATCCCGTTCCCAGTCTTCCATTTTTCATTATTCTCCCTTTCATGACCATCGTTTTGTCCTTCTGCCTGCATTCTAGAAGAGCTTCCCAGGATTCTTGCACAGTGCTGATTTGATTTTCTGCAATGCCAATTCTGCTGTTTGTTGCACCACAAAGATTTTAATTATGTACTATAAATTTCCTTACTGGAAACTGGCATTTACTCGTCCACCTCATCTTTTCTGTCTCTTTATATAGCCCACTATCATTTTTAAAAATCTCATTCTGCTTGCTTTTCCTCTCAACCTGTTTGTTCAAATGGCATTATGCTCCTGTTTTACAGAGATTGTGCATTTTCTTTTTTAAAGAGAGGGTCTCACTATGTCACTCAGGCTGGAGTGCAGTGATGAGATCATAGCTCACTGCAGCCTTGAACTCATGGGCTCCACAATCCTCCCACCTCAGTCTCCTGAGTAGCTGGGACTACAGGTGTGTGCCACCATGCCTGGCTAATTTTTAAATTTTTTTGTGGAGGCAGAACTTGCTATGTTGCCCAGGCTGGTCTCAAACTTCTGGCCTCAAGTGATCCTTTTGCCTTGGCCTCCCAGAGTGCTGGGATTACAGGTGTAAGCCACTGTGCCCAGCCTCCTGCACCCTATTATAATGTGTATGGAGTTTTCTCAAATACTCTTCTGTAATTTCTTTTCCTCCAATAATCTATATTCAAATATGTTCTCTATGATACTATCCCTTTATCTCCCATGTTTTAAAAATGGGCCCCATATTTTGGGTTTGTTTTCTTTCTTTACTTGTCCTCAAAGACAAGTACATCCAGATGTGTTATTTGCCCAAAGATACTGTTTGTATGCCACATTGGCTCTATCCACTGTCTACTGGGACACTAGAGAACTTGCTTCCCTCTTCCAGGGCACTCAAATTGATGCTCATGGCTCTCAGTCCAATGACGAGTGTGTTTTTGCTGGAGCCAGGTAGGATCATATCCAATTCACAGTGCTTGGTAATTCCAATTCACAGTGCTTGGTAATTCCACATCCTGAATCTGTGAAGTCCGTTTAAAGTTAGAATCCCCTGACCCTGAAGTTCTTCTCACTTCCACACCTATGTCCACTATACTTCACTTGCAGAGCTGCTAACCCTCAGGACATAACAAGAACAGCCCTTTTCTTTTTCCTTTGGAAGTTACAGTCTATTTGTAGACTGTATGGAAAGATGAGAGAAGACAGTATTTTGGTCCTCTGAAATAAGAGAACCTCCATAGCAAAGGAATGCCTCCCAGGTTTTTTGGCTGGTTGAAGACCCTGTTTATCTGAGCAAAAGGGGAGGCCTAAAAAATCTTCTTGCTTTCTTTCAGGTGTGCAGGACTTTGGTTTTTTCATGCATCCAGTATGGCCAGACCACTGATAATTGTTTCTTAACACAGGACCACTGGGCTAATGGGCAACAGAAATTTCTCCAAGTTGGCGGTAAGTGGTTTGACAGTCTTGATCGTGGGTTTCTGTCACTTCCTGAACCTTCTTAACATTTCAGAGAGACATGAGAGAGACTGCATTTCAGAGGTTACCAACTGGTTACCTCAATTCAATCCAGAAATGCAAGGATATCTGGATTTCTTAAGTAGCTCTTGAAATTCCACTGTTTCTAGAAAGTCTGGTTAATTGGAAGAGGAATAAATTACTCTTGGCCACTCAGTTCAAATCTAAGCTGCTTACCATCAGTTCTCATGGCAGACACTCTTACCTTTGCTTTCATGTTGTTAACTTGTCACTGTGTGGGTGGCTTTTGAATGTGGTTCCTTGATGTGGTTTGGCTCTGTGTCTACGCCCAAATCTCATCTTGTAGTTCCCCTAATCCCCATGTGTTGTGGGAGGGGCCTGGTGGGAGGTAACTGAATCATGGGGGCAGTTACCTCCATGCTGTTCTTGTGATAGTGAGTGAGTTCTCACAAGATCTGATGGTTTTATAAGGGGCTTTTCCCCGCTTTACTCTGCACTTCTTGCTGCCACCATGTGAAGATTCCACCATGACTGTAAGTTTCCTGAGGCCTCCCTAGACATGCTAAACTCTGAGAGTCAATTAAACCTTTTTCCTTGATAAATTACCCAGTCTTAGCAGTGTAAGAACGGATGAATACATATGCCTCCAGTGTTGTCTGTTCTTTAAAGGTCAAGGCTGTATCTGTTTAACTCGATTTGACATCATCCTGGTGGCCATTTCACCTCCTAGATCCCTAACCTCCAACTGAACATGCAGACATTCCAGATGGGATTTAAAGGGTGGCAGAGGTCGGGGAAGGGACCGAGCAGGGACTTTCGGCTTGCTCTGTCCTGCTGCTCACTTTCTTGGGCAATCTTTAGTGAGTTTTTATATTCAGTCTGGAAAGCAAGGGAGTTGGCTGGACAGGGAAATCTCTAAGATTCTTTCTACTGTGAACAGAAGCTGCCTCCTAATCCATTTTCATAGCACATGATTATGCCTTTGTTTTCATGGTATCACCAAAGTCTACGTTTCTAGTCTGGGTACCAGATAGTTAAAGGTCCTTAATACAGTCCTTTGTCCTGGAAATAATCTCTAAATTTGTGTGTGTGGGGGTATTCAAAAGGTGCCTTGGAGAGGCATGGAGAGTTATGGCCACTCTTTCTCCTAGAAGGTAAGATAGAAAATTCCACATATCATTTATCTGACAGACAAAGAGTCAGATTTTGGGGAAGGCATTTTTGCAAAGAATGAAGATACAGGAATACTCATATAGCCCTTTATATAACATCTGTTGAAATTTGGAGCCATAATGAGGTGATTCCCCCTTCCTTGGGCAGTAGGAAATGAGGAAAGCAAGATCTTTCTTTGGAAATCAACAAACTACTGGATTCATCAATATTGGATCAGAGCAGAGCTTCTCAAAGTCCCCTGAAGGAGAGAGGGTTCTGAGAGGTGCTAGGCTTGTAGGACCAGCCTATGTCCAGTATGAATATGTTCAAATGAGCAGCGAGAAAGCAGAGGCTCCAAGCAAATGTCAGCAGAGCCTATGACGCAGGTCCAAGGAGGGGCATCTAAGCATTCGACTTTGAGTGCTTCTGGCCCCAGCAGCACAGCAGCCAGCCTCTAACTTGAGATAAATGTTAAACCTTAGTCTGCTGCCATCCAACATTTATCACATCCCCTTGTTATAATTCTATGTTTACTAGGCAGCATTCTGAGTCCCCTCAGGTTTGTCTGTAGGGAGAGAAGGCACTCCCAAAGTGGATTTCTGCTCTATGTAGTCTATGTGACAGTGTTCAGTGTGACAAATCAATAAAATGGGTTCATTATGCCTTGCCTGGTACCTTCTCTACACTGATTGCTCTCATCAAGTCACATGGTCAATTTTATTTCTCTCTGTAAATTCATAAACTGGCATCCTGATGGACTGCCCAGTCAGGACTACATTGGAATTGGTCTCTAGCAGCCTGGTCATCCCAAGAGTGAACCTGGGGGCCTTCAACAGGGAAGGCCAAAATGAGCTACACGCCACTCCTCTGTCTTCAGATGCTATTGCCTTTCCTAATGTGTGTGCTGTTCTGGATAAAGAAGAACTCTACAGTTTTAATAAATTCCCTCCAACCCCATCCCAAACATATAGACACTTGTATGTTTTTAAGTAAATCTAACATACTGCAAGGCTAGGAGCAAAAATACCCATAGCTGCAGGTCTCAAATGTTAGGTGCCTAAGAACCACCTTGGATAACTCACTAACAATAGAATTTACTTGCAGGCTCTGCTCTTGTTCTTAGAGAATCTGATTCAGGAAGCCTGGGGTAGGGAAGTACTCTACCCCACCCCAGGTAGACCAGCAGCACACTTTGAGAAACCTGGCATGGAGAAGTGAGTGCTTAGCAGGTCTAATCAGGTGACTTTAATGAGCCATGGGAGGTACTTGGACCCGAGACCCCCTCTTGCCACTCCTACACTCAGCCCCAAGCCCAGCGATGCTCCCTTCTCAGGGAATCGCCACTGTGCAGGGTGTTGGGAGGATGGTTCTGAATGAACACTCATGCAGGTGACTCAGCGTGTACCAGAAAACCTTTTGGTCATGTTCTCATGGAAACTCTCAGGACACAGATAAAAATGTTCTGCCTAGATTCAAGTTCTAGCTCCACCTTGTCACCTGGCAAGTTCCTGAAATCCTCTATGCCTCCATTTAAACGGAGATAAGAGTTTCATGCAATAGGAACTGTTTAAGTATTAAACAAGATTATACAAGTAAAACCCTTGGCATAGCGCTTGGCACAAAATAAGCACTTAGTAACTCTTAACTTTTGTAATTATCAGTATCATCCAGAAAAAACCCTCCAGTGTTATTCAGACACACACTGAGAACATGCTGGGTCCCAGGCACCATAAGTTTGGGGATTTGAATAAGACCCATAAAAACCCTGGGCTCATGGAACCAACACTTCAGTGGGGATACAATTTTCTGCTTTCAGGGTTGGCATATAAAACTGCAATGAGCTGGGCACAGTGGCTCACACCTGTAATCCCATCACTTTGGTAGACCGAGGTGGGAAGACTGCTTGAGGCCAGGAGTTTGAGACCAGCCTGGTAATGTGGTCAGACCCTATCTGTACAAACATCTAAAAAATTAGCTGGGTATGGTAGTCCCAGCTACAGCTGCTGAGGCAGAAGAATCACTTGAGCCCGGGAGCTCATCACGGCTGCGGTGAGCTATGATCGCAACACTGCCCTCTAGCCTGAGTGGCAGAGCAAGACATTGCCAAAAAAAAAACAACAACAACAACCAGAAACCAAAACAAAACAAAACAAAAACCCCCAAAGAAACAAGAAATTGGGATGACTCTCTCCTCACAATGAGATGATGAATCTCTCTTCTTTGATGATGTCAAGGCTAAGAGATTTTTCACCTGACAATACCTCTTATCATCTCAATCACTGTTTAAAACAAAAAAACCTTCTGGACATTCTCATTACCTTAGGGTTCTCTGACTGGGCCCATGAATTTCTCTTGTTCTTGATCATTCCTGATACTAAACCAAATGCACAGCCTCACAGGCCCTGGGGGCAGGAAATGATGGGGTGGCCTTGGGACGCAGCTCCTGGGCTCAGGGCAGGCATGGCAGCTCTAGGCCACAGGACTTGGTGGTCTTTGGGCCTTGGGCTTTGCTGAGTGGGCCTCTGAACCACATATTCACTCAGAAGACACTGCTCAAAGGGGAGGCTCTGGCATCCTGCCTCCCAAACCACCAATCCCAGGGCATCAAAACACTCCAAAGACAGTTGGGCATGGTGGCTAACACCTAGAATCCCAGCACTTTGGGAGCCCGAGGTGGGTGGATCACTTGAGGCCAGGAGTTCGAGACCAGCCCGGCCGACATGGCGAAACCCTATCTCTACTAAAAATACAAAAATTAGCAGGGCGTGGTGGCATGTGCCTGTAGTTCCAGCTACTCAGGAGGCTGAGCCACGAGAATCACTTGAACCTGGGAGGCAGAGGTTGCAGTGAGTCAAGATCACGCCACTGAACTCCAGCCTGGGTGACTGAGTGAGATCCTGTCTCAAAAAAACAAAACAAAAAAAACCCAAAAACAAACAAACCAAACAACAACAACAACAAAAAACACTCCAAAGAGAAAGAGCTACCACAACACAGTGATCAGTGAGTTTGCTAAAAGGAGAAAGGGAAGGGCCAGGGAAGGTGTCACTATTCAGTCCTGCCTGGCACAAGAAAATTGCTCCATTTGTATTTCTAGTGGCATAATTAATATCCCCCATCCTCCCTCCCCCAACAAAGCTGATATCATGCTTCTTTTCTTAGAGAACAAGGTGATGACACCAGAGACAAAACACAGTGAGAGCTAGAACTTCGTCTGGCTAACCTGCCTCCATGAAGTCATTCCCTTTATATCAAGACAAGTTAAGCCTGAGGAACTAGCGAGGGCTGCAGATGGACCCTCTGGTCCCTCCCTCATCTTCCCCTTGGTCTGATTATTTTCTCTTCATCTATGCTTAAAATAGACTAAGCCGAACTGAAATAACCCGGGAGATTAAATTAAATTAAGTCAGGCCTGGCTCCCAGGCAGCTGCTAATAAAATTATAAGCATTCACATCAGTGTGGCAAACAAAGACAAAAATATTTATTGGTTCCTCCCAACCCCTCGCCTGAAGTAGCTGAATCACCCTAAGAGACGAAGTCCAGTGACACCAACCTTCTTTCTACCACCTTTATCTGAGGGACAAGGTGCATGAACCTTTGAGGCTGGAGAGGAGCAGGAAGCTGTTCTTTTTTGTGCCCAAGGGAGCCCTGTCTTCCAGTGGGCTTTGCTTGGCTTCCTTGCCTGGAAGGCCCTGGCTGAGCATGAGGCACAGTTCCTGATTAGGAGGCAACTGTCCACCGGCAAGGGTATCCTTCCTCCATCCACCAGCAGAAGAGGGATCTGCCATCCCATTCCAGAACTGTTCCCAACACCTGCAGAATCGACAACTTTCCCATACACTTGTTCCCCACAAATGGGCTCAGAGCTGATTCTCTGAGAAATGTACTCATCAGGAGCTACTAGGAGTTCATGAGCACAAGAGACTATCAGTATATCTGTCTCTGGAACACTACGGTCTTTGGAGAGAGAGACAAAACAGGAGTAAACTTTATTCTTTCCAGCCTTGCTGTTATACCATTGCTGTCTTTAATCTGAGAGTATAAAGCTGAAGATAAGCATTAATTACAGGTATGATGTCAGGCCTATGAGATTTTCACCTGGAAAAGCCTCTTATCTCAACCACAATCAAAATCAAACCAAAACAAAATCAAACTAGAACATGGACACATTCTCATTAGCTTTGGGATCTCTCTCTGGGCCAGTCCGTCAACACCTTAGACTACCACAAGTCAACCACATGCACCAAAACTAAGGAGAGACTAAATTGATACGGAAAAGAAATGACTGGGGGCCGAGTATCTTGGATGTAAAACTTTTCATTCCGTGAAATAACTAAGATGACCCCCAAACCACTGATGTCTCAAGCTGCTTGGGTGTCGCTGAGCTGTGGCGCTAAAGCCATCACTGAATTGGCAAAACTGTCAGTAGAAATGGAAATTAAACAGGAAGACAGCCAATGTTGTAGAGCCCACAAGTCAAGGCCTGTGCACAGGATGAGGATACTAAACCCCAGGAGGCCTTACAAGGTGGGCATGTGACATCTAAGTGCTTTCGTTTGGGTGGAAGAGAGAGAGAGGACCTGATATTCCGGGTATCATCCACAAGGTTTACAAACCAAGCAGGAGACACGTCATTTTCCTGACCTGAGAGGGCCTTGTGGTGATGAGTCAGGGATGAAAGGTACCTTGCTTTTCTTTTCCCTTGCTGAATAAAAGCCAGGTTGCCTGGCTGGCTCTTCTCGGGACAGAGGCTAAGAACCTGGAGGCATTGTTAGCATGCTGCCAACTACCTTTGTTTATTCTCGCAATAGGAATTCCTCGTGAAAGAAAAGCTCCAGTGGTGAGGGGTGAGGGTCTGCCAAGGCAGTAACGCGGCCTGCAGAAAAAGCTGCCGTAGGGGAAGGTTGTTTAAGGCCAGTGGCTCAAAATGCATTCTGGAGGGCCTTGTCTAGTTCCCAGGCCCTCATCAAACAGCTCCACCTTCCTGAGCCACTTGTTCCACAATCTCCCTGTGAGCCCATTCAAAGGACTCTGCTTCCTGCGGGTACCACCATCACTCAATCTCTTCCACATCAACACCATTTACGCCTGGAACCTGTTGTGCTGTTTTACAGCTTCTAAATAAGAAGGGTGATTAATACACTGGGTGGCTGAATTGGACAAATGTCACTCAATCAAATTTTTTTCTTTACCCTTGGCTGTTTTTGGAGACTGGCCAGGCCAGGAGCACGTTGATGTGTTCAAAAGGAACTGATGAGTCATATCCAACTTTTGGACAGAAGCTCAGCCACTGTCCCTCTTGAGTAATTTCACGGATGTGCAACGTGGTTGAAGGAAAGGAGCATCAGCCTTCTGCATCCTCCTCCTGAACACACTTCCTGCACAACCCTGGCTCACGTTTCATGGCAGTGTTGCATTACCTACAGTTTTGTCTGCTTCTCACTACTCCTTGTTCCTGAAAATGTCTCCCATCTCCCACCCCACCCCATATCTGCCCTCCAGTCAGTCCATTGGTCCAGGGTGGCATGTGACCCAGACTGAGCCGATGAATCCCTTTCCCAGAATTTTTGGATTGGTGACTGACATAGTAGAACACATGAAGCTGTAAGAGGCGAAGCTGTAGAATTGTCTAGGGCCATGTTTTCTGCAATGCAAAGAAAGTCTAACGTGTTGTGGAAAAGAAACAAATGAAGGCAGTATGGAGAAAGAAGAGGTGAGATGCAGAAAGAGAATCTTGGGTTCTCAGTATTCTTATGGCCCCAAGGCATTCCCACCCTTGCGTTTCATGATACTCTAGATTTCTTTTGCTAATTCCCCTTTCTACCTGAGAGGGTTGGTTTTATCCTTCCTTCCTTCCATCCTTCCTCCCTCCCTCCCTCCTTTCTTTTCTTTCTTTTTAAGACAGCGTCTTGCTCTGTCGCCCAGCCTGGAGTGCAGTGGCGCAATCTCGGCTCACTGCAAGCTCTACCTCCCGGGTTCACGCCATTCTCCTGCCTCAGCCTCCTGAGTAGCTGGGACTACAGGCGCCTGCCACCACGCCCAGCTAATTTTTTGTATTATTATTATATTTTTTTTAGTAGAGACAGGTTTTCACCGTGTTAGCCAGGATGGTCTTGATCTCCTGACCTCGTGATCCGCCCGCCTCAGCTTCCCAAAGTGCTGGGATTACAGGCATGAGCCCGGCCGGTTTTATCCTTTATAACCCCAAAGACCCTACCTAGTAGCCATATTCCCTGAGCCTTGGTTTTTATGCATGAAAATGAAGGGGATGGACCATGGGACAGAGTTTCCAGAGGGTCCCTGGGCAGGAGCACCCCCTAACATGGAAATAAAGGAAAATCTTGAGTTCCTTCGAGGAAATTTCCAGGCACCTAGGTAGCCTTGAGAAGTAAATGAGCAACTTGACAAGGAAGAAGGTAACAGTAAGTTAAAACAACAGCAAGGAAGTTAGGAGATGTTTTGCTTTCTGTAGAAATTAAAGATAACATCTAACAACATGCCCTTGAGTTGTTTCAGAGAACTGGACCCCCACCAAACGGATCCACTGGCACACAGCCCTTGGATGGGGGGAGCAGAAGACAGCACACTGACTGCTGTTCTTTGTTCTACATTCTTCCATCTCCCTTCAGTGCTTTTTTACCCAAAAGCCAGAGCTAACATTGTTTTTTTTGTTGATCCCTAATTCTTAGACAAAGCTTTACCTCCTTAACTAATCATAAATCAGAAGATCTTTGAATCCAGCCATGACTGTGGCACACCGCCTCCCCAGCTTTGGGATGTCCCACCTGTTTGGGTCAAACCAACATGTGGCCCCTGTGTACTGAATGACTTCGACTGTAACCTCCACCTTCCCGCCTTTAAATAATGGATACCTGTAAGCTATCTGCCAGTTCAAGTCATCAGCACGAGCTGCTCAATTCTCCTTGCTTGGCAATAAATGCCTCAGTTTCTCCTGCTGTTAACCCAACATCAGCATTTGGCTTTGCTGCACTGGATGCACGGACCCCAGCACAGTGTGATAACAATCACATCAGTGACTTCTTTTTTTTGTTACGGAGTCTCACTCTGCTACACAGGCTGGAGTGCAGTGGTGCAATCTTGGCTCACTGCAGCCTCAAACTCCTGGGCTCAGGTAATCCTCCCACATCAGCCTCCTGAGTAGTTGGGACCACAAGTGCATGTGCGCCACCATGCCCAGCTAATTTTTAATTTTTAAATTATATTTATTTTTACTCTTTATAGAGACAAGGTCTTGTTCTGTTGCCCACAATGGTCTTGAACTTCTGGCCTCAAGGGATCTTCTACTTCTGCCTCTCAAAATACTGGGACTACAGGTGTGAGGCCCTACACCCAGCCTACATCCGTGACTTTCAAACTCTGCTCCACACAGTCTCCTCATGGCTGGTGGGAGAGGAGAAAGAAGGTGAGTACCCTATTTTCTCCCCTTCAATCAGAGTAACTCTGGTGAAATATCATTTGAATATCATCTCAAATAAGATGTGATGTTCCGACTTGTTTGAAAATTACTGGACCAGCAGCCTCTCAGGCCTCACCCATTTGCAGAGTCCCTAGAGTCTCCAATCTACCGTCAGTTCCTCAGGAAGGGGCACACTTATTGGCACCACCGATTAGCTCTCTCTGAAACAGCTCTCAACAAAATGCCAGAGCTGAAGGGAACATCAGGGTTCATGCAGTTCAAGTGCCTTAATCTGAATTTGCAGATGAGGAGAGGGAAACAAAGAGAGGTTAAGCCATGAGGTCAAGGTTCACAGCCAGTTAAAATCTTTAAGGTTAATATCCTCAGCTTAATATGCAACTGTTCTACTCATACAGAGGTCTTCCAATTTTGAAAGTGATTTCAGTGTGTTCCTGTGTCTTGCTTGGTGGGCATGGTGAAGAAAAAACAAATGAGGTCTGGGGTTAGATTTTCTTGGTTGGGGCTGTTGGAGTCCCACTGTGGTTATGGCTATACCATGAATGAGTCAGGACTGAAAGAGTTAATTTGTCAATAAAGTGACACGCTTCAGTCCATTGAACTACATGACTTAACGTGACTGGAGCAGAACTCCATTAATAGAGTAACAACCCCTAATACTTATTCAACATTAATTAGTGCTATAGTTGGGAGTCAAATCCAGTCTACCTGACTTCAAAGCCAATGCCATATGATATGGTTTTGCTGTGTCCCCACCCAAATCTCACCTTGAATTGTAGTTCTCATAATCCCCACAGGTCGTAGGAAGGACGAGGTGAAGATAATGAGATCTGTTGTTGTTGTTGTTGTTTTTAAAGACGGAGTTTTGCTCTTGTTGCCCAGGCTGGAGTGCAATGGAACCATCCCAGCTCACTGCAACCTCTGCCTCCCGGGTTCAAGCAATTCTCCTGCCTCTGCCTCAGCCTCTCAAGTAGCTGGGATTACAGGTGCCCGCCACCCTGCCCAGCTAATTTTTTGTATTTTTAGTAGAGGTTGGGTTTAACCATGTTGGCCAGGCTGGTCTTGAACTCTTGACCTCAGGTGATCTGCCCACCTTGACCTCCCAAAGTGCTGGGATTACAGGCATGAGCCACTGTGCCCGGCTGAGATCTGATGGTTTTATAAGGGGCTTCCCCCTTCACTGGGCTCTCATTCTTTTTCTCCTTCCGGCTGCCATGTGAAGAAGGATGTGTTTGCTGCTGCTTCTGCCATGATTGTAAGTTTCCTGAGGCCTCCCCAGCCCTGCAGAGCTGTGAGTCAATTAAACCTCTTTCCTCTATAAATTACCAGTCTTGGGTATTTCTTCATGGCAGCATGAGAACAGACTAATACACCATAGTATCCTCTAAATGCAAGTCACTTCTATTATTTTATAAACACAAGCCTGCTGTATTCTTTCTTTATGGAGTGTTGTCATATAAAGTATGCTGGGATTTTTTTGTTTTTCAAATATATACTAGCATCCTTCAGAAGCCAAAAGTTCTAAGGATAACAGAGTCCCTGCCATATTGGGGTGGGAGGGATTGAAACAGACTTCAGGGTCTTTCAGAGAGGTTGGGTATTAGTAAAGAGTAAGGAGGGCTCTGGTGCTATTTCTAACATTCACTGCACATACACTTTCTCTTTTGGGCAGATGTTCACCGGTGAGAGTTCTTCCACAAGTAGTCACCTGTGCAGGCTGTAAGATGACAGCAGCAATATATCACAGAGAAATGTGTCTCTCCTGCACTGTACCCCCACTCCCAGCAGAGTGACTTAACAAAGGGAAAGGGAGGTCAGTGCGGCATTTCCCAGAAAAAGAGCCATCTCCCCGCTGGGTGTTCAGTGACGAAGGTGTCTCCTCTGATTACATTCCCTACCTCCAGTGAGTCGAAGTTGATGAAGCAACACTTCCTTCAGGCCACCTTCCCCAAATTCACCACCCCCACTGTGAAAACTTTTATAGGAAGTTTGCCTTGCTTTTATTCTCTCTTCATTATTCTAGGAAAAAAGGCCTGCTTCAGTTTGAAAAGGGACACTGACTGTCTTTAATTAACCACAAACCTTGCATTAATTAAAAAGGAAAATGCATGTAAAGGCGGCTACCATTCTTCTCAGTATAAAAAGTCCCCCATGGGGATGCTCTGTGCAGAGCTTCCAGTGGGTGGCCATGGCCCCCTATTCAAATGGGGGTATTTTAGAACCAGCTCAGGAGCTAACTTATCTCATATTTTATCAGGAAATCTGAATCTTTCCAATTGGAAATGCCTAGAAGCTAAGATGCACACAGTCTGATGTTTCTCTGTACCATTTTGATGCCAATAATCAGAGCAGGTGTATACATGTTAATTGGAGATTCTTTTATATATATATATATATATATTTTTTTTTTTTGCTAAGATATCAGAGCAGCTTGGTGTTGAAAAGGACCATAGGACAGCACCTGCCTATTCTAGCTTCCTATTGAGCCATTCCTACCCACCGTTGAAGATGACATGGATCAAGAGAGGAAAAGCATTTCTGCATTTATTTTAGGATATTTCCATTGGTGAACATAACCATTCTCAAACACTTCAAGTTTTCCACCCTTTTGATGGAGAACCGGGAACCAAAAGGAGCATTTGTCTGTTATTTATTTCGTCTTCCATCCTGATCCCCCAAGATCTCTCTCTCATTCCCCAAGCATTAGAAGAAAGTTTCAATGGAAAGTGATTGAAAAGACATCATTTGCAAGCTTCTAAGAGATTTCTCACTTGGCTAACACATTTACTTTCCAGAAGAAGATAAAGTTCCTTGTAATAATTTCACAGCAATTAATCTTGTGCTTAAATGATAATCCTATAATTAGAAGCAATTAAAATCCTGCACAAGAATGACCTGCTCAGTCAATGTCAATGTCTCTGTATGCTAATGGGGTAATCTTGAAAGAGGCCCCAGAAATAATTTGCTTCTCCTCTTCCAGGGATGGAAGCATTCAAAGCCTGTCTTTAAGAGTGCTTCCTCCTGGCAGGAGTCACTGAAGTCAAAGACGACAGATGACTGATGACCCTATAAAGAATCTGGGGGCTTGGAGTATCTTAAGCAGGAGAAAGAGAAACTATGTCACCATGAGCATGGATACCAGGGTGCTTTACAGCAAAGACAAATGCTGCATGAAGGAAATGACAATGGCAACTCTTTGCCCCTTGTTCCAATCTTGCTGCCTCCCACGCACATCCAGTGACTAAGCACCCAGAGTGAAAAGCTCTGTTGGAATCGCCGCACAGAGAACCAAGCATGAAAAACAATCTGTGGGATGGCATGCTGCAAGTCTGTACATATCTGACATTAAGCTGAGCCACAGATCAGTCAGGACGAGGTACCACAGTCGGAATGTAAATAATAATGTGTCTCTGAGAAGATGCAACCTTTTTCTTAGCTGATAGATGTTTCTCTAAAGGATCCCAGAAGTCATGTGGCTTTATGAATTGGGTTAAAACAGGATCATTTTAACTTGATCCAGATGTAGGGCTAAAATAGGGAGAGTCACCTGGATTTGGGGTGAGGAGTGCAGTAAAAGCCTGAGGCAGTTTCTATGCTGTATTGTGTACTTCCATCATCATCATCATAGGCTCAACAGACACATATTTGGTACCAATTTGAGGCACTGGGCTGGGTACAAGAGATAAGACACTATCTCTGACCTCAAAGGACTTATGATATAGTGGAAGGAGATCAACATGTAAATAAACACACAGGTGAAATCTCATAATACATGCTATAAAGGGCATAGAGAGAAAGTGGTTGGTTTCAGGCAGGGCATAAAACGTGAGGAGAGGCTTCCTAAAGGTAACTGGAGCTGAATGTTAAAAAGACATTCTCTGGGGAGCAGGGAAAATGGCATAAGCAAAAGTGAGGAGGGAGGAAACACTGGTGGGCTGTTGCCTGCCACACTGGGGAAGCCACGCATGGCTTGGAAATCTGAGTGCAAACGTGTAGGGGACATAAGGGGTAAATATGGGGAGATGGGCAAAGTACTGGCTGCAGAAGGGGTCATGTGGACATAAGACACTGATATTTAGGAATGCCCAATCAAGGAAGAAGATAGAGTAGACAAATCCACTGAAAACATGCCAGTCATGACCCAAAAGCATATGCATTTGAACGGGATAATGTGCAGGCTTTCTTCTGGTACAAATGCACTGCTGTATGTTTTAGCTAAGAGGCACTTTCCTATTTTCTTGTGCCCAGGATGTGCCTGGATGTTAAGCACCAGTGAACTCAAGGCAGGTGACTGCTAGATTTAATCTCTTTGAAGACTGTGAGAACGTGAGAGCAGGATGAGTCTCCAATGGGGAAGAACTGGGGCCAGTAAGAAAAAGCCAGATGGATGCCAAGAAAGGGCTGGTCCAGTCGCATGCCCGTGCAACTCACACACTGTCAAAACATGTCCTGTAGCAGCTTGTTTCCATCCTTCTGCCCATTTTAATTCTTCATTTTCCAGCACAGAAGACTTCACCCAGATTCCCTGCTGCCATTTTTATTTCCAGCCATTATGGAAACCCTGGAAAACGCAGGGTCTGTGGAAGTGAGGACAGATCCTCACCCCCAGTGGTGCCCACAGAACAGTAATCACAGGAGCTGTGAAGCCATCCCAGAGTAGCCTCCACAATTAATTGCATGATAGAAATGTGAAATTGCAAGCACTTGAAGCAACAGTGTGGGCTGTGTCTGTACTCAAGGGAAACAGCTGTGAGTAATCACAGGCTCTTCCCTCAGCTAGAGCCAAGGGTCAGCTGCTTACAGTAGTGGGAAGGGCATATGTGTGTGCTAGAGGCAGCTGGGCAGGCTGTGGGAGCTCTCCAAGCCTCAGTTTCCTCAGTTACAAAACGATGATGACGCTGCTGCTGCTGATGATAGCATTTTTTCCAAAAGGTGGTTGTGATGAAATAATACATAGGAAAGCATCCAGTCAGGGCCTGGTACACGAAAAGTGTTCAATCAGTGTCAGTTTCTCTTCTCACAGGATCTATGCATTCAAGAAACACCAGGAGCTTCTCTGGTTTGCCCTTCATGTCCCCTTTCTAGGCAGCTGCTACTGCTGTGACTGGCTGGGTCTCGGTTAGCATCTCCGTTTGCAAAAGGCCAGGCACGGAGAGATCATCGGACAATAAGGGTCCCCTGGCTAGATGCTGCGACCACTTCCCGAGCTAAACGGACCCACCAATCCTCTCTGCAAGAACACTGAACCCCCAACTCATTCTGACTTCTCCACCTACAAAAGAGAGGACCCAGGCTTCCTGTGCCTCTCCCCAGGGAAAATTAATGCAACAACGGCTATCACTTTCAGAATTAGCTGATGTTAGTGGATTCATGAAACTTCTACAAAGCCATGGAGATAAAGTGTGCTTTGTCATGAACAGCAGTTACCCCTCTTATTACGGACTTTTCCCTACCAGTATTTAAACCCAAACTAAAGGAAGTAGTTTCTCATATGTGAGCATCATAAGGCTTGTTGGTTTTTTTTTTGTTTGTTTGTTTGTTTTTTTTAAGAGACGGAAACTTGCAGGAAACAGAAGCTGGTGTCTTTAAAGCAGGCATGGAACCCCCAGATCAGGGAGAGTGGTATCCAAGGGGAGGGGAGATGCAGAATGCAAACGGCCCACTCAGCCATTCTCCAACTCCTTGATGTTTATTTATACAATAAGTAACAGTTTTGCCAATACTGTGCCCACAACTACTATTTTTTTGGAGATGGGGTTTTGCTCTGTCACCTAGGCTGGCATGCAGTGGTGCATCATAGATCCCTGTTACCTCGAACTCCTGGGCTCAAGCGATCCTTCTGCCTCAGCCTCCTGAGTAGCTGGGACTACAGGTGCACACCACCACATCTGGTTAATTTATTTTTTCTTTTTGTATAGACGAGGACTTGCCATGTTGCCCAGACTGGTCTCAAACTCCTGGGCTCAAGAGATCCTCCTGCCTCAGCTTCCTGAGTAGCTGGGACTACAGGCATGAGTCACCATGCCCAGCCTACTTCTTACACATATGTACACATATGTGTTTAGCTGTTTAATTCACATTTTCTTTTCTGCCTGAGCTATTTGGAAAATGGGGGTCAGACACAAGCTCTTGGGGACATAGACCACTAGTGGCTCCCAATCCCAGGCAGCCCCTGCCCATCCATGTGAGTGTACAGTTCCCAGAACCTGCCTGTGGCAGTCTGGCCGGCTGTGTCATGGCAAGTCCCATGCAGCCAGTCCCAGGTGTCTCTAAGGAAATGGTCAGTGACTCACCTGTTTAACGGGGGCCGGGGCCAGATGAGTGCTCTTCATGAACCAGGCTTCTGGGCCCAGCCTCAGTGCAGAGCCACAAGGAAACAAAGGGTTGGGTTGAGGCAGAATAACTGTCTCCTTTGGTCCACCATCCACAAAAGGAAAGGCGTTGGTGGCCATGGACAGAGGCTGGGGAGGGTCATAGAGTAAGAGGGTGGAGGCAGGGAAGCTGAACTGCTGAGGCGCTCTGATGGCTGCTTCAGTGGGGGCTTCCTTCTAGCCAAGAATGACCTCTACAGAGTACATTTAAGTACGATCAACTGAAACAAAGCTCCAGATATAGATATCATTGCCCAAGTTTTTGGGAATGAAGTTGAAAGAAAAGTACGGTGAACACCTGTATCACTTTCTAGAGTCACTATTATTCCGCCACAGGTGCTCTTGCCTGCACACACCCTCTCTTCTTGCCCCCAACCCCCGCCTCGTCCTATTTTCAGATTTCTGTTTTTTTTGCCTTTGTTGAACCGTTTGAAAGTAGGTTGCAGACATTAGGAAAAAATGACCCCTAAAATATTTCAGCATTCCCCTCCATAATCACATGACCATTACCACCCAGAAATTTCACACCGGTACAAAAACATTCTCTAAAATACAGTCCAGATTCAACTGTCCCCACTGCCCCCAAATGTTCTTTACAGCCGTTTTTTTTTTTTCTTGGATCCAGGATCCAATCAAGAGTTACAGATTGCATTTGGTAATCATGTCTCCTTACTCTCTTTTTAATCAAGAATGGTCAGCCAGGCACAGTGGCTCATGCCTGTAATCCCAACACTTTGGGAGGTCAAGGTGGGTGGATCACCTCAAGTCAGGAGTTCGAGATCAGCCTAGCTAACATGTTGGAACCTTGTTCTACCAAAAAAACAAAAATTAGCCGGGCATGGTGGCACATGCCTATAATCCCAACTACTCGACAGGCTGAGGGAGGAGAATCACTTGAATCCGGGAGGCAGAGTTTGCAATGAGCCAAGATTGTGCCACTGCACTCCAGCCTGGGTGACAGAGTGAGACTCTGTCTCAAAATAAAATAAAATAAAAAATAAAAATAATTAAAGCTAAAACCATTAGGTGGGAGGTTGCTGGTCATCAAGTATGACATCCAGATTCCTTATTAATTACAAACAACAACAACAAAAATACCTTTGCAGTGCAGGAATCTGCTGAGAACACCAAACCAGGTGGTCAAATGCAGCATCACCAGCAGTGGACACTCTGGGTGCCCCTAAGGATAAGCAGCTTCTCGCCAGCATCCTTTCCATCCCAACCCAAAGAAGCAGATACATCTGCTGCATCACCATCTACATTCCTGATTTGGATCCAAATCCCATAACCAAGATTTACTGAACAGAAATGACTTCCAACTAATACCTTTTCCTTTAAATAAGGAGCTTGGTGCATCTCCTTGCTGGCAGCCCCCAACAAGTTATTATATTCCACAGCCTATCTGCCACTGCAAAAGGTACCTGTGCAAAGCTTTTAGGCAAAGGATGGGCTACCTGCTGCGTCTCCTTACCCAGCAATGACAGAGAAGTCTCTGCTCACTGTGAATCTCAGGGTGACGTGTAGAGTTCAGGCTAGGAGACTGATGCTCTGTTCTTGTTGAAAACGTAGCTACCTGGAACTTAAAATCTTCCTGTTTTAAAAAGAAATATTTAACTCAGAGCCTGTGCGCATGGCTCCTAAGGATTGTGCAACTGGTAAACTGATGATTGCAGCTCTCATACTTTGAAAATGGAAAGAAACAAACTTCCCTCCAGCTCTCTCCAACTCTCACTTGAAATTCCTGACATCCTGGATAGTGCTGAGCTTCCTGAACACACTCTGCATCTTTGCCTGGAATGCCCTCTCCTTCCTTCCCTGTCCTCCCGGCGCCACTGCTACTTCCGATGTGAAGCTGTCACCTGCTGCCTCCCCAGGGCCACTGAGGCTCCCCTTCTCCCAAACTCCCACTGCAGGTACAGCATCCGGCAATTCTTTCTCATGCCTGAATTCTCCCCCAAAGACCACACAGTCTGTGACACGCTCTAGGTCTTAATCATCTTAGCATCCCTGGTGCCGGGAAGAGAGCAGGACACACGCTCAATAATGTACGATCAATGGGTGAAGCCAAAAAATGAATGATTATCATACAAAGCTGAGGCTCATTTCCTTCATTCTGTAGCAAATACACCATGATAAGGTAGAAGAACACACAGAGGGAATATTATTGTTTTAATCACAATAAGATGAGGGTGAGTCTCCGTATCTGCAGGGGTGACAGACATCGAATCGCGCAGGGCCCTAGGTAGGCAGGAGGAGTCTCTGGGCTGTTAAGAGCTGGGAGGAAGTCTTCACCTCCCCGACCAGAGTTCAGTTTAAAACTTCAATCTCCACACCAAATTAACAACCTCAAGTTGTTGAGAAAATTAGACTCTTCTTCAGAATAATCTGTTTGTGGGAGAGACATGCTCCTGAAACAGCTGTAAAGCACCGGATATTTTTTCCATTTACTTACAATATTAAATTGAAAATTGGTTCCCATGAGGGATTTTTTTTTACTACTCCTATAAACCGAATTTACAAAACACACTAGAGTGTAGAAAACCTATTACAATCTCCTATTAGAAGAAGAAAAAAAAAAAACCTGACACCATTCTGATAACATCAGCACTACCGCCCGAAGGCAAAAAATAAAAATACACCGCCAAAGCTCAAGGCTTTCCCATAAATACCCCACCAAGCTAGAAAGAAAACTCATCTCTGACTGCAAAGGGTGGTTTCCATCCTGAAGCAGAGTTCCTGTTGGGAGTTTCTATGTTACTTTGGGAATTATCTTCAACCTGAGTGATTCTACACAGGTAAGACACAGTTTGAACTAACCTAGCAATTAACACAGCTGCTCAGGGTTTAGGTTTAAGTGCATTTTCCGAGAAATCACTCGCATTTGGACCATAAACTCTGCACGTGATGGCTTACGGTTTATATTTGTGTTCTAATGAAAGCTATCACCAGGCTAATTCCCACAGCCCTCTTGACTCTCAATCAGAGCTCTCTTCCCTCTCTGCCTCTCAAGTACCTACAGCATTCAGTCGGCTGCTTCTCCACGGGGTCCTTCCCTCTCTGTCCCCTTCCCCACCCTCAGCACCTCCCAAGGATGTGCTATTTCATCACCATGTACTTGGCACTTAATTTTACTTGGATGTGGGTTGTTCTTTATTCTCTTCTTGTGTTACTCTTTTCTCCCCTGGTTTTAAGTCCCACGTTTGGACTTTCCGTGACCTCAAAGAATCTTGTGGGGTGCTGATTGTGGGTTCAGCAAATATTTATGGGTTTATTGTTTGTTCCAAAGGAGACTCTAATTAATAAGAGAGACTTGGAACATTCATAGCCTATGCGCTGAAAGCAAGGGTGTGGAAGCCAGGCCCGGGCTGCGGCACCAACTACATCACTTTCCACCCTGTAACTTGGAGCCATTTCCTTCCTTTCTCTCAGCTCCTTTGCTCATTTCAAGAAGGAGGATAATAATAGTATTTACTTCATGGGATTGTTTGGGGAGTCAATGAAGCAATGAATATAAAATGCTGAGCATAAAGGTCCAGTCCTATGAACAATAAATATAGAGCAAGCACTCAATAAATGGTAGCTATTGGTATGAAAACATTTCTCAAGACAAACTCATGCCTGAACTATTTGGTTGGGAGAAGGTGCAGGCAGATAATGGGCATGGGGATGCCACCTATCATTGGCAAGCACTGCCCCAAGGGGGCTCTGCTTAGTACCACTTGTGGTCCTTTTATACTGAAATAAGATGAGTCTGATGTCTTCTGTTTGGCTCTTTAAAAAAATTCCTAGTAACTAATGCGGGTACCTATTTTTTCTTTCTTTCTTTTTTTTTTTTGAGATGGCCTCTCGCTCTATCGCCCAGGCTGGAGCGCAGTGGCACAATCTCGGGCTCATTGCAACCTCCACCTCCCGGGTTCAAGCGACTATCCTGCCTCAGCCTCCTCCCGAGTAGCTGGGACTACATGCGCATGCTACCATACTTGGCTAATTTTTTGTATTTTTAGTAGAGATGGGGTTTTACCATGTTGGCCAGGCTGGTCTCAAGCTCCTGACCTCAAGCGATCCACCCGCCTCGGCCTCCCAAAGTGCTGGGATTACAGGTGTGAGACACCGCACCTGGCTGTAAGTACTTATTTTTCATAAATTTATCAGGTACTACAGTTATACAAGGGCATTAACATCGGGGGTTGCTGGGTGAAGGCTGTACGAGAACTCTGTACTATGTGTGCAACTTTTCTGAAAATCTTAAATTACTTTAAATTAAAAATGTTAAAGATGCAATTACTAATTAGTTATTTCCTTGAGCCTGACTTTCCATACTTAAGATTGGATTCCCTTCACACACACAACTGTACTTTAAAAATAGATTCCAATTCTTATGGATACTGTCATCAAAATATCTTCTCTCTGCATCTGCCATTTAAATATTTAGCCATCCAATTTACCATCTGTGTGACTCTGGGTGAGTCACTTCATTTCCTTGTGTCTCCATTTCTTCATTTATAAAGTAAGGATGATAAAGTCAACTTCTTCACAGATGTGAATAAAAGTTAGTACATAAAGTACTTAGAAAGTGGTCCTGTGGAGGAAGCACTGAATAGCTGTGAGCTGCTGCTACTATTTGCTGTGGTCTGAATTCATATCTTCAGACTGGATTCCCGGTGTGATAGTATTAAGAGGTAGGGCCTTTGGGAAGTAATCCTTTCAGGATAACCTTCATCCAAACGCAGAGCCTTATAAAAGAGATGACAGGGAGCAAGTTCGCTCCTTGCACCATGTGAAGACACAGTGAGAAGTGCCATCTATGAAGCAGAGACGGAGCCTTCACCAGACACTGAATCTGCTGGGGCCTCGATCTTGAACTTCCCAGCTTCCAGAATTGTGATACATAAATTCCTATTATTTATAAGTAACCCAGTCTAAGGTATTTTGTGATAGCTGCCTGAATGGAATAAGACATTTATTATTATTATTATTATTATTAAACTTGCTGAATTCACATTCCTAGAGTGGAGCTATAGCTCTACAAAATTTTTTAAACTAATTCTCAAGGGACTTGGCCCAGATAATTGGCGTAAGTAATACTGGCTGGCTTTCACATGTAAAAAGTCGACGTCCAACCCAGTGAAAGGTCTTGTTCCTTAAGCTGATTCTACAATTGTGAGTCAAGTTCAACTCTTGGCAATGGTAGAGGAATTAGCCTGATGTAAGCTCTAGCACGATGAGGCCTGACCTTTGTCTTCCACCTGTGTACCTGTGCCACCCCAGCCAGGGCATCTGTGCCTCTCTGTGCAGTTTTAGATCTGCAAGGCTCTTGAGGTTTATAGGAGAGACTGGAAGGTTCTGGCAGTACCATATGGTTGCTGCTTTTATTACAGAAGATGGCACAGGGCGTGTCCAGCATGCAGAGCACGTGTTTTGCTTTATCTAGAAACACAAAGAATGCCAGCTAAACATTTCAGGCATTCTTGCCTTACAGCGAGCCATAAGGTAGCCACATGCAAACCCATAATTAAACTCTGAATATTCACCTGTGATGTCTATTCTACTGCCAACAGCAGTAGCTTTGGAAATAAAGGAAAAGGTAAGAAAAGCATAGACATGTTTAGCCCATAGGCATTCTACTTTATGCTCCTTGATCCCTTACCACCTATGGAGACTAGGTTTTATGGTAATTTTCCCCTCGACTGCAAAATCTGCTCCCCCCATACATGGTTTTGACAATGTGGAAGCCTTAGTAGGAAAGAGAAACAAGAGCAAGGCTGTGACGTTGCAGAGGGGTCTCATGGCCTAGCTCATGGCCGCCGAGGAACACCATCTTCCTCTGGGCAGAGAGCATCAGTGCCCAGTCAGAGGGGCCCTGGCTGTCAGATAAGAGCAGAGTGGATTCCAAGGACAGCATCAGCCCATTAAAAAGAAATGCAGGTGACAACCACAGCCCCAAAGGCAAT
Organism: Pongo pygmaeus; assembly: GCF_028885625.2. Classification (NCBI taxonomy): domain Eukaryota; kingdom Metazoa; phylum Chordata; class Mammalia; order Primates; family Hominidae; genus Pongo; species Pongo pygmaeus. Next base: position 84,830,740 of record NC_072392.2, on the reverse strand, counting down.
GGCACAATAGGGATGGTCTTGAGAAAATAAAAGAATTTCTCTAAAAACTACAAAAAGTCAGAAGGGATTCTGTATCTATGATAGGGATTTCATTCCCAATTCCATTTTGACCATCAGCTATAGCTGGTTTCAAGGTTATCCAGAGGCAAACTGTTACCCTCTCCCAGCGATACCTTGGAATCCTTTGGTTTTCTCTGAGTTCTTACCTGAGAGGACAGCTCTGGTTAGAACATTTGCTTATCTTTCAAAGGAAAAACCTGAGGATGTTTCCAAAAGTAAGCTTTTCTTTGGAAGTCCCCACCTTCCCCTTTTTTTCTTAAACAGATCCTCCTAAGCCCTTCTTCTATGATGTTTTCTGTTATCTAAACATAATAGATTAGCATCAGTCTTTCCATGTTTATGATAGCTTCAAATTCCTAGATACAGAAGGAAGATACCTTTGCTGATCAAATGAAAATGAATGCCCTTGTCAACAAGAGTAATGTATACAGTTGGTCCCTCAGGGACCCCCAAGTGCAAAGAAATAGGCTGATGCCTGAGAGCTGAACCATTGAGTTCTGGTACCGAGAACTCAAGTCATCTTGAGGACACGGGATGGGTCCTAGGCCAATAAGACTCCAGGATAACTTGACTGAGTGTGCTGATGAACCGAAAGTGGATTTGGTGGGAAAACCAAAGGAAAAAGTCATGCTGTGGCAGAGCCCACCCAGAAACAGCCCTGAGGAGGGAGTAACCAGGCCCGTGGATAGGGAATTCCGATCCCATAGCCAGGCTGTTTGTAGGAGGTGTGGTAATTACAAGCACAGTATCTGGAGTCAAATGCCTCCATTCCTATCCCAGCTCCTCATTAACTGTAACACTGCAAGTTATTGATCTCTCTGTGCCTCAGTTTCCTTTTCTGGAAAATGAGGCTAATAACCAGCTAGGTGTCAGGTCTAGATAATTAATCTATGTGAAGTTGCTAGCACCATACCTAACACAGAGGAAGCAAAAGCACTCAACGGCTGTTGCCATTGCTGAGGTGGATTTATTGGGCCATCACAGCCCAATGCCACAAAACACCTGGGTCATCCATCCATTCGCCTCCCCTTGTTCTAGTTCCATTCCCTCCAACAGCATTTTGATTAAGTTGCTCCCCTGACCCCCTGTCACCGGGAGGAGAGTACACGGGCCATGCTGTCAGAATAGCCCAATCCACACAGTGGTTCTGACTTTGTGTGACATTGAGTATTTGGGAATTTGGGTGTACAGACCCATCTCCTGGGAGGTGTATTAACCCGAGGGCTCAGAGGGCTGAGACAGTGATGGTTCCACCAGAGCACCTGCCTCTCCAGAGGCATCCAGCCCAGCCCCCACCCTGCCTTAATATCAGCGTAACCTTCATCCAAATGCCTGCCCACGATGCTGCTCTGGGATGAGCAAGCCTTACCTGTGACATGGAGCTTTTCGTCAGCAACCTCAGCCTTTAGGTAAATCCGCCCCCTCTTCTCAGTGTGATCCATTCCGCAGAGGCTGGGGACATTGATGACGCATTGCTTGTGAACGTTCATATCGCAGGCTGTGAATCAAGAAAGGAGAGGGTGAGCTGGGCATATGGACTCCAACCACCGCTCCTCAGTGTTTTGGTGCATGAGCAGAAGTGAAAATGAGTTACCCCCAACTCGATACTTTGCTATAATGTTTTTGGTGACATAAAGAACTGTTAGCAGATGTCCTGTACAGCACAGGCTTCATGTGAGTGACAATATCCTTAAAATACTCATACCATATTTGCTCAGTCTTCACTGAAGCAAAATATCCCAGCTTAGCCTTCTGTGATTGTTTCAAATATTTAACAGTATACAAAATTCACACAGGTAAATATGTACAAAGCTCGGCTTAATTAATATTTTATGTACACAGAGGCAAAATAATATGAAAATGTTAAACATAGGATTTATTTTTTTTCTTCAGACAGGGTCTCCTTTTGTCTCTCAGGCTGGAGTGCAGTGGCATAATCCTAGCTCACTGCAGCCTTGAACTCCTGGGCTCAAGCCGTCCTCCCACCTAGGCCTCCTAAAGCACTGGGACTACAGATGTGAACCACTGTACCCAGCTTAAACATAAGACTTTTTGCTAATGAATTCTTTATGCCATTCTGGGCTTACCACTGAGAAAGAGTGAAAATCTGTGGATTGAGTATAGAAAATTCATTAAATTTTCCTTTCCTCAGCTAACCCTGTATTTTCAACAAGGTTTAAGTACATTGCCTGTGTTTTTCTCCCCAAAGAACCTGTATTTGATATTTTAAACCTGTCTTCAAATATTTAAATACCATTCCAAGTAAAACAAATACCCGCCTAGCATGATCAGCCATTCCTTACAGCTGACATTATGTGGGTGAGACAAGGGGAGGATAAAAAAAGATCAGTATTATTGCAATGAACCAAAGAAACCCTGAAAAGAATCCTGTGTGCCGGAAACAAACAGAAGACTGTGTGTGGGTGTTCCAGCTCGATCACCCTTGTACCTTTAGGCTTCCAGAAGGAGGGAAGGCCACCGGAATCCTCGCAAATCCTTGCCAGGACGCTAATACAGTTATTCTGTAATCATCAAGGTGGGGTCTTCCTCTCCGTTTCATTTTGAGTGTTTAATTTTAACATGAGCAAGTAAATTGGAAAAAGCATCATGAATAATGTATACTGGTCCGATTAAACACTGACAGCAGAATGATGGACATACTGAGGAAAGAACAATTAGCTAATTCACAAATGTGGATGCTATTAGGCTTCTATTTCCAAGGCTAACTGTTCAAAATTCTACACCTCGAATTTAGCCAATATAAAGGCTCCTGAAAAGCTGTGTTACGAATATCGCTTGTGTTAACCATGTCATGTCTTTAAGTGTCAGGGCAAAATTTGCAATGTGAAGCCAGTAAATGCCAGAGCCTCTGGAAAGCACAGAGGCAACGGAGAGGGGACGGGAGGTCAAAGTGCACTGGGCCGTGTTGCAGTCTCCGCTGTGTATCTTGGGAAGCTGATTTGCTCTAATTTCATTCCCAACTCTACAAAATGAGAGGTTGGCCCACTCAAGTTGTTGTTGCTAACTCCCCCGATGCCCTGCCCCATCCCAAGTGGAACTCTATCTAGGATTGCAATTGCACAAGGTGGAAGGGCATGGGAAGAGGCTTTTTCTCTGCAGAAGTTAAAGTCAGTAGGGGTTGCAGTCCTGGGGCTCATCGGCTTGCTTTCCTCCTGTCTCCAGAAAGGAGAACAGGCGGCAGCCACAGAAGTCTTATGATTCCCAAGAAAAAGAGTTTAAAACAAAACCAAACAAAAAAGCATTGGTCCAGGTCAGCAGTTTTCAAAAATTTTTAGTAAGGAAACCATTTTGCAAACAAAGTCTAAAGCAGAATCTAATGATGTAAACCATATGAGTGTTATTTTATTAGCATAAACTCAGCTAACAAACACAAATTTATACCATTTACTTATTATAAAGACATTCAAGGATCACCAATAAAGCCCTCTGATACAAACAAAACTTTGAAACCAGTTGATGTCTCAGACCAGCCTCCACATCTCATTTATTTTCGCATTTTGTTAAAGTGGTACAGCATCCAAAAATCCTGATTCATACAGAAAACTGAGTACAAACAGGAACAGTGTCTAACGGTATGCTTCCCCATCCCAGCTGACTCTTCAGGGAAGAGGATGCTGTAAGAGAAACCTGATTGCAAGTTCTGCCCAAGGAGTGAAGGTTGAGTATGTAACACATTCGAATATTTATTTTGTTCCCAGTTTTAAAGTAGTTAAAATATATTTACAAATGCACTTAAGTTGTAAGCCCTTGCAGAACCCCTGAAAACCATGTCTTTGGAATCCTAGGGTCTCTTTTTTTTATTTTTCTAGTTTTCTGAGACCAAGTTTCACTCTTGTTTGCCCAGGCTGGAGTGCAATGGCACAATCTTGGCTCACCGCAACCGCTGCCTCCCGGGTTCAAGCAATTCTCCTGCCTCAGCCTCCTGAGTAGCTGGGATTACAGGAGACCACCACCACCCGACTAATTTTGTATTTTTAGTAGAGATGGGGTTTCACTATGTTGGCAGGCTGGTCTTGAACTCCTAACCTCGGGTGATCCTCCCGCCTTGGCCTCTCAAAGTGCTGGGATTACAGGTGGAAATTCCAGGGTTTCTTGAAGCAAACAAACATTGCATTTGGTTGTGACGCTGTACAACTCTGTAAGGTGAAGAATCCCTGTGTCCTGAGAAACTCCACCTACTCTATAATGCTCATTTATGTTCCTTTTTCTACAGTTTGCTCCATGTAAGATACAAATATCAGCTTCTGGCCATCATAGCAAATGGCAACAGTCATTAGCAAATGGCAATAGGCTGATATTTCCACAATGCTTCCCGATCTATTAGAAAAACAGGCTCGGCAATTAACTTTTCATGTCCTAAAGGTATCAGCTTGTATTTAAACAAACACAGCCTGAGGAATCTCATACTTTAAGAATGATCAAAGCAGGTTGGGCGCGGTGGCTCACGCCTATAATCCCAGCATTTTGGGAGGCCGAGGCGGGCAGATCATGAGGTCAGGAGATTGAGACTATCCTGGCTAACACAGTGAAACCCCATCTCTACTAAAAATACAAAAAATTAGCTGGGTGTGGTGGTGGGGGCCTGTAGTCTCAGCTACTCGGGAGGCTGCGGCAGGAGAATGGTGTGAACTCGGGAGGTGGAGCTTGCAGTGAGCTGACATCGTGCCACTGCACTCCAGCCTGGGTGACAGAGTGAGACTCCGTCTCCAAAAAAAAAAAAAAAAAAAAAAGATCAAAGCAAAGGGTCTTCGTAGTTGCTTTTCTTTCCTCCTGGTAGTTGATGGAGATACACACATAACAAAAAATAACAGAAAAGGGCTGGTGTCTTGCTTGTCAGTAGTCCTCAGTGTTTTGAGCCGGGCTGATATACATTTGATTCGTCCATAAACATGCAGGGTCAGTGAACTTAAATAAGATGCTATTCTGGTTTTTATGTTCATTTTGGTTTCAGTTTTAAGAAAAGCCTACTGGATTTTTCCACAGTCCACCCACTAATTAGAGACACAGGAAGATAATGAGTACGGTTTCTTGGCTTATTTTGAAGCTATAACCAAATGTGGACCTGGCGGTGGGAGTCTTCTTTGGGGTTTGACTAGGCTATATTTTACAGTGATTGAAGACTTCAGCCACTAAAAAGAAAAAAAAAAAAGTGACAGCACCCACAAACCTCATTTATAAATCGAGTGCTTTTTGGGGGTTCATAATGAGGCAATCAAGGTGTTTAATAACCTGGAACTTTGACAGTGGAAGAATCTACACTTTGTCAGTCTGGTATATATCTGAACTAATTCTCTCTATTGAAGAGTTGGTGTTGAAAAGTTACCAAGCCTTCCTTGCTCAGCAAACCCTGAGCATGAGCTACAGAGCCTCGCTATGAACTGGAAAAGAAAACTTACTTACTGTCACATTTCATCCCTTGATGGATAAGTCCATAGAGCAGTGACCCACAGTGATCACAGAAGGTGGGGCTTCCGTAAGTGTGGATTTTGAACTTGTGCTTGCTTCTGGGGTCCTGGGAGGAAAAGAAGCACAATGCTCATTTTAGCCATGAAAGGACCATGTTTTTAGATTAAGCCAAGCTCAGGCCCCACCACTCCCCAGCCCCAAGTCAAGGTTCGATAACACCAGACTGTGCATCATTCTCTGGAGTCACACAATGGGTGGTGGCGACTTCGCCACTAAATATTTAGATATTTAATAAATATCTAAAATATTTACTGTTGTTTTTTGAGACAGAGTCTTGCTTGTCGCCCAGGCTGGAGTGCAGTGGTGCGATCTCAGCTCACTGCAACCTCCGCCTCCTGGGTTCAAGCAATTCTCCTGCCTCAGCCTCCTGAGTAACTGGGATTACAGGCATCCGCCACGACGTGGGTATTTTTGTATTTTTAGTAGAGACGGGGTTTCACCATGTTGGCCAAGCTGGTCTTGAACTCCTGACCTCAGGTGATCCACCAACCTTGGCCTCCCAAAGTGCTGTGATTACAGGCGTGAGCCACCACACTTGGCCCGCATCATGTTTTAATATAATGAATACCTATGTTTCCTCTCTTTATGGGGTGAAATTTGCACAGACCACAGTTTCCACCAAAGCTATTACTTCTGGAGCTATGGTCACCAAAGCCCTAGGGGACAAGCACAGTGTTTTAAACAACTTGGCATCTCTGTCTCCCCAGTGCCTAGTGCAGGCTGGGGCACGAGTAGACACAAAATCGGTGTGTTTGTGAAGTTAACGGAACAACCCTAAATGGATCATTCAGGAGATCTCCTCTTGGACAGAGTATCCAGAAATACAATACACTGCGAAACCAGATCTACATCCAAACTGACAGGTACATTTTCCAGCTTCTGCACCATCTCCAAAGTATTTTATGCTTTTTATAGGGAAACTCAGCATGGTCAGATGAAAATCGTAAAGGCACTGAAATTACGCTTCCTCATAGCCCACTGCAATTTCATTACCTTCTCTAGCATACCATATAGAGCACCAAAGGTGCAACCAGACATCTTTTTTCTTTAGATTTTTAAGCTTTTGTTTCTCAACTCACAGATTATGGATAGGGAAGAAAAATGATATACAGAAGACCATCATGGTTAAAGAGCGTAGATTCTGGAGTCACTGCCTGGGTTCAGGTTCCAGCTCTGCTACTACCCAGAGGCATGGCCTTGGACAAATTACTTATCTTTTCTGCCTCATCTGTAAGCTGGGAAATTAACAGCATCTGTCTTCTGTGGTTACTATAAATAAGCGCAAAACGAGTCAGTCTTTGTAAAATGCTTAGAAGAGTGCCGTATCACAGGGTAGGTAGGTACCATGCAGGTAGTGCAGACAAGCGCCTCTGCTTCTGGGGCCTCTGCTTATTTATTTATTCAATTTTATTATGTTTTGAGATGGAGTCTCACTCTGTCACCCAGGCTGGAGTGCAGTGGCACGATCTTGGCTCACTGCAACCTCCGCCTCTCAGGTTCAAGCGATTCTTCTGTCTCAGCCTCCCAAGTAGCTGGGATTACAAGTGCCTGCCACCACACCTAATTTTTTTTTTTTTTTAATTTTTAGTAGAGATGGGGTTTCACCATGTTACTCAGGCTGGTCTCAAACTCCTGACATCAGGTGATCTACTTGCTTCGGCCTCCCAAAGTGCTGTGATTACAGGCATGCGCCACTGTGCCCGGCCTCCTCTGTTTATTAATACATAAAAGTAGACCAGGCACGGTGGCACACACCTGTAATCTCAGCACTTTGGGAGGCCGAAGTAGGCAGATCACCTGAGATCAGGAGTTTGAGACCAGCCTGGCCAACATGGTGACACCATGTCTCTACTAAAAATACAAAAATTACCCAGGCGTGGTGGCGCGTGCCTGTAATCCCAGCTACTTGAGAGGCTGAGGCAGAATTGCTTGAGTCCAGGAGGTGGAGGTTGCAGTGAGCTGAGATTATGCCACTGCACTCCAGCCTGGGTGACAGAGCAAGCCTCCATCTCAAAAAAAAAAGAAAAAAATAGTAGAGCTCTGAGATTCTACTCAGATGATCTATTTGTCTCCCATCCAAGTACTAACTGGACCCAACCCTGCTTAGCTTTCGATCAGGCATGTTCAGGGTGGTATGGCCATAGACTCTGCTGTTCTACTGGAACTATAAAACAATTTCGTATTCAACATGTACCTATCAGGACTCATTCCTATTAAGTTCTTCCTCTTGAATTACTCTTTGTGGCCTGAGCAGCTGTAAAGGCAGAGTGGCCATCCACTGAATTAAGCAAGACTTTAGAAGAGCAGGGTTTGGGGAAGGGCAGGAGATCCAGAGATCTACTGTAGACATAATAAGCTTGAATTAACCTTTCTCTCAGGGTTTCTCCAATGCAAAGTGACACAAAGTAGAATATTCTTGGCTGCTGACTTTCTGAGGGCCTTGGTGCTGGTGATTTCGGGGAATTCCAAAGGTGATTCTGTCAATAAGATAACTCATCTTTTGGTTGACTATGGAACCTAAACCCTAAGCCACATATATACCAAAGGCTTGTTATGACTACTTTTTTTTTTTTTTTTTTTTGAGACAGAGTCTTGCCCTGTTGCCTAGGCTAGAGTGCAGTGGAACGATCTCTGCTCACTGCAAGCTGTGCCTCCCAGGTTCACGCCATTCTTCTGCCTCAGCCTCCCGAGTAGGTGGGACTACAGGCACCCACTACCATGCCTGGCTAATTTTTTGTATTTTTAGTGGAGACGGGGTTTCACCTTGTTAGCCAGGATGGTCTCGATCTCCTGACCTCGTGATCCGCCGCCTTGGCCTCCCAAAGTGCTTGGATTACAGGCATGAGCCACCGCACCCGGCCTATGACTACTTTTTAAAGACACAGATTTGAGAATTCTGAAATAGTTCAATCATACAGAGAAGTATAAAGAATAGTAAACCCCTCGTGTCTGCACCACCCAGAACTTATAAAAGTGAGCATTTTCCCCTAGTCTTTACTGCGTAATTATCCTCGTTTTACAGAGATGTTAATGACCTTCCCCAAATCACACGGTTGATGAACATCAGACCTCAGATTTTTTTTTATATGAAACGGTTCACACATTTGCACGTCATCCTTGCACAGGAACAACGCTTATCTCTGTTTCACTCCAAGTTTTGTATTTGTGCTGCTTCAGAGAACACAGACCTACAATATGACCAACATTGGATTCCCATCACAAGAGCTTTTGGAGATCTACCCAGAATGAAGATCTGGCTCTCAATATATTTACAACGCATTTTTATATTTGCAACATATATATATATATTTGGAAACAAGTCCACCACCTGTTTTTGTAAATAAAATTTTATTGGAAAACAGACATGCTCCTTTATTTCCGTATTTTCTTTGGCTACAATGGCAGAGTTGAGTAATTATGACAGACTGTGGGCCACAAAATCTAAAATATGTACTATTTGGGTCCTTTTAGGAAAAGTTTGCCAAGCCCTGCTTTAGGACAAGGGTTTTCAAAGCATGGTTCCTGCACAGCATCACATCACCCGGAACTTGTTAGAAAGGCATTGTATTTAGTCCTTTCCCAGACCAACCGAGTCAGAAACTCTGGGGGTGGGGCCTCACAGTCTGTGTTTGAGCAGATCCTGCCAGTGATCCTCGTGTCGGCGGACACACTAAAGACTGGAAAACCACTGCTCTAGAAGGTCATTCAACAAATTTTTAGTAAGTGTGTCACAGGTGCGAGGTGAGTACCTAGCACCTCTATGTGTAGATGATTAATGATATCCTTGAGGCAGGTCAGTGGTTTACCTCCTAAATGTCTCTCTCAGGGTGTGAAACATCAACATCTTCCTTGACAGGTTATTTCTTCTAGAAGCAGTAGTTGGGTCCACAGTCTGAAGTATGGCCTTAGACTTCCACCATTAGGGAAGCCCACCACTTTTCCCAGGATCCCAGGACATCAGGAAGAATGTTCAGGGAGTAGGTTGGTGCCAGAACCAATTAAAAGTACCTGTGTTGACAGGAAAGGTTGCGTCCTACAGTGCAGAGGGCACAGAACATGCCAGGGGAAATGAAGGAACCAGTTTTCCCTGCAGAAACGAGGCATCAACAAACGGCACTAAATAAATAAAGAATGGCAGCTTGCATGGAGCCCTCAGGAGTATGTGTGTGCCAGGCAGCCCCAGGGTGGTTGTCATACCAGTTGGTTGTCACATAGATCTCCACTGACATGGCACACAGGCAACTCACTTTTCAGGGAAACCTAAGGCTTACTCATGCAACAGCCATATGGCGCCTTCAGGCTCTCACCGTTTGGAGGTGTAGGAAGAGAGGAAACCATCGCTTCCACCTCCTGCCTAAGTCTGGAGAACCAGCAAGTCTTGGAGTTGTCACACCCCAAAATTACATGTGGCCAAAGATCCTGGCTATGAATTACAACAATGACAGTAATAATAATAGCACCAGCTGTTTGTTGATCAGCAAGTGTGCACAGGTACTTTACAATAACCAAGATCTTTGTTTAGCACAAGAGAGTCTCCTATGAGAAGAGCACTTAGCAGGACTGTGGAGACCTGTGTTCTGACCCCAGTTCCGGCACAAACTCTTACCTTGGAAAAGTCACGTCATTTATTTATAAAGCAGAAATAAAACCAATCTGCCCGTGTCATGGGCAAGCGGTGACACTCAACTTAGGGAATATAAGAGAAAGACTTTGCAACCTGAAAATCCTTAGACAAATACAAGCAATTATTATTATTATTGTTACATTATCCTTAGGAGCAAACTTCAAGGTGCCCAGGGTTTCCCCAAAGTACTTTAGTGACTTGGGCCTGGATGGGGAGGAACAGGGCTCCCCATCCTCAGGGCTAATCACCCTCAGGCTTCATAGGTGGTCAGAGTGAAGGCCAAGCTGGCAGAAGTCAAGGGACTTCCTCCTAGGTCCCACATTCCCGACTTCTGCACCCCATGCCTGGACTTTCAAGCCAGTCCTCTTGGCAAACGCCCTGAGTGGTGTTTTGTGAAACCGTCTGCTAACCCAAACCACCTCTTGCACCGTCTCAATTATATGGATGATGCCATTTCTTGCACTGCAGCAATGGGATGCAGGAGCATGGAAACTCTTTTCCAGTCTAATTAATCTCACCTAGTCTGACAAAAGAAACCACAGTGTTAGCGACAGAGCTGTGAGTCATGAAGATCTGCAGAGAGCAACTCGTCCTAAAAACTCCCCAGGCTCGCTGTGTTTCTATCAATAGCCTCTAAATAGTGATGCATTTTACTTCTGTGGGCCCTGATTTCCTCATCTGGAGCCTAAATGTACTGGGTGGGATCAGCATTTTTGAAACATCAGGTGGTGCCTAAGAATGCTGAGGATGGAGGCAGGAGAAGGCAGAAGAGGGAGACCACTGCTAAAATTAAAGTTGAAAACAACTGGACTAGATCACCTCTTTAATTCTTTTTTTTTTTAAAGCTATTTAATTTGAAATAATTTAAGACTCACAAGAATTTGCAAAAATAGTACAGACTGTTCCTTCATACTCTTCATCCAGCTTCCCCAGTGATAACATCTTACATAACCACGGCACATTTGCAGACCCAGGACAATGCTACAATACCATTAACTAAACTACAGAGTTTAGGGTTTCATCAGATTTTACATGCCTAAGTCCAATGCAAGAGCATTTACTGTACTACATATGCATTAAATATACTGTTTACTGAATAGGGAATACAGTAATATTGGCTGGTGAAATACACTAACTCAAGTAGAACAGCACCAAAGGAACATCTGTTACTTCTTCATTAAATATATAACCCGCTGATCTCATGTTAAGGAGTCGTGGGAGGATGAGTCTAAAGATTTATCTGAAAAGCAGAATTAGGAAGCTTTTCTCTAAGTAAAGGAAACACACTGCTGTTTCCAAACCTTTCTGACCCGTTTTTCAAAACAAAATCATTTCAAGGCACAGGCTGAATGAGAGCTCAGGCAAAGTGTGGCGCCTGCCTGGGCCATGAGGGATTGAAAGGTGGGTAAGGCTTGCGGCTTCCAGGTGATGCCTGTGACCTGGATGGACAGATAAAGTGAACACCACAATACCAGGGCACAAGCTGCCCCCACTGGCCCAAGAGTAGGTCTCCTGATAGCTACCAAATTCATCAAATTCATCAGGCAAATGATCAGAGCAGCCTCAGGATCCTTTCCTACATCTATAAACCTGGACATCTGATCTTTCTCTTCGGTGAGTCCCAGATGGCAGGCACCCTGGCATCTCTCATCTGTGTCTTCATTTCGGCTCCTGCCTCCACCTGCCAGGACTCCACCTGCTGAAACACTTGAAAAGTCAATATCAAAGTCTCCTTCCTCCTCTAGGAAGTCTCTCCAGATGTCAATACCAGTTACAATTTCTCTCCTTCATCTGACCTTTCAGAGCATTTTATTTCTGTCTTTTGCATGCCACTTAACATATTCTGCCATTTATGATAATTATGATTCTGTCTACCTCCCCTTTAATTTTTCATCATTTATCTCTCACCTCCCACACACAGAGGACTGACATGACAGTCTAACAGGGAGGAAAGAGAGGTCCTAAAGGATGTTGCTGAACTGAGGATTAAGTATTAACTTTATCTCTGAGCTTCCTGGAAACCAAGGTAAAAAGAGGAAAGTGACATTAATAGGTTCCTCTTGAACTGCAAAACTACCTGAATGTAGAAGTTTGTCTTTGTATCCTCTGAAATCATTTTATCTCCTACATGGTAGATCTTCAATAAACGTGTGTGAAAGCAACTATTAAATCCTTAACAAAGCACACTTTCATCACTGTGCACCAAAGGGCTGTAGATGGTCATCCAACAGATAAGTTACAGCAAAGTCTGACTAGACTTAGGGCCACAAAGAAATATCTGGTGCACACCAAGTCTTCACTATTACCAAGTTAATAACATTTTCCTTTTTAGTGAAATACACGTTCATCTTCCTTTTTAGTTCTCCAGGAACTGGCAGCCTGTCATTAAGTGCAGTGTGAAACCTGCTGTCATATGTCACAAGCCTGACATTATATGATAACGAAAGAGGGAAAAATACAGCTCAGACACTTCTGTCATATATGTGATTGGGAGAAAAAAATGAAGGCTTTGAGCTAATCACTTTTCATAGGCACAAATAAAGTCTAACCTACCAATCTAAATCTAAACCTCTTAGAAAAAAAATGACAAGTGAAAAATTCAAATTCTATTGAAAGCATCCGCTGGCCTGTTTCTCATTTCTTAGTTTTATAATATAGCAACTTAATTAGTCTTCCTTGGAAACATTTCTCAACATTTCTACCAAGATTTTCCAAAGTCTCTCTTTATCACCATCATCATTACCACTATCATTTGCAATTTGTTAAAATAAACACATGGATCTACACTGTGCAGAATTCGGATGCTGACCAGGCGTCACATTTCCCAGATGCGTTCTTGTTGTGTCTATAGCCATCTGGAAGTCATATTCTAGGTAAGTCTGCAAACGCAGTAGTCGAGGCTGGAGACTAATCTAGCTATGTGCAGTGTGAAACCTCTAGAGGAGTTAATGCTCCTTTCACACCAGGAGGCAGGCAACCAATGATGTTTTTGATGAGGATGTTCATATTTGAACTGACATCACTGCACATGTGCTTTTAATGCAATGAGTAAAATAATGGCAGGGTTTTGGTTAGAGGTCATCCTGGCTTGAATTTTCCACCCATATGTGAATGCCTCCAAAATGCCCCATAGGTCTCTCTTGAAGGACCAAACTGTCTGTCATTGAGGGCTGGGGGTTCAGGCTTTAAGGGTTTCTGGAAAAGACTGTTTTTAACCAACAGAAGCTCTGCGGTGCAACTTCCTCCAGCAGCCAGAGCAGTATGGCTCCTTGAAGCTGCCCCCCTCTAAGTACCAAGGGAAATTCTCTGCTGTCACCATCTGATGTGTTCTCATGAATCATGCTTGTAAGCCAAGCTTGGGTCTAAATGTCACCCACATGCTGACTATATGAGAAACACCCAAAACACTGCTTCAAGGGCAAATCTAGCCTCATTACTGCGATCTTAAATTTCTTAAGAAATTTAGGGAAGTAGGAAGCAGTTTTTTTTTTTAACTCTATGATATAAAAAAAGACCTATTTAAAATTTTTTTGGTTAACATGAGAGTATTACCAAAACCAGGTCATACGATCAGGGTGGTTGCATGTAACTTGGGGACCACCGTAATTATGACATTGTGTATCATGTACTCAGCAAGGCTGCCATGCCCCTCTCAGGCTGCTGGGTCTGCCTGGCCCACTCTCCATTTGGGCTTAGGATTGCACTTGGCCTCTGACCATACTGGTCTTGCTGGATGTTTCCTTTTCTAAGAAAGAGCGAAAGAAATTCCGTTTTTGGTGACGCTCATTAATTTTTGATCTGCAATGTAACATTTCAGTTTATTCTGGTGAATAACACTCATCTATACAGTTGGATGAACCTGTCAAACCAGGTTTTGCTAGTAAGTTTCTTATGAGTCCTTTGCCCAACTATGCAAGATGCTGTAATCATTCAATAGGAAGCAATAAATTATTTTAAAAATTCTAGATAAATCTCTATCAGCAAGGCAATGGCTAAATAAACTGTAATATATTTATACTATGGCTATGGAATACTCCATGGCAGTTAAATCAAATGAGATAGATCTTTCTGTAAAATCATGGACAGATCTCTAAGATATATTATCTAATGAAACAGCAAGCCACAACACAAGACATAAAATATAATGACTTTTATGTAAAAAACAGAAACAAGCACTTTGGGAGGATCGTTTGAGCTCAGGAGTTCAAGACTAGCTGGGGCAACATAACGAGACCTCATTTCTACTTAAAAAAAAAAAAAAATTAGCTGGGGGTGGTGGCCTATGCCTTTAGTCCCAGCTACTCAGGAAGCTGAGGTGGGAGGATTGCTTGAGCCCAGGAGGTCAAGGTTGCAGTAAGCCCTGATCATGCCACTGCACTCCAGCCTGGGTAAGAGAGCAAGACCCTGTCTCAAAAACAAAAACAAAAACAAAAACAAACAAAAAAACACAAAAAGCCCCCTCCTCTGAACAGTAAGACAGCTTTTTTCTAGATTGATAAATAAGTAAATGACTCTGGGAAAGTGTGGGGACAGATTAGGTTCAGAGATGAAAGTAAATGGAGACTTTTAACATTATCTGAAAAGATTTAAGTTAAAAAATAAATCCATACATTATCTATGTAACCCAAATTACCATGAAGTCCAGCTGAATACACTGGCTATATTCTGGCTGCTTCATGAGACACCACTGGGGGGAAAGCCTAGCATGCTGGAGGAACTGGGGCGCAACCATCTCATCTCACTACACAGGGGCTTTGTTGGCAGTTTCTCTACCAATCTTCAGAGGAAGGTGTCTATGTGAAGGCACTATGAAGATATTTAATACCACAAGCCACCAATACAACTCTTAATGAAAAGCTATTATTAAGACCATCTTCCTATTCCATAATATATCTTATTCGTTAACATCTCAAGACATTGTTTTATGTCCAGTTTTTGCTCCATCATCAATCAACTTTAAACAAATTTATTTTTAACTTTTGTGAGTACATAGGTGTATATATTTACGGGGTACATGTCATGTTTTGATACAGGCATGCAATGTGAAATAAGCACATCATGGAGAATGGAGTATCCATCCCTTCAGACATTTATCCATTGAGTTACAATCCAATTATGCTCCTTAAGTTATTTTAAAATGTGTAGTAATTATTGATTATAGTCACCCTGCACAACTTTTAAATTTCAAAAACCTTTGATGGTTTAATATGGAATTCTGATATTAAAAAAAGATAAGCTAGGTGCAGTGGCGCATGCTTGTGGTCCCAGCTATTTGGGAGCCTGAGGCAGAAGGATTGCTTAAGCCCAGGTGTTCAAGGCTGTAATGCCCCATGATCATGCCTGTGAACAGCCACTGCACTTCAGCCTGGGCAACATAGTGAGACCCTGTCTCTAAAGTAATAGTAATAAAAATAAGATGTTTAAAATGTGTAAGTATTCAAATCACAAACCCTAAACATAACTCATTTAAAAATAAGGTTATTTCCTAGGTATCTATCAATTTCTTCATTTTGCCTAAAAAAATTATTTACTGTGCACCTACTATCTGCCAGGTGGTGTGCCCACCATGTGAAGACTCCAGGTGTGGCTCAGGTCCTATCTAACTTGGAAGAGACTAGGTTATACTGTTAACAAATCACTTCTAATTTTCAGTGGCTTCCCACAACAAAAATTTATCTCACTTTTCACTTAGGGACTTTAGCAGTCACTATCTAGGATATATGCAATCTCACAGCAGAGGAAAAAAAGAAATGGCAGAGTACTCAACAGCTCATGTATCTCCTGCTTGGAAATGGTGTCACCATTTCTGTTTGCATGTCACTGGCGAAAGCAAGGCACATGGCCAATCTGGAAGTCAACAGGGCAGGGTGTAATATCCTCCCCAGAAGGGGACAGCAAATATTTTAAACAATAATACAATCTACAATGGCCCTCAGAAAGCTTAGTATCTACTGCCGTTTTATATTATTCAGTAAAGAACCACAGGATGGGTTAGGACTTCAAACTTTGAAAGCTTGTAGGTTTGAGTTCAACTGAAAATAGTTTCAAGTTGGTGATGCCCAATGAAACCGTCCACCTTGTAGATGTAATTTCAGCTTAGCAACAAAGCAGTACCAAACAACCTCAAAATCTCATTGGCCTAGGTTTATTTCTCACTCATGTTATATATCAGGAGCTTCAGGGAAGGAGCACCTGTCTACTTATTCCAGGACCTAGGGATGAAGGAACAACTGCTATTTGGGACACGCTATTCTCATGGCAGAAGAAAGGAAAAGCAAGAGGTGAAACTGAACGACAGTCTGTGTCAATGCTTCTTGAAGCAGCTAAACTTCACTCCCTTGGGCCAAGACTGACCCTAGGTTGAGGATGCTCTGCATCCAGGGAGGGGCTACAAGTCACATAGCAATGGGTAGGACCTATGATCATCAGAGAGGTAAGGGAACAATTAGTGGGGGGCAATAATACAATATTCCACAGATATTCCTGTATGTCTTTCTCTACCCTATCTACTTAGTATTTAAGTACATACTTACACTATATACTTAAATCATGTTTTTGTTCCAGTTTTTGTTTCAAGGATAAATCATTATTTTTCTTTTTCCTATTGTCATACTGATTCCTCTAAGGAAAAAGTCATTCAAATATTGTATTTCTTTGCCCATTCAATTGGGGGTACTGACTACTTTAACTAGCTTTATGGTAACTCTGAGAATAGTAATCTTTTCAGGAATAGCTCACATTTTTAAAAAATGTTATTTAAAACATTTATTTTGAAATAATTTTAGACTCACAAGCCGTAAAAATAGCACAGAGAGTTCCCATGGACCTTTCACCAGCTTACTCCAATAACAGCATTATACATAACCATAGCACATGATCAAAACCCAGAAATGGACACTGGCCCAATGCTATGAACAGACTGTATATGGATTTCACATGTGCTCATTGTATAGGAGGGTATGTATGTGTAGTTCTGTGAAATTTTATCACATTCATATTCATGATATGGAACTTCCCATCTCCACAAAGAAGCTCCCCCATGCCACCCCCTTTATAGTCATGCCGTCCCCTCCCCTAACCCCTGACAACCACCGATCTATCCTCTATTAAAATTTGATACCATTTTTTAAGCACCAAATAATGTTTATGCTAATTACAGACTTGGTTAGTTCCAATACCATAGTTGGAAAGGAACGTAAAATAGGAATACAAGAAGCATCTAAATTATGCAAACCTCTGCCAGCCCTGTACAAAGTGATAAGTCTCCTACAAGAATTCATGGCCAAGTCTGTACAACTATCTGAGAACAAATCAGAGATAAACAAAAACACATTTATTCAGAGTCTGCAAGATCCCATCATTTTAATTTAGTAAAAACAGGATCAGGTCATTGTGTGAGGTACCCTGTCTGCTACTCTGTGATGATGTGGGTCAAATTTTGAAGCCTGCTCTTTGGTAGTAGGGAGCTAATATGACTGGGATTCTGCACTCATTTTTTCATGAACTTTGAATAGTATAACATTATTTGCAAGAGCGCTGATTTTTATGCCTCACTATAATGTCGTAAGATTCCCCAGCAGCTGGTATTTGTTCATCTATTAAACACACAGAGGAGGCAGAAGGTGTAACCATGTTTTTTTCTCGACTGCCAAGTCCAAATGGGCAGGACTGTCTCCGACCTTCACCCTGACTCCTCATTACTTCCAGTAGATATTTCCCAAGCAGCAACCCCTCTTACCCATGTTAAGATAAATTTTATTTCTTTTCTTTTTTTGTTTTTGAGTTGGAGTTTCACTCTTGTTGCCCAGGCTGGAGTGCAATGGTGCAATCTTGGCTCACTGCAACCTCCGCCTCCCAGGTTTAAGCGATTCTCCTGCCTCAGCCTCCTGAGTAGCTGGGATTACAGGCATACGCCAACACGCCTGGCTAATTTTTTTGTATTTTTAGTAGAGACGGGGTTTCCCCATGTGGTCAGGCTGGTCTCGAACTCCTGACCTCAGGTGATCTGCCCACCTTGGCCTCCCAAAGTGCTGGGATTCCAGGTGTGAGCCACAGCGCCCAGCAAATTTTATTTATTGATGTTCAATGATCTTTCTGGTTATAACCTCACTTTAAAAAACAATGTGCAATTTATGGTAAAATAGTACTCTAGTAATTTGTTACTAATTTTGTATTGTTTAGGTCACATGTTCTTTTAAGTAGGTAAAACCATACTTGCTGTAACAAAACTAGAAAAGGTAGTTAAGTAGAAAGAAGTATATATACATTAACATTTTGGTAGATATCATTCAAGAAAGATGAGAGAGAAAAAAGAGAGAGAGAGAGGTTGGTCTGTAGCTTTTTAAAAAATCTAACAGTTTATGTTAAACATTTTTCCATGTCATTAAATATAAATCAGTGCCACATCTTACTGTATGATATTTCATCATACATTCGCACTATAATGGATTTAATCAACCCCCAATTCCTAAACATTTAGGTGATTTTGTTTTTCACTGTTATGGATAACACTACCATGAGCATCTATAAGCACACACTGTGCAAGCGTCTTATCAGTTCCCAAGGATAAAAGCCAGAAGTGGAAATCTTGAGCCAAAGAGGTGAACATAAAATATTAAAAGCAAAAGCTATCCACTGAGAGGCAGAGGTCTGTTTTTGATCAAGCTGCTTGTGGTTGTGCTGGACGCTTGCTGAGCCTGCTGGAATAAGCTTGCCAGTAACCAGTTTTACATCTTAGCTAAAAAGTGATATGTTAATTCTTCGTTTTTCTCCATTTTTGTTAGGCTTGGGCATTTGGCCGTGCATGAGTTAGGTGCCCCCACCAACCCCATCTGCTCAGTGACTGCTCAAAGCCTCCACAAATTGATGGTTGAGCCTTTCTTCTCTTCAATTGCAAGCAAGCCATTCTCTCCTCAAAGATGCACTTGTTCTTTTATTGATACCCCTTCATTCCTTTTCTAAAACCAGGAATTGAGAAACTATGAAGGTTCAATTTTTTTGGGGGGGATACTGAATTTCCAACCATGTGTTAGTTAAGGATGGCTGGTAGGAAGCCGTAAAACAGGAGAACCTGACAGACGAAACACTCACACACACTCACACATAGTTCTAGACTGCTATTGGCCTCTTTGGCACTTAGTTTTACATTGATCCACTGGATTCAGTTTTATAGCTGTGACTGGGTAAAACATACTTCCACCTTGGACATCACTCGTGAAAAGCACCATCACAAGTATAGTTGCACTGCCCGCTAGCACCTGCCCTTCCACGTCTCACTTTGCACTTCTCAGCATCTCTACATTTGTTTGTGTGCTGGTGGTCACAGAGCATGCAAAAGTATCACATGGATGTATTCCTTCCTCCCTCTCTCCCTCCTTTTCTTTAAACAATAGAAGGCAACACTAATGCACTTTCCCTTGTGGCGGTAAATGCATCCTGAGCAATGCCTCCCAGAACTCAACCTGAAGAATAATGACCAAAATAGTACTCTTTGATACATTCCCCCCCACCCCCACACCCCAGGACAGCATCGGAGACTTCCAATCCTACATCTTAACCCACCGGCATGGTTTGCTTAGCTGTTAAAAAATTTTGAAGTTTGCCTTTAGGATGGCAGAAACCTACTGTGCACATTTGAAATTCACCTTTCTAGGTTGTTTTTTAAAGCAAAACAAATACCTAATAAAAATATCTCTGCAAATATGCTAATATTTCTACATGTAGCAGACAGTTGTGTTGAAATAAAGGCAGAAATTCAGCACTGTTTCCCACAACAAATGTCTAGTCTTTAGAGCTTACTTCTCTGCTCTGCAGAGGGAGGTTATGACATGGTGGCTGGAATAAAGGGGAGAGGGAGGGATGTGGCATTTAAGTGCATTTCTGTGGATACCTCTAGTGAGAATGCTCTTTTTGAGACTAGAGAAATACTGTAACTGCTACTGTTCCAAATTATTGTTTTTCCTATTAGCCACTTTAAACTTAGAATAACTCAACATTTAAAAGAAAAAATGGCGGGCCGCGATGGCTCATGCCTGTAATCCCAGAACTTTGGGAGGCCCAGGGAGGTGGATTACTTGAATCCAGGAGTTTGAGACCAGCCTGGCCAACATGGCAAAACCCTGTCTCTACCAAAAATACAAAAACTAGGCTGGGCGCGGTGGCTCATGCCTGTAATCCCAGCACTTTGGGAGGCCAAGGCGGGCGGATCACAAGATCAGGAGATCGAGACCAGCCTGGCTAACACGGTGAAACCCTGTCTCCACTAAAAATACAAAAAAAATTAGCCAGGCATGGTGGCGGGCACCTGTAGTCCCAGCTACTCGGGAGGCTGAGGCAGGAGAATGGCGTGAACCCAGGAGGTGGAGGTTGCAGTGAGCCAAGACCACGCCACTGCACTCCAGCCTGGGGGGCAGAGTGAGACTCTGTCTCAAAAAAAAAAAAAAAAAAAAAAAAAAAAAAAAAAACTAGCCAGGCATGGTGGTGTGTGCCTATGGTCCCAGCTACTTGGGAGGCTGAGGTGGGAAGATTGCTTGAGCCTGGGAGGCAGAGGTTCCAGTTAGCCAAGATCGTGCCACTGCTGGGTGACGGAGTGAGACTGTCTCAAAAAAAAAAAAAAAAAAAAAAAAGAAAGAAAAAGAGAAAGACAAAAGAAAAAAGGAAATATAACCAAACCAAATGGTAGCCTTTGGGCTCTTGCAACCAACTTAAAGGTAGCCCCAGCCCCACCATGCTTCACCTGTACGCAGAGGGTTTGGAAACATATTTCTAGTTTACCTGTTTATCCATCTTTCCTAAAAGGATGCTGCCGGAGGCAGAGTGGTGGTGGTGGGGGGTAATGAGGCCACATAAATGTGCAGAGTCCACCTTAACTTTCAATTAGCTTTCATTATTTCCTTTTAACTTGTGATACGACCATAGAGAGTCAAAGGACAGTCTCCAGTTTAAAGATGAAGAGACGGAGGTTCAGGAAAGTAAATGATTGAATTTGAAGCCATGGATAGTTAAGTGGTAAAATCAGGACTTCAACCCATGCCTCTAACTCAATTAATGGGCCTGACCCTGTGCTAGACGCTGAATCAATGGCACATCCTAGTAACATATTGGGCAATAAGGCTTCTTCTGGTATCAGGATAAATAGTGATACATAGGATAGCTACCTAAACTTTTTTTCTCCAAGTAGCTCAAACAGACAGAGAACAGAAGGCTATTTTCCCCTGAGAACAGGAAAAAGGGTAAAATGTAAAGCAGCAGCCTATCATGATATGAAAATAAGCGATAATGCTATCTTCTATCTTTATTATCTCTAGATTTCTATTCCTACGACTGCAAATGTGTCCAAGCTGGAGTACACAGACAGATACCTTTTAATTCCACTAGAGGGGAATAGAATGACATCAAGAGATACAAGTCAATAGAGTTTTAAAGTTTGTCACCAGCAGAGTAGAGAGGAACCCTGCTGCCATTGCACTTCTGATGAATTTGTGTTTTTACAGCGTTCATATCCCTCTCCTTTAAGAAGTCTACTCCAAAGATGTTAAATCAGGCTGAAATTTTTACTCAGTTTCTATGATACATGCAATTCAAACATTCTGTTCTGGAAAGTGATTTTTCTATTATTCTTTGTTAAGCACACAACATTTGACAGCCAAATCAATGTAATATCACCAAGAACTTAATCGGTATCCGTAAGAGGAAACGTTCTGTACAAACAGAAGTTCCAACGGCAAAGTAGTTTGTGATATAAAACACCATGGGAGACTTTCTCGTGATCTATAGAAAGATGAAGAGTTTGTTCATCAGAAAATTCGTGATCTAGCCCAATGCTGTCCAACAGAATCTTCTGCAATGAGGGAAGTATTTTATCCACACTGTTCAATATAGTAACCATTAGCTTTCTATGACTACTGAGCCTTTGAAATGTGGTGACTCCTAATGAATTCTTTAAATTTCTTTTAATTCATTTATAATTTTTTTCTAATGATGCAATTATTTGCAAATAATTCTTTTTATTTATTTATTTATTTATTTGAGATGGAGTCTCGCTCTGTCACCTAGGCACAATCTTGGCTCACTGCAACCTCTGCCTCCTGGGTTCAAGAGATTCTCCTCCCTCAGTCTCCAGAGTAGCTGGGAATACAGGCACCTGCCACCACACCTGGCTAATTTTTTGTATTTTTAGTAGAGAGGGGGTTTCACCATGTTGGCCAGGCTGGTCTCAAACTCTTGACCTCAAGTGATCCACTCACCTTGGCCTCCCAAAGTGCTGGGATTACAGGCGTGAGCCACCACGCCTGGCCAAATAATTCATTTAAATTTAAATAGTCACAGGTGACTAGTGGCTACTGTGTTGGAGAGTGCAAATTTAGAACCCTCTGCCCAGTGACACCTGATTTGTTCAAGTCTATGATCTTTTTCTCCCTACTCCTTCCCCAAAGTACTACAATAGTAGAGACAGACTGAGAGAGAGTTTCAGAGTCTGGAAACAACTGGCCAAGATGAACTGTCCATATGGCTGGCAATGTCTCTTGAACTGGCCCTTTCATGCTAATCCCACTTTACCAGACTAAGTCAGGCCTTACAGCCCCATATCTAGCCTCTTGGTGGCTTCCTTCCCCATGCCACACTCTACCCCAGTCAGATTAACTCTTCAGGATTCACTGACTGGCATGCATCGCTCCCTTGCTCAAAAACGTCTAGTCGCTCCCCAGTGCCTACTTAGTCCGGCTACCATTTGGCCCAATGTAATTGTTCAATCTCTTTTCCCACCACAGGACTCTCTGTCAACTTGACGACACCCTACAAGCTTTCCTCAGAGTCTTTGGGCACAGCCCCCTACTCCCTGCCCTGGTCGGGAAAGTCCCTCTCTCCCGTCTCTTCACCTCTTCTCAGCATAGGTTTTAAACATTTCCTTGCCTCAGGGCCTTTGCACTTGCTGTCCATCAGCCTGGAGCCAGGCACCCCAGCTCTTCAGGAGGATGCCTCACTTGTCATTCAGGGCTCAACTCAACTGTGCCTGCCTCCTACTCCTCCAGGTTTTCCTTGACTCTCTCGGTTAAAGGGGCCCTCCAGAGCTTTTGTTCTGTTATCTTATTTCTTATTTAGTCTTATCTTTCTTATTCCAGTTTTGTTTAAATTCAACTTTTTCTTTAAAATGTAAATTCTACAAGTAGCGGGGACCTGATCTGCCTTGCTCATGGTTGAGCTTCCAGCACCCAAAAGAGGGCCACTGCATCAAGCAGGTTCTTTGTGAACATCTGTCAAACGAATGAATCCTGCATTCCCTCCCAAGGCACGGCACACTCTTGGAGATCAGAGACCGCGTTGCATATCTCCTGGGAGCTCAATACATGTTTGCTGAAGATAATGACAATGGTGACATTTAACCCAAGCTGCAGCTTTCCACCCATTCCTTCGTGGGTGACACACCATTACATGAAGTTACTTTGCAAATCAGGCTTCCGAGGTCTCTAAACAAATCTATTACCCGCTGATGTGTACCTGTCTCTTTAAAAGCCTACGTCAAGTTCAGGCAAAAAAATATCTGGCTGAGGTCAGTAATTAAGGATGGAATAATCAAGTGATACTTACACTGTTATCCACTGAGGAAAATTCTAGACCTCTCATCTGATTACATTTGTGAATTTCTATTGCTACAAGTGATAACACAGGCATTCTGGTGCAAAGAAGGAGCAATTCAACTTCTTTTACCAAAGAAATGGGGTGTGGTGAGGCTTTACCACCAGAAGAAGATAGGGAAGAAAAACTGTCCTAATGTCTGTCCTCCAGGAAATGGGAGAAAAGACTAAATAAGCAGCAGAGCCTATATTCAACTCACAAATCAACGGTTTCCTGGAAAGAGTCATGATATGGTTTGGCTCTGTGTCCCCACCCAAATCTCATCTTGAATTGTACTCCCATAATTCCCACATGTTGTGGGAGGGACCTGGTGGTAGATGATTGAATCAAGGGGGCAGTTTCCCCCATACTGTTCTCGTAGTAGTAAGTCTCACAAGATCTGATGGTTTTATAAGGGGTTTCCACTTTTGATTCTTTCTCATCTCTCTGGCCACCACCATGTAAGAAGTGCCTTTCACCTTCCACCATGATTGTGAGGCCTCCCCAGCCACGTGGAACTGTGAGTCCATTAAACCTACTTTTCTTCCTTGTCTCGGGTATGTCTTTATCAGCAGCATGAAAATGGACTAATATAAGTCAGTTCCCTTGTTTATTGAGTTAATTACCCAACAAGTGTTACTCTAATATCTACTTTTCCAGGGGATGTCAGTTTTCCACATTAAAATGAAAACCATGGTCCTAAGAAAAGGTAACCACCATGGGTCAATTCTCTTATTACAATTAATTTTTAAATTCTTTGTTATATGGTCACTGCATTCTTAAGCACAGATTAAAAGAAGCGAGCCATCTGGGGCTTCTGATCTGCTCTGTTGGGCTAAAATTTTGATGGTAAACGTATCTGTTTGTAATCGGCTTTCCTCTGTTATTGTTAATCTCATTTCTCAGGTTACAGAAAGAGAAGGCCATTGTTTGCAAACAATTAATTATAAACAACTCAGTATTTACGAGGAGTCTGCAGGAAGGCTGCTGGTTATTATGACTGTTAGTCAACCTATTTTATTTTTCTTTGACAGACAAGGTCTCTCTCTGGCACCCAGGCTGAAGTGCAGTGGTACGATTACAACTCTCTATAACCTTGAACTCCTAGGCTCAAGCAATCCTCCTGCCTCAGCTTCCTGAGTAGCTACTGCCATGGCTAGCTGTTTGTTGTTGTTGTTGTTGTTTTTAAATGGATGGAGTTTCACTATGTTGCCTGGGCTGATCTTGAACTCCTGGCCTTAAGCAATCCTCCCGCCGTGGCCGCCCAAATTGCTGGGATTACAGGTAGGAGCCACTGCAATCAGCCTCAACTTAATTTTAAAGACCCTTTTCTTCTTGCTGACTCTCTGAATTTAGCTGCAAAATCCTGCTATGGCTTAACAGAGGAAATGCATTAGAGGATCAGATTATTTTGACATATGCAAATACATTGCTTCAAATGAGCTATTTCTGATCACATCTGGGATGTATGCACCTAGAGGAGGTACTATTTCTTACTTTTGCTTGCCATTCTTGGAGGTTTCGGTGACATTTTCAAAGAAAACACCAGATCAGTGACAGGGATCTGTTCTGAAAAGTGCATCTACTCCATGAACGAAGCAGATATTTTTAATGCTTCCTCTTAACTCCCACTACAAGAACCGCAGACTTCGCAAAGAAATCTAGTTCTAATGAAGATATGAAGATTTCTAATTCCTAAATGGAGCAAATAATCCTCTGAACACTAAGTGGTCAAAACGGGTGGTATGATTGAACTGATTATAACAGGTTTCACAATAGTAAACTTAAAGCAAAATATGTTTTTAAACACAAAGAATACGAGGAAATAGGGTTTCCAGATCCTTGGAGAAGAAATAATCACATTTTTAAATGCTTCAATGGATAAAATCATGATTTTGATTCGCTTCTAGTGGAAATATTTAAAGACACACTTGAATTCCAAGAATTACAGTGTTAACAAGTAAATGCCATTTAATGAAAATCAAACACCTAGCCCTTCTGTTGGGTTGGCTCTGTTAGGTTCCTGAAGCCCCAAGTTTTCACTGACTGGGACAGCTCATTTAATCCAGAATCTTGAGAAAAAAAAAGAGCCTCTCATCTTGATGAACATCAAAGTCAACCAGAGTCTTCTCTACAGAACTTTCAGTTCCTCTTTAGGGAGACTATTAGGAGTTAATATTGTTTTAGGAGCAGATGCATAAGCTAGAACTAAGTCATTGAAAGAGCTTAGCTAAACTTGTGCTGATGAATGGATAAAGACTTATTTTTACCCCATTGCCAGGGGACAACTTCATCATGGAACTTCAGAGCTGAGTTATTTTCAGATGCTCCATGATAAAATGTACTCTAAGACTCAAGGCTATTTTGTTAGCTGCAAGACAGATTTATTTCCCCTTAAAAAACATGCACAGAATAATTAGGCAAGATGTTTGGCTGAAATTTTGGCCCTCCAGATACAGTCAATGTAGACTTTCTGTGGACTGCCGATAGTGAGCTATCTGTATGGGATGCAAACTATTCACTGTGTTCACTTTGACTTCTTAGATAGAATCACTCAGTTTTCACTTCCTGGGCCTGAATTCCCTTCCAGTAGCAGACACTGCTAGGCCTCTGACCAAAAGCCATTCATTTTTTTTCCCCTTATGAATAGATTTCTGAGCTTTGTTGAAATGACATGTTTAGCTAACAAAATACATTTCCCCGATTCTCTTGCAGCTATCGGTAGCCACAGGCCATAGCTCTGGCCAGTCAGATCTCAACACAAGTCTCCTAGACACTTCTAGAAAAGTTGCATTTTCCTGTTATAGGTGCTTCCCTCCCACTTATTGCTTCGCCTTTTCTTCTGCCTACCTGGAGGTGAAATCGCCATTTACTGACCAGAGGCAATCCTACTCCCTTTGTGGAAATGGAGGTTTTTGGCGACTATTGTGAAGAGGGAACTGGATTTTTCATAATCTCAGGAAAATAGGCACCAGCTAAAACAGTCTGTTCAATGAAGGGCTGAGCAGCTTTGTGGATTTTATCTATTTCATCAAGTTTTCACTGAGTTAGAAAGAAGCGGCATGGATAATTTCTTTGATGAGTATTCACGTGACACAGCTCCTTGAGGAAGGGCTGCTCTTTGAAAGCTGCATGACCCATTCTGTGTGGAGCATGTGCTTATGGGTCTATGTTATCGATGACCCCACTGTGTCTATTTAAGGGAACACGTGATGGTGTGGCTGACTTAAATTTTTTTCATTACCCCCCGAAAACCTGTTTTTATAAACGTTTTGGGCTGTTTTAAAGTAACAACTACCAAATCTAGTCTCCTTCGTGACTTTATAACCTCATCGAGGTGATTAAGAAAGCAAAGAAATGTAGAAAAGACTTCCAGATAGATAGTCTTCTGGACGTGACACAGGCAGCTTCACTCTCACATCCCTCCTTTTCTTCCCTCCCTTTCGGAGGTTTAAAGGGAAGATAATACACTTCTTAAGGTGTCTGCTTAATGAGGTTTTTCCTTGAGACACGAGAAGAGATCGGTTTCCACACAGTTGAGCTCTGCCAAAAGCTGTGGCTTTGTGGAATTTGCACAGCATTGCCATCCTCAAAGGCTTTTAGTTCATGGATGGAGATAATGATATTCATTTGAGGGGCATATTATGCCCTTCTGTTGCATATACAAAGCAGCCTTAATGGATATTTTTATAAAACTTCCCATGGGGAAAATGGGCCATGTGAAAGTGCCAGGCATCCAACTGTCACTTCCTTCCAGAGGAAAAAACCCAACAGCCCCGCGTAGATGCCGTCAGCTGTTGCTCTCATGGTTAGAAGCTCTTAATGCTTTCATCATCTACACATTTGGCTTTAGAGGAACCCCAAACCTACAGTCACTTGGAGCGGTTGACACCTGCCAGAGTCACAGACCAATTTTAAACAATTTACCTAGATGACAGCAAAGAGAGCGAGGAGAGAGACTCCAATTTGTTTCCTTTTGGAAAGAGCTCTGATGCCCATAATCTAACAGTTTATGAGAGAGATTCAATTGAGCCATCTTAGTAAAGAACCACTACTTCTGCCAGTTTACAAAACTAGTTTCCTGACCCTAGCTCCTCCAGCTGACTTGGATTGCCAGAAAAAAACTGCCAAGACTATGAGATTTTTAAAAATCTATAAAGCCCTACATTCTCAGTTCTTGAGGGAAGAGTATATGATATTTGAGCTAATTATGCCCAATGAGATCAACTTTACTTATATGGTTCCCCTTCCTTATCTATTTCCTGGGGAAAGTCTCAAGATTCTAAAAGTTGATAGAATTATGAAAATCAATGGGTAGGTGAATAAATGAGCAAACGGAAGGAAGGAAGGGAGGAAGGGAAGATTTATACCTGAGGATATGGGACACAGTTGCCTTAGCTGTAATTCTCTTCAGATTCTCCGCAAAGGTCTATGTTCCCAGCCTAACCCTGCAGAATGTAGGCATGTAGTACAGAATTTGAACATTTCCCAGAATATGAAATTGCTTGAGTCACACAGCCTTTTATTAAAATTCATGAGTAAGGTCTCAAATACTATAATCCCTTGTTATTGTGATGTCTACGACTTATCTTTGGGAGCCACAGAGCTATTCAATGCCCCAGAGCTTTCTCAAAACTGTACCTGGTAGTAAAGTTTTTTAAAATCATAATTCTAAAGTTGTGATGTTTTAAAAAGTCATTATAATGGGCCCTAAAACAGTTAATGTCTTCTTCTAATAAATGAAATACTTATACTTTGTGTAGAGACTATAGACAGTAAAGACTGTATGTATACACTTAGAAAAAAATGAGAGTAAATGAAGAAATGAATGACTATGTGTTTTTTTGTTTTTTTGTTTTTTTTTTGAGATGGAGTTTCACTCGTCAGCCAGGCTGGAGTGCAATGGCACGATCTCAGCTCACTGCAACTTCTGCCTTCTGGGTTCAAGCAATTCTCCCATCTCAGCTTCCCGAGTAGCTGGAATTACAGGCGCCCACCATCATGCCCAGCTAATTTTTGTATTTTTAGTAGAGACAGGGTTTCACCATGTTGGTCAGGCTGGTCTCGAACTCCTGACTTCGGGTGATCCACCCACCTTGGCCTCCCAAAGTGTTGGGATTACAGGCATGAGCCACTGTGCCCGGTCTGAATGACTATGTTTAATGAAGGCAATCTTAACACTTCCAGGACAAGACTCTTCCAATAGTGTACCAAAAGAATGAAGTTGCCCTTGGCTTAAAAATCAACAGGGCACCACGTTGGGGCAACTAAACTTTCATGACACAATGTGTTTCTAGCACCTGAAAGGTTGAGAAATTAGCCTGCTGCCTCTTGGCCTGACAAAAATCTCAGTATTGGTTCAAAACAATGAGAATGGCTCTTTCATTGCAACATAAGAAGTTCCTAGTTCTTACTCTGCTAGATAGTCATATAAGTGCTTCATTTCCAAAAAGTTCATGTTCTTCATGAGAACTTTACAAAGGAAGGCCTGGTGGTCATCAAGCAGTTCTATGGAGTGCTGACCCAATTTTAATATGGTTTTCAAAAAGTGAAGATAAACTATGTGCCCATTTGTGGCCACAGTCAGTGGCTGCCTTGTGGTTTCTTCCATATTTGGATCTGGGTTTGGCAGCTGGAGGCAGATCTATGTGTTTCTGCTGGCAGCTCCAAGCCAGCCCATGCATAATTTAATCAAATGGATGGAACAAGCCCATCAGGGACAAATCTTGGCCTGTTTCCCCTGGTTCATCATCAAATTTGCTCTGTTTTGATCTCAATGGCCCTGTAATCCTCCCCCTTTGATATCCACGAAGCTGGTATGTGTCAGATAACACACGAGACATCTGGTGGTGGACAGACCAAGGCCCTTCTGCAGAATAAAGTGAGGTTTCGAACCAGCCAACGAACCAGGATGGGAAAAAGTTCCTAAACTAGATTACAAACATGAGGAAAACAGCCCGTACCTAGGTAGGTCAAAAGACATGAAACTGACCAGATAGTCCGTTTTTAAAACCCAGTCCATCATTCTGTCCCCATCAGGCTCTGAGATGAAACAGCTCCCTGAACATCTGCCTCCTTTGATCTTGGGCATCTCACATTTTTCATTATTAAAAGATTGAGAATGACATATTATAATGCATTTTGTATCACTTTTCCAGAGGCTGTATTTTATAAATGTTCTGTGTTAATCAGAATTATAAATGAGGAACTTATTTAACAATGTGAACTGTTCAGCCCTATGCCCTGTTCATACCCAACCTTCAACTGAGCCACAGGAAAGCTGGAGCTCCTGCTCCCACCAAGAAACTGACCACAGCCCCACGCTTGTTAGCTTCCCATTGCCCATGAGAGCAGCTCCCTGGCCCCAGCCCCCTCTCCCTCCTCTGTGCCTCCTCACCACCTAACCTTCCAGCCACTCTGCTCTTTTTCTCCCACTTGGATTCCTCTGGAACAAAGGCTTATGGCACTTAACACAGTGGAGGCTAATTAATTAACAGTGTGACGATGGCTGAGAGCAAACCTGTCTCATTGCAGTGTAGACTCCACTACGTGGTTTCCACCATCCTGGAAATGGGCTCTGGTAGCTGGGGGCAGATAACCCTGTGCACGCAGCTGCAACCTCAGTCTGCACAGCTCTTAGAGATGGATGGAACTTGCCCTCATGCCTTACTCACTCTGTGTGCCCCCAGTGCCTAGCACGGTGCCTGGGCACAGCAGATACTCAACAGACATCTGCAACATGAATGGAATCAATAAATAATAAAGTAAACAAATCACAAAGCCACAGAGGGCCTTTATCATTGCACCTCACTCATCATCCATGTGAGGAAAGATGTGATCAAAGACATTCAGCTACCAGGTGTCACGGCACAGCCAGAATCCAAGTCTTAGGGTTGAATGGACAGTGTTCTTTCTATATTTATTACTAAGGTGAGAGTGGGGGACAAGGACCCCTAGAGCCACTGGAATGTGCTAAGCTAATTCCACATGACATGTTGATTTCTACAAATTTTTACTATTTATTTCATTCTTCCTAGAACTAGCATTCATGGACATTTGGCAAGGAATGATTTGCTGGGGCCCAGTCAGACTTTCTGATTGGGCCCTTAGGAAGGGGCATCAATGATTAAAAAGGTGTCTGTTTGTCCTGCAGTCTGAAACTGGGATTCAGAGTAGTGATGAGTAACATTGCATAAAACCTCACTTGGCGAAATGGCCGAGCAAGGCATTGAGCAAGCTGCCTTAGTTCTGGGTCTAGAGAAAAGCAATGAATGTTCCAATTCCAAGCAGTTTCAAGAGGTCCCAGAGATCCATCTGCTGCCCTGACAGCAAGGGAGCTGGGGGGATTCCTTGAAGCTGCTTGGATTTGAACATTCAACATTTCAGTGAAATCCCTTCCCTTATGTTCAATGCCAGCAGAACATAAGGAAAGGGATTTCACTGAAACCCTGACCAGGCCCAAGGTAGTGAATGCCCTTTTCACTACGCAGGGATGTGCTGGTTTCAACAGTTACCATCTGTGGGTTTGCTTTACAGTGGAGGCACCTCTGGCAAAGCTTTGTTTCACCCTCCAAAGGCACACGCAGGCCTGGAAGGACCAACGCTACAGTGGCAGGTGATCAAAACGGAGAGGTAAATTATTCATTTTCTCTCAGGCTTGAAGGATAGACAGTTCTCTGCCTATGAATGAGTTGTTTCAAAAATCACTCACAAGGCTATAGTTCTAAAGCAGGATGTTTAGAACCCTAGATACAGAGCTACATACAAGGTTCACTTCCCAGACCAGACTCCTCAATCCCCAAGTGCTGTCTTCAGAGCCCTACAGAATACAATCCTATCACAGCACAGAATGCTGGTTACCCACCCCGACATCCACTCCCCTCCCTCCTTCATAAGAGAACCCTCATTTGAGCTGGGCACACCGAGGCCTGAAACAGAAGAAAACATTTTCCCCCTTCTTTGCAGCTAAACATGGTCACTGAACAAATGAGATATTAGTGGAAGTGTTATGTGGAAACTTCCTGAAAAGCTGCCTAGAGGGACGCCACTCAGCTGGGAGAGGCATCTTGGTTGTCCTTTTACATGTTTGTAGCATGCAACACAAACACGAGGGCTGGAGCTACAGCCATTTGGGGTCAGAGGGGACTGTGCATGGAAGCTCTGGGCTTGGATGGCACAACAGAGACACAGAAGCCTGGTTCCTGATGACTGTGGAGCTGCTCTGAAGCCCTGGCCTACCCCCTCCCTACTCCTTTCACATGAGGGAAAAATAAACATTCTCATTCGGTCTGCTGTTATTTGGAATTTTTGTACTGTATACAGCTGCATCCAATTCTTAACTGATATGCCCATGAATTACAATGTCTCTACTGGAAAATGGGATGGTATGACACAGGTATCCCTAAACCCTTTTCGGCAGTAAGCACAAAAAGAATAAGAATTTGTGCACACCTGCAAAAGAGCTTTAAGAAAAGCATAACGAGGAACTGCCACTTCGTGTCTGACATGGTATTGGCCAGCCACCACAATGTCACGAGGTTAACGATGAATTGCTGGCCCCCTTTCACAGATGAGGAAACTGAGGTTCATATCGTTTCAGAATCTCTACCAAATTTAGCTGTTAAGTGGCTGAGGAAGAGTTATATATTTGGTATGAGATAAACACAGATATGGTAACAGGTAGGAAATGGTAACATTTTTAAGAACTCACCAACAAATTCAGCAAATTGCAATTATATGAGGAACCAGAATAAATAGAAAGTAACTTCACAGAATTAAAGGAGGCAATTGATGCAAAACTGCCTTGCGTGTGGTAGATGCCTCAAAAATATCAATTTCCATCTGATTTTTAGAGTCCTTCCGGAAATATACAAACATACACCCCCAAATCTGTGAGATGTCATTTGTTATCTTGTTTGATACGTAGCATACATGAAAATCTACAATTATTAAAAACGTACCTCAAAAATGGAGTGGTCAGGTTTGTGTGTCCCATCCTCCCAACACCCCTGCCCCCCATGTTCACGTCCAGCTGGAATCTTGGAATGTGATATTATTTGGAAATAGGGTCTCTGCAGGTGCAATTTAGTTAAATTAAGATGAGGTCAGCTGGGCACGGTGGCTCATGCCTGTAATCCCAGCACTCGGGGAAGCCAAGGCACGTGGATCACTTGAAGCCAGTTTGAGACAAGCCTGGCCATCATGGTGAAACCCCATCTCTACTAAAAATACAAAAATACAAAAATTAGCTGGGTGTGATGGTGCACACCTGTAGTCCTAGCTACTAGGGAGGCTGAGGCACAAGAATCCCTTCAATCTGGGAGGCGAAGGTTACAGTGAGCAGAGATCGTGCCACTACAGCTTGGGCGACAGAGCAAGACTGTCTCAAAAAAACAAAAAAACAAAACAAAAGGATGAAGTCATACTGGATTAAGGTGGGCCCTAAATCCAATGACTGGTGTCCTTACAAAGGAAAAGGACACACACACAAAGATACATAGAGAGGAGATGGCCATATGAATCAGAGGCAGAGATTGGAGTGATGTAGCAGCAAGCTGGGGAACACGGGGGTTGCTGGGAGCCCCCAGAAGCCAGGAAGAGGCAAGGAAGGATTCTCCCCTAGAGCCTTGCACAAAGCATGGCCTGAAGACACCTTGATGGTTGTCTTTTGGACTTCTAGCCTCAGAATTGTGAGGGAATAAATTTCCGTTAAGAAAACGAGTTTGGTAATTGGCTGCAGCAGCTTTAGGAAACTAGTGGAGTTTGGAAACAGATTTAAAGTAGCAAAGAGCACTGATTAATAAAAGTATTTATAATACTGAGATCCACTTCTGTGCATCCAAAAAAATAACCGTCTCTCTTGTGTAGACTGCTATGCATTTAACCTCTAATTTTTGTTCCTCCAAACACTGCTGGGATGTCCTTGACTCAACTCTTCACAGAGCCTACATCAGGCTCTAGGATTCTGGCAGAGAACTCTAATTAGCGGTCAAGGCTCTGCTGCATCTGTTGATGATGTAGTGGTTATTGAGGTGAGAAAAGTCGGCTGCTGTATGTCAAATACACCAATCAACAGCTGCTAATTAGATTTGGGGATAAGATTTGATTTTATCCTGGAAATATAAGCAATCCCTGTACACAATTGCAACTTGTATATATTTGCCTAATTCTAAGCTTAATGTTCTATTCTTCTGAATTAACATAATCAAGTTTAGTATACTTATGTTGAGAATATCAAATGAATAAACATGACTTTATACATACTCTATAGTTTGACAAATCTGTGATGGAGAAACCCAATTATGATAATTTAAAAACAGAAAAGATAATTTTCTTCAACTGTTTGTAAGAGAAAAAAGGTTTTCTTCCCCTGGAAAAATTCACAATACCACAAATGAGATACTTATCTCTTGAGTTTCCATACAACTTAGCTAAAGACAAAAAAAAAACCTCCAACAGAATCAGTGAAATATTCTCAACTGCACATATGAATCTCTAATTTATATAGCATGAGAAATTCACAAATATCAGAATGTTCTCAATGTAAATCAGTTATTCTCCACTAACTCAGTATTCTCCCAGCAGGCTTAGCACCTATCCTAATAGGCATTAAAAGGATTCAGGATTCTGTGTGTGCGCTCTATTTATATATTACCAATGTCAGGTTTCTCCCACTACCAGAATGAGCCCTAAAATTAGGTTACATGGAACTATAAGTCAATCAAACTGTTCATAATGTCTCTTGGGTGTTTAAAATATTTGTTATTTTTTCCAGTCTTTTTTTTTTTTTTTTTTTGGGACAGACTTTCGCTCTTGTTGCCTAGGCTGGAGTGCAATGGTGTGGTCTTGGCTCACTGCAACCTCCATCTCCTGGGTTCAAGCGATTCTCCTGCCTCAGCCTCCCAAGTAGCTGGGATTACAGGCGCCTGCCACCACGCCCCGCTAACTTTTGCATTTTTAGTAGAGACGGGGTTTTACCATGTTGACTAGGCTGGTTTTCAAACTCTTGACCTCAGGTGATCTGCCCACCTTGGCCTCTCAAAAAGTCTGGGATTACAGGCATGAGCCACTGCACCTGGCCTCCAATCTTTTTTTTTTTTTTTACTCACAAAATGAGATATGTGTAAAATAAAACAAGTGTTTTTCCCATCAATGGTAAGATAAATAATTCCATTATAAAAATGCACCAAGGATTTGAAGGCATGCTCTCCAAAGAAGATATATAATGACCAATAAACACATAAAAACATGTTCAACATCATTAGCCATAGGGAAATGCAAATCAAAACCACAATGAGGTACCACTTCGCATCCACCAGGATGGCTAGAATCAAGAAGAATCTGTAACTATGAATGTTGGCAAGGATGTGGAGAAATCAGAACCCTCAGCTCATTGCTGGAGGAACCATAAAATGGTGTAACCACTTCAGAAAACTGTCAGTTCTTCAGAATGCTTAATACATATGACCCTGCAATTCTACTCCTAGGTATAGACCCAAGAAAACAGAAAACATGTGTCCACATGAAACCTGTAATGTTCATGGCAGAATTATTCACAATAGCCAAAATGTGGACACAACCTAAATGTCCATCAACTGATGATGGATAACCAAAATGTGGTACACCCATACAATGGAATATTATTAGGCCATTAAAACAATGAAGCACTATGACATGCTACAACATGGATGAACCCTAAAAACACAATACAAGAAGCCAGTTACAAAAGGCCACTTACTGTATTATTCCATTTATGTGAAGTGTCCGGAATAGACAAATCCATAGAGACAAAAAGTAGATTAGTGGTTGCCAAGGGTTGAGATAATGGGGAAAAGGGAGATGACTACTAGTAAGTATAGAGTTTCTTTTAGGGGTGATGAATATATCCTAAAATTAGATTATGGTAGCGTTTGTACAACTCTAGGCATATACAAAAAATCACTGAGCTGTACACTTTAAATGGGTGAAGCTTATGGGTACATGAATTGTATCTTGATAAATCTATAACAAAAATAAAGCAATACTGGGATATAATAAGAAATATTCACTTAGTCTCCTCCCCCAGTTCCTGGCCCAGAGATTCTAAAATCTTTGTAATTCCTGAGCAACAGGGATGTTAGGAGACTTTTTTGTTCTAATATTTGGTCTTTGACCCCAGTTCCTTGTCAGGGATGACAAAATTCCTCTTCAAAGGGTTTAACTGTGTAATGTCCTTGTTCTTTGTTCTGAAGCCCAACTTCCTTGTACTCTCGTTTCTAGTATTTAAACCACCCTTCCTGCTCTTGCCGCACCCTGACACGACTTGTACTGTAACGGACAGTCTCTCCTTTCCCACCCAACTAGCCCTCTGCATTTTCAAACAGTAGCCAATCGGGTCAGCTTAGATCTTAGGTTGTGCATCCAACCCCAGCCAATAGGGGAAGGACACAGAGACAGGGACTGAGTTAGGGTTAAAAACCCCTTCCTTCCCTTGTTCGGTGTGCTCTTGTGATTGTGACTGAAACAGGAAGCACCCTTCTGCAGAAGTAAGTTTGCTTTGCTGAGATATTTTCTGTTCGAGCGTTATTTCCTTTGCGACATCAAGCACTCATTTCCAACATCCTGAAACAGAGCTAATCCCTTGGAATTTCCTGGGTGATGGGAGTGTCTTTTGTTATCATGGGGTGACTCTGGGTGGGTTCCTGGATGGAGGCTGGTCCCTGGAAAGACCAAGCCATGACTAGAAGCTTGAAACTTTCAGCCCTACTGCTCCCCAGTCTCCAGGAAGGGGTGAAGGGCTGGAGATGGAATGAATCATCAGTCATGCCTGTGTGAGAAGGCCTCCATAAAGGTCTCTGGACTTCAGGGTGCAGAAAGCTTCTGGTTGATGGTGGGTCTGGGGAGGGCATGGAAGCTCTGGGCCCCTCCTCACATCCCTTGCCCTGTGCATCTCCTCCACCTGGCTGTGCATTTGTATCCTTTGTAATATCCTTGATAATAAACTGGTAAATGTAAGTAACGGGCATTCCTGTGTTCTGTGAGCTGTCCTAGCAAACAAGAGAACCCAAAAAGGGGGTCAATTTGTAGCTAAATTGGACAGCAGTTATGGGTAAGCTGTACTTGTGAGTAGTGTCTGAAGCAGGGGTGGTGCGGGGCAGTGTTGTGGGACTGAGCCCTTATCCTGTGGGACCTGATGCTGTCTCCAGGTAGATAATCTCAGAATTACACTGAACTACAGGACACCCAGTTGGTGTCTGTTGGAGAGTTGCTTTGTGTGTGGGTGGGGGGCAACATCTCCCCACATTTTGGCGATCAGAAGCACTTCGTGTTGAGAGTACAGTAGGAGAAAACACTTTGTGTTAGTTTTTCCTGCAATACAAATTCTTGTTTTCATTGACAGTAAAAAAAATAAAATAAAACCTTGCTAAAAAAAACAAAAGCCATGGTAGCCCCTATGATCATTCCTTTAGTCTCAATTAGGTGGTATTTCTCTTTTTCCTTCCCTTTTTTTTCCCCTCTTCCCTTCCTTTCTTTCCTCTTCACGTTGACTCTTGGGGTTTCCGGTCAAATCATTCAGACAATTTGATGCATTTTTAATGAAACTGGCCAGCTGCCTGACAAAATCAATAAGATGTATTTACATGACAGGCAACTTATCTATACATTGTGGTAAAGAGCTTTAGAAGGTTAAGCCAGACGGACAGGACTGATCAATGATTGGCAATAAGCAAAGTCACAGTACCATTGTTTTAATTTTCCAGGATGGAGCTGGTCTCTCCGGTTTGCTCAATAGACACTGCTTCATATAGACATACATTACACTTTTCAGCACCTTTACTGCTCATTCATTCATTCTTTTACCAGTGGCCTCACACGATAACTAGCGGCAAAGTAGTAGCCCCATAACCTATGTTTGAAAAGCCAATAGCTACCTTGAAGTCCAATGGAATGGGTTTAAAAGGATCTTAGAGAGAAGAATGTGTGAAGAAAGAAAAACATCTCAAAAACACTCAACACTCCTCTGTGTTTAAAAAAAAAATAAGTGAATCATACAAGTCAGATTTATTAATTCTCTTTTAAAATGCTAAGAAGGTCAGCAAAATGATTAGTTTGAGGAGGCCGTGAGGAGTTAAGGGCTCAGGCCTATGGGGCAGAAAACAGGAGTTCTAGATCCTATATAAGTTCTTCATCCATGCAAATGGCATGGCCTCCTTTGCCTTCGTGTTCTCACCTGTTAAGGGGGAGAGGCGGATTGACTGTGCTACCCAAACCTGGTTGATTTTCAGGATCACCTGGGAAGCTTTTATTTAATTTTTTTTTTAAAAGTCTTTTCATTACGGAAAATTTCAAATACATGCAAAGGGCCGAGAGAATAATGGATCCCTAAGTACCCATTACCAGCTAACACAACAGTCAACTCTTGGCCTATTTCTTTTCAGGGAGAATAGCCCTACGCTCTTCCCTCCTCCTTCCCAACCTTCCTGGAGACCTTTACGAGAACAGATTCCTGGGCCATACTCCGTGGGTGTCTCATTCATCAGGTCCATAATGAAACTGGAGGATTTTTGTTTGTTTTCTTCCTAAAGAGTCAGGTTTGGAAACCACTGGTCTGGAGGACCCCTGAATTCCTTTTCAGCAACAAATTTCTATCGCATAGGGTATACAAAACAACAAATGCCATTAAGTCCAGTTTGTGAAAAAATAAGAATGAATTCAAAGTGCAGCATATATAATTTATAGTGCATTAGGCCACTGATGGGAAAATATTACTCATTAAAATTTAAGTATGGATCTGGACCCTCAAGAAAAAAAATTCTGTTTAATGCAGGCTTTGGAGAAACCCCCAGTTTTCTCGATTTTAGAACTGCAAATTGTAGATCATTCTAATGACTTGCTTGGAACCAGAGTGAGGCCCCCCACTCCACCACCAACAAACTGATGATTAGGTAAGTGGGAACACTGCGCAACACCCAAGCTCCAAAAGCAAAAGCCAATAAGTGTGCTCCAATCAGTGTGCTCCAATCTGTGTGCTCCAATCAGTGTGCTCCAATCAGTGTGCTCCAATCTGTGTGCTCCAATCAGTGTGCTCCAATCAGTGTGCTCCAATCTGTGTGCTTCAATGTGTTCCAAGACCAGCTGAGGATAGAAGTCAGCGTTAACCTCTGGATGCAATAATCGGCACCACCAAAACCCTAATGCATATCACCCACTCAGAAAGTTCCAAATCTATAAAAACTGTCTTTGGCAATTTTATCTTAAAATGGAAGAGACTTCAGAGACCATGTAGCTACCCAGATAATCCACCACCTCATTTTAGAATACTTTTAACCTCTTTTTACTGAAGGGTATGTGCCATCAAAATGACAACGTCCACTGAATTAAACATACATCCAGAGGCGAAACCTGGTTGATCCTACAGGCATCTCAAACAAACCCTGCACGTTGGAATCTGACTTCATGAGCCCCCAGCCCCTCGCACTCTACCAAATACTGGACTGCTTGTGAGCAGCTAACAGAAGGTGGAATCTAGCAACAGCAGCAAAAGCTCTGAACATAAGCACTCAAGAGTCCCCTGAATTGGCTAAGGAACCAGATGTTGCTACATGAAAATTAACTTTCTTAGTTTGACGCACATACTTTGGGATCAATATCAAGACATAAGGGAGGAGAAAATGAGGTGGTATTTTCTAAACTGGCCCATAACAATAACTTTAAAAATTAAGTATGTTTTTATCTTTAAATATGCAAGACTCAGATTTTTGTTTAACTGAGGGGATGAAGTGGAGAATCCATGTCTCTTCCCCTCAAAAGGATAAGCTTTTAAAAGGCAGTTCATGGCTTGCTTGCAACAATTCTCCACTTAACTCATTGTATGTCCGATTTTTTCCCACAGAACTATGTAAATTGGGAAAGAAAGAGAATCATTTAACCCTAGAGTGGTTTGGCAAAAACAGAATTAATGAAAGGTGTTTTAAGCATATTTTTCTCTTATGGCAATAAATGCTTAATTAGTATTTTAATTTAAAAGTCAGCCAAGAGAGCCGGCATCTTTTGATTTTTACTGATTGAAATAATCTGCAAAAACTTAATATTCTAGGAAGCATAACTCTTAGAAATATAAAGTCTATTTATAAAAGTGTTTTAAAACTTAAAAGCAACTGCATTACAAAATAAGAAAATGAAAAAGTTTCCCAGAACTCCACCACAACTCCATCACTGGGTCATTCTAATTATTTCCTTTCAGTAATTTTAAACATGCCTGTTTTTTACTGTAAGTTACGCTTACAGTACATATAACTTTAAAATCTTCGTGACCGAATTTTTATTTTTCTAATTTTTAAATGACCACACAAATGAGTCATAATTTGCATCATTAGTCTTTCATTTTTATATTTTTGTATGTTTTAGAAGAGATTTCTAGAAATAGAATAGCCACAAATGTTTTACAGCTCTTCATATATATGGCCACTGATTTCTAAGAGTAGTATCAATTTACGATATAACCTGAAACATAGAAAAATATTGCTCTCTTTCCCAGCAATTGATAATCATTTTTAAAATGCTTTGCTAATTAAATATGTGAGAAATATTACAGTACTTTATTTTTCTAATTTTAATATCTTTGTTAAAGAAGCAGAATGTTTTCCATTTGTCTATGTGGTAATTATATTCCCTCTACTGTAAGCTCTCTTTTAGAATTATTTTGCCAGTTTATCTACTGGGATCCTTATACATTCGTATGAGCTCTTTTAGACTTCTTTAATGTTATTGTCTCCTGGTATTTCTTTGGTTTAACCTCATTTTATTATTTTTTTTGAGACAGAGTCTCACTCTGTTACCAGGCTGAAGTGCAGTGGCGCGATTTCAGCTCTCTACAATCTCTGCTTCCCGGGTTCAAGTGATTCTCCTGCCTCAGCCTCCCGAGTAGCTGGGATTACAGGCACGTGCCACCACACCCAGCTAATTTTTGTATTTTTAGTAAAGACAGGGTTTCACCATGTTGGCCAGGATGGTCTCGATCTCCTAACCTCGTGATCCGCCCACCTCAGCCTCCCAAAGTGCTGGGATTACAGGCATGAGCAGCCACATCTGGCCTCATTATTTTTTATATACAGCTTTGAGATACATTCACATACCAGACAATTCATCTACTTAAAGTATACAGTTCAATGTTTTTTAATACAGTGTGCTACCATTATCACAATTTGTCATCTCAAAAAGGAACCTCAAAGTCATTAGCAGTTCCTCCTCAATCCCCTTCAAATGCTCCCCATCCCCAGCCCTAGGTAACCACTAACCTACTTTCTGTCTATACAGATTTGCTTATTCTGGATGTTTCATATAAATGGAATCATACAGTATGTGACTTTCTGCGTCTGGCTTCTTTTACGGAGCAGGATGTCTCTGAGGTCCATCTATGTTGCAGCATGTGTCGTATTTCATTCCTTTTTGTTGCCTGATCATATTCAACTGCATGAATATATCACACTTAGCCATTCATCAGCTGATGGACATTTGGCTACTATGAATGATGCTGCTATGACCCTTCTTGTATTAATTTTTGTAAGAACATATGTTTTCATTCTCTTCAGTATATACCTAGAAGAGGAATTGTTGGGTCTTATGGCAACTTTAACTTTTTGAGTGACTGCCAAATACTCTTCCAAAGGAGCTGTACCAATGTACATTCCAGAAGTTATGAGGGTTTCAATTTTTCCACATCCTCATCAACACTTACTATTATCTTTTTTGATCATGGCCATCCCAGTGAGTGTGAAGAATGTCATTGTGATTTTGATCATTAACTCTTTTATGAGACATATGGTGTCTTCCCACCAACATGGAAATCATGTTCTAATGAGAAAAGCACCAGCTTTGGAGTCCCACAGGTCTCACGGGTCCACTTATGAGTTGAGTGACCAGAGGGAATTCTAAACTACTTGATCCTCAGTTGTGAAATGGTGATAGTGCCTTTCTCACTGTGATCAGTAGCCATCTAATAAATGGTTGTCCTTGTTACTGCAATACATTGGCCCCATGCTTGGAATAAAACAATGCAGTCTGTGCCCTTTATGTACACACGTGTGTACATGAAACCCCGTGTACACATGAAAATTCCACCATGACGTGACAAGTGCTCTAATGTGGTGTTATTCACAAGGAGTCTTGGGGTCATGGAGGAAGGGATGCTCATGTCTTCTAGGGGACTCAGGGATAGCTTCAGAGTAGCTGACACAAAGTCACTCTTTACCATCCTAGTTTAACAATCTCCATGTTTCTGCCAAGAAACAACTTAGCATCCTATCACAGGCAACGCACCCCCAAGTCCAGTCTCTTGGTGGTTAAAGGTTTACTAAATCCTAGAAGTGCAATCATAATTGTAAAAATTTTACTTTCCACATTTTATGTTTCAAGCTGATTCTAGGTTGTCACTCCCTCAAAGAACACAGAAGATAAATTTGGACTTTCTTTTAAAGAAGTGGGCCTATGCATCTGGCTAAATCAAGTCATACTCAAAATCAAGACTAATCTTTTTGCAGCACTACTTCTGAGAAGCAGATGCTATTGGCATGTCTTCAGAGAATCGTAATTAAGTAGTGTGGTTGTACACTGGTGTTTTGTCCTCAGTGTATGCTGCCAAAATGAATTCAGCAAACCATGTCTTTATTCAGCATCCAGACACAATTTCATCCAGCACTTGGTTTCCACCTACCAAAGGGACAAGAGAAAACCTTGGCTGCGGCAAACATTCTCTATTCCACTGTTTTCCTCTTACAAACAAAACACATGGAGAAACAGAATAACTGTGTATGGCCTTTGGAAATCAAGTTTTCTTTTAGAAATTGACTCCCGCAATATCTACTAATCTGGGATTTGCATAAAGGTTTAAGGAAATGTTTATTATGCTAGGAACCCTCCCTGTCTCCCAGGCCACTTTCTTTTTCTTGCAGATGTCACCAAAGCTTACCCAAAGCAAGTTCTTATTTAGAGCTATTATCTGTTTGATTTTTCTTTTAACATACTCTGGGAAATCCTGTTGACAGGAGTGGCTCCTAACAGCAAAATTCTGTTCCAGAGGCGATCACCAAGGAAAGGCAGGGAGCGACAGCCGGGAACTGATGGAGAGGAAGGCTTCAGTGGGAAGCAAGGGAAGGTGGAAACAACTCAAGTGTCCATTGATGAGTGAATCGACAAAGGGCGGTATATCCATACAGCGAGATATTATTCAGTCTTAAAACTGAATAAAATTCTGACATGTGACTACATTAATGAACTCTGAGGACTTCATACTAAGTGAAATAATAAGCCAGTCACAAAATGACAAATACTGAATGATTCTGCTTATGTGAGGTGTCTGGAGCAGTCAGATTCATAGAGACAGAAGGTAGAATGGTGGTTACCAGGGGCTGGAGGGGAGGGAAAATGAGGAGCTGGTGTTTCATGAGTACAGAGCTTCATTCAGGGAGGACAAAGAAGCTCTGGAGACGGATGGTGGTGATGAGTACGTGACATTATGAATGTGCTAAATGTGACTACACTGTACATTCCACAGTTAAAAGTGGTAAATTTATGCTATGGATATTTCACCACAATAAAAACAACTATTTGAAAGAGAAAAAGGGATAGAAGGGACCTTCACCTCTCTCTCTGTCTACCAAAGCCCACAACAGAAGCATCTCCGAGTGCTCGCTTTGCTGTTCGTTTTAAGATCTAAAGATGCTCTATTTAGACAAACGTTTGTATATAAAAAGGACCCATTTCGAAAATTCTTTACTTCTCCACAACCAAAAGAAACACAAATGAGATTTATTTTTAAGGCCAACTGTCATCCTTTGTCTTAAAAATGGAACAATTCACATGAAGCATCTGCGACAACAGTGTTCTCTGGCTCCTTTTACCCTCAAGGAGATGATGCGTTCAGGAAAGGGCTGGGGGCCAGAATTCCAAGGAAGCACAGCAGAGAGAGAGCACTGGCCCTGGGCCTCCAGTGATCCATTTATGCCATCACCGAAAACACCTTCTGGAGAGAGTTTCCAGTCACTTCTAAAGAATTTAGGGCAGGAAGGAGGGGGACGCTGGATGGTAGTGCCGTAAGGCTTTCTCTTTAGTTCAGCTAAAAGTCAGGCTCTTGTCACATGACCATGAAAGATTAGGCTCACAGACACTTTGAAGGGTGAGAAGGACAGGGTTTATTGGGTGAAGAAGAAAGAAGGGAAAGAGGGACTCAGCAAAGTGAGAGTCCTCCTAGTGGGCTTCCCGCCTCACAGACTGAATCCCCAGTTACCGCCCCGGAACAGGAGAGGCCAGGCTCCTTCCCACTGCAGACAGCACAAAAGTCCATGGCTCCCCCACAGCGCACAATCCTCCCAGTGCACAGGCCACGTTGGAGGTTCTTAGGGACCCCTTATACTTGGCTGTCTCTGTAGCATTAGAGCCAGAACCTCCAAGGCCACCCGTGAAACCTGAGTGCTCCACATCTGCTACATGTTCAGATCTGTATATTTTCTCTCATACTACAGTGGCTATACTACAACATCCCTCATAATATATATTTTAAAAGAAGAAATTGTTGTAAGTTTAATATTTTTTCAATTTCTACAAAGATTCTGAACATCTGATATGAACTAAAATCTTCCCCTTTCCATCATGCACTGAAGAAGATACTGATTACCCCAGGAAGGATGGGGATGTGGGGGGGCGTAATGTCACTGGGATGGGGATGAAGTGGAGCAGAGCCTGGCTCTGAACAGCCCAGCGGTGAAGGCAGAGGGGGCAAAGGAAAAACGCATCCAATTGAACCTTACATGACTAAATTACAGTTCTGACTTTTCCTGCCCTGTTCTTGCTTGCTTTTTTTATCTTGCTTTTATTGGGCTCCAAGGAACCACAATAAACAGCAAAGGTGCAAAGTGGTAAATACGCCAGAAGGTACCCATCAAGAAGT
Source organism: Pongo pygmaeus (assembly GCF_028885625.2). Lineage (NCBI taxonomy): Eukaryota > Metazoa > Chordata > Mammalia > Primates > Hominidae > Pongo > Pongo pygmaeus. The sequence continues at coordinate 84,786,032 of NC_072392.2, read as the reverse complement.
ATAATAACATTTATCAAGCCCTGGGAGATGAATGAGAGGCACCACACCCGCCCACTAGTTACAGAGACTAAGGGAGCAAGCACATGGAAAGAAGCGTTGCTGACAACGTGCTAGCCGGCTCTACGCGCAGCTGTGCGAATGGGGTCCCTGGGAATGAAAGGAGGGCCTGAGGCGACCCACCACCCATCCCTACAGGATGAGCCAGCTCTCTTTCTAGCAATTCTGATTTTCCAACTGCGAAAAATGGGGCTGTTACATTTCCAAGGCTTGATTCCGTACGCCTTTGCAGTCAACACAACATGGGATCAGTGGTAATGGATTTAACCTTTTTGATGCACGTTTGCTATGATATTGTAGTGGGTGGAATTGCATCCCTTGAAAAGACATGCCCAAGTCCTAATCCCTGGTATCTGTGAATGTGACTTTATTTGAAAATAAATAAATTTGGCCGGGCGCGGTGGCTCACGCCTATAATCCAGGAGGCCAAGGCGGGTGGATCACGAGGTCAGGAGATTGAAACCATCCTAGCTAACACGGTGAAACCCCGTCTCTACTAAAGATACAAAAAAATTGGCTGGGCGTGATGGCAGGCGCCTGTAGTCCCAGCTACTTGGGAGGCTGAGGCAGGAGAATAGCACGAACCCGGGAGGCGGAGCTTGCAGTGAGCTGAAATCACGCCACTCCACTCCAGCCTGGGCGTGATTTTTTTTGCAAATATACCTAAGTTGAGGATCTTGAGATAAGGTGATCTAGAATTTAGGATGAGCCCTAAATTCAACGACTGATGTACTTGCAAAAGGAAAGTGAGGGAAGGCCAGGTGCAGTGGCTCACATCTGTAATCCTAGCACTTTGGGGGGCCAAGGTGAAAGGCTCGCTTGAGCCCAGGAGTTTGAGGATACAGCGAGCTAAGTTCACACCACTGTACTCCAGCCTGGGCGACAGAGCGAGATCCTATCTATAATTTTTTAAAAAAGAAGAGGGAGATTTGAAAATTGGAGGAACAAGGATGAGGGTCATGTGAAGACGGGGCAGACGTTAGAATAATGCAGCGTCAAAGCAAAGATTGGCAAAGACTGCTGAACACCAGCAGAAACTAGGAGGGAGTCACGGGATGGAATGAACCACCTTGTTTTCTGCCAGCCTCTTGATTTTGGACTTCTGGCCCCCTGAACTGTGAGAGAATACATGTCTATTGTTTTCAGCCACCGATATGTGGCAATTTGTTATGGTAGCCCTAGGAAACTAACACAGACATTAATTAATTCCCTCAGTGAGAGTATATATAAAGGTTTCTATCTTGGTCCTTAACTGAGGAATGTGGATCAGTGAGGCACCTGCAGTTCTGTGGCCAACCTGATCTATGCAGTTTTGCAGCAGAGAACACAATGTTCTGGGCCCCGTGTGGTAGAGAGGAGCTGGGTTCCATTTCCATTCGTAATTCATTTTCCCCAGGAACTGGAAAGTCATTTTCTTGGATCTGGGGAATTTAACTGTAAATGTGCCAAAAACAAACAAATAAATTAAAAAAAAAATCCCCACATGTTGCACATGAAGATGATTTTCCTGTGATTTCCCAGAACGTGTCAGGCAGTAACACGCTGAGTAATGTATCTTTCCTAGAGTGCCTGAGTTTGCCCTTCGTTGAAGTCATCATTCAGACCATCGTGGTGAAGAAATAAAGAGACACTGGAAACTGATCACCAATCTAAAAATAAAGAAGCCATCTGGACAAGTAATCTACAGCTTTGTTCGTTCTGTTGAGCATCATCAAGCAGGGGCCGAAAGTTGGTAAATTTAGGCTCTAAAACTTCCTGCGGTCCTTACACCATCCCACCCAACCAACATATGCCAGGAACAGCTGTCATCACTAACACTGGGCAACGCTATCAGACCTGGGCTTTGGGGATCCAAGATCTTCTTCCCACAGTGTCCTTGGATCTCCCTGTGAAATACTCCAGTGGAAGAGCCATGGTTGGGAAAAAGAGAAAGGCTTGGAATCCTCCACTGTACCAGACCTTCAGGGAAATCACCAATGTGGGATAGATTTACTCTGTTTTTTTTTTTTTTTTTTTTTTTTTGAGACGGAGTTTCACTCTTGTTGCCTAGGCTGGAGTGCAATGGTGCGATCTCAGCTCACTGCAACCTCTGCTTCCCGGGTTCAAGTGATTCTCCTGCCTCAGCCTCCCAAGTAGCTGGGATTACAGGCAGCTGCCACCATGCCTCGCTAATTTTTTGCATTTTTAACAGAGATGGGGTTTTTCCATGTTGGCCAGGCTGGTCATGAACTCCTGACTTCAGGTGATCCACCTGCCTCGGCCTCCCAAAGTGCTGGGATTACAGGCATGGGCCCCCACACCCAGCCAGATAAATTTACTTTTACACCAAGCGATGTCTGCCTGAATCTTTGCCCTTCAAATATAGGGAGAGTCTGGTAGGATGGGCAGAACATTGGAACAGTTCTAAAAGCAGGGGTTTCCTTTTCCCATTCTGCTAGACAGAAAAACAGAATGGATTAAAAACATCTTCATGTCCGTGACAAAGAATCTGCTCTTTGTCCCCAAGTAGTCATTCTCCTCTTCTTTCAGTGACAGGAACCCCTCCTCCCTCCACCCCCAAGTTTCAGCTGTGCATGTGGCCTCCAGCTGGGGACTCCATTTGCCTGCCTCTGTTGCAGTTATATGCAACTGCTTTACCGGGCTTGCGCTAGTGGGCTGTGCACAGAGTGTTGTGATGCTTATGGGTCTTGGCCTCAAGACACAGAGCTTTGGTGCCTCATCCTCTTCCTCCACTTCCATGCACACACAGTAGCAATCCAGCTTCCACCACGCAAACCACGAAAGCACTCAGGAAAAACAACAGAGCATCAGGATGGAAGCAGCTCAGGTCCCTGAATGACCGCATGGAGCCAAGCCACCCCACCAAGGACTGCTACATGGGAGGAAACACCGACTTCCCTCTTTCCTTAGCCACTAATTTCATATGTCTTTATTACAGCAGCTTAGTCTTCACCCTGACGCAACCTCAAGATCAGACATTTAAACTCTAAATAAATGTTTCTTTATTTAATAAAATGAATTGGGCCGGGCACGGTGGCTCATGCCTGTAATCCCAGCACTTTGGGAGGCTGGGGGGGGGGGGGGGAGGGCGGATCATGAGGTCGGGAGTTCGAGACCAGCCTGACCAATGTGGTGAAACCCTGTCTCTACTAAAAATACAAAATTATCTGAGTGTGGTGGCACATGCCTGTAATCCCAGCTACTCGGGAGGCTGAGGCAGGAGAATTGCTTGAACCCAGGAGGTAGAAGTTGCAGTGAGCCGAGATTGCACCACTGCACTCCAGCCTGGGCAACAGAGCGAGACTTTGTCTCAAAAAATAAAAAATAAAAAAAAAAAATCGATGTTTTTTGGTTATGAACAATTTAGAAAACAAATCACATAATTCAACTTCATCACAGTTTGCATCTGCACAACAAAAGGATTGGAGTCAGTTTAAACAACTCACTGACTAGCAGCCTAGAAGGAATTTTCAGGAGAACCGTTTGTGCTCCAGTCTTGCCTGAGTGTGATCTACTATGCCACTCAGAGCAAGTCCTCTTATCTCCTTTTCTTTGCGTACATGAAGTCTGTGATTCCTTGGATGTACTGGCGAAAAACAAGAACAAAGGAGGAAGTTTTACATGAAATTAATTTATATAGTCTTTGGAAATGTACCACGCTTATGTCTTTGCTTCCTTCCTTTTTCTATTTTTTGAGGACGGTGGGTGTTAAAATAAACTTTTCTTTGATAAAATGGTGGTCTGGCCAATGGTAACTTTTTTTTTTTTTTTTTTGAGACAGATCGCCCAGACTGGAGTGCAGTGGTGCACTCTTGGCTCATGGCAACCTCCACCTCTTGGGTTCAAGCAATTCTCCTGCCTCAGCCTCCCGAGTAGCCGGGACTACAGGCATGTAGCACCATGCCCGGCTAATTTTTGTATTTTTAGTAGAGATGGGGTTTTGCCATGTTAGCCAGGCTGGTCTCAAACTCCTGACCTCAGGTGATCTGCCTGCCTCGGCCTCTCAAAGTACTGGAATTACAGGCATGAGCCATAGCGCCCAGCTGGTAACTTTTAATAATGTCTTTATTTAGAAAAATTAAAATTTACTCTGATGTTGATCCTATCCATTAAAATATTGCATCCTAGGCCATGAAACCCCCAAAGCTAGGACCAGACACTCTTGGGTCTAACGTTCTAGGACCCCTGGGTGCACAAAGATCATCTCAGAGCAAAGGCAACTGGTTTCAGCGATAATTTTAAAAACAGGTTTGCCAGGGATGACTGCTCTCTCAACATGGTTATGTTTAGGTTTTTATAAAAGGACCCTCTCTGAATGGGAGTCGGCCATAGGGCAGCAATAGGATGACCTGGGAGACAGCTCTGGACACAGGCTTCCAGGACAACTCCACAAGGCTGTCGAGGGCAACAGAACTTCTACTCATTTCCTGTAGCAGCAAACCAACTTTTCCTTCCAACCTTACATGGAAAAAGCAAACCCTTATGGCCTATAATTAAACCACCAAAGTGGGGCACTTTTACTGGGAAGGAACTATTTAGGAAGTACCAGAACAATGAATGAAAACTATCTTAAAACAAGAACTTGATTTTAGGATGCTTTTAAATGGCTGAGGGAATGATTTTTTTTTCTGTTCTAACAGTTTCCTTGTAAGTATTAACAAGCTGCAAATATGGCCAGGCACAGTGGCTCACACCCGTAATCCCAACACCCTGGGAGGCTGAAGTGGGAGGATCATTTGAGCCCAGGCATTCAAGACCAGCTTGGGCAACATGGCAAGACCTCATCCCTACTAAAATTAAAAAAAAAATTAGCTGGGCATGGTGGTGCACGCCTGTAGTCCTAGGTACTTGTGGGGCTGAGGAAGGACAATTGCCTGAGGCTGGGAAGTCAAGGCTACAGCGAGCCCTGATCATGCCGCTACGTTCCAGCCTGGGCAACAGGGCAAGACCTTGTCTTTAAAACAACAACAAAAAGTTGTAAATAACAACAACAATAATAAAAGCTTACATGAGTATTGACCACACCAAATCACAGTCTGAGCACTTTATAAGCCTTATTTCTTTTAATTCTCACAAAAACTCTGTGATCACCAGATGTCACAGATGTGGAAAATGCGGTACAGGGGGTTGAGTCACTTGTCTGAGGTTACAGAGCTGGAAAGGGCAGACCTGGGATTTGAACCCAGGCCATAAGCAAGCAGAGCCCATGTGCTCCCCCAGTGATGTTCAGCTGAGGATTCTAAGCTGCAGCGGTGGGTTCCTGGGCTGTCCACACTCCGGTTCAGAAGGGAGGTCTCATTTCAGGACCGGCATCCACTTTTTTTTTTTTTTTGAGACAGAGTTTTGCTCTGTTGCCCAGGCTGGAGTGCAGTAGTGTGATCTCGGCTCACTGCAATCTCCGCCTCCCGGGTTCAAGTGATTCTCCTGCCTCAGCCTTCCGCGTAGCTGGGATTACAGGCACCCGCCATCATGCCCAGTTAATTTTTGTATTTTTAGTAGAGACGGAGTTTCACCATGTTGGCCAGGCTGGTCTTGAACTCCTGACCTCAGGTGATCCACATGCCTTGGCCTCCCAAAGTGCTGGGATTACAGGCGTGAGCCACCACGCCCAGCCCAGCATCCTCTTTAACGTCTTCTGAGAGCTGGTACTCATCAGACGCCCTTGTGCATGCTCCGAGGACAGCATTGGGGGTACTGTGTATACAACATTTACACAGAGTTTCACAGTGGCCGAGCACTCTTCCATCCATTATATGCTTTGCATCTCATGGCTGTGAGGCAGAGCAAGCTACAGCTGTTATTCTCCACAACTAACAGGGGTGGAGACTGAAGTGCAAGAGGTTTTGTGGCTCACCTCAGATACAGCAAGGGCTGTGCTTTTAGTCAAGGGAATCATTTTGTATCATTTAGACTGAGAGCTGATATGTGGAGAGGGGAGCCAGGGTTATCATCTCCAGAGAATTTCAGGCAGTTGA